>NC_141873.1:234080814-234383845 GCF_056163025.1 Triticum urartu
GTCGATCAAATGTGAGCTGGACATTCTCATTGTCATTTCTCTTGAAGCGGTTGAAGAGGTTGCGAAGGACACTGATTCTCTGATCTCTCTGGGTTGAGACGCCTTCGTTGACCTTGGAGAGCCAGTCCCAGACTAGCTTAGATGTTTCCAAAGCACTCATGCGGCCATACTATCCTTTGGTCAGATGACCACAGATGATATTCTTGGTAGTAGAGTCCAGTTGAATGAACTTCTTGACGTCAGCAGCAGTGACACCTTCTCCAGCCTTGGGAACGCCGTTCTTGACGACATACCATAGGTCGACGTCAATGGCTTCAAGATGCATGCACATCTTATTCTTCCAGTAGGGATATTCAGTCGACATAGCGGAAACTCCAGGTGGTTAAACCGAATCACACAGAACAAGGGAGTACCTTGCTCTGATACCAATTGAAAGTGCGTTATATCGACTAGAGGGGAGGTGAATAGGCGATTTTTATGAAAGTCTTGAACACGTGGAAGTTTCGAAGACAAACAATAGAAATAAACCTATTACCATGCAGCGGAAGGTGGACTACACTAGGCAAACCATAGTCAAGTATTCAATAAAGTGAAAGCACAATGACTAATAGCAGCTAGGTAGTAAGGATCAGGTAGGAAGATATTATGAAGCCAATCAGAACAAGCAGTCACTCAGTGAAGACAAGAGATAGTGCAATCATACAATGACTTCAGAAGGACCAACAGTAAGTAAAGGGAAGGGAAGGATGAAACCAGTGACTCGTTGAAGACAATGATTTGTTGGACCAGTTCCAGTTGCTGTGACAACTGTATGTCTGGTTAGGGCAGCTAGGTATTTAAACCTGAGGACACACAGTCCCGGACACCCAGTCCTGAACACGTAGCTCAGGACACCCAGTCCTCACCGTATTCCCCTTGAGCTAAGGTCACACAGACCTCACCCAATCACTCTGGTAAGTCTTCAAGGTAGACTCCCAAACCTTCATAGACTTCGTTCACCGGCGATCCACAATGGCTCTTGGATGCTCAGAACGCGACGCCTAACCGGCTGGAGGATTCACAGTCCTCAAGTGTAATAAGTCTTCAGATCACACAGACAGGAAGACTTAAGTGATGCCTAACACTCTTTGGCTCTGGGTGGTTAGGGCTTGATCCTCGCAAGGAATTCTCTCTCAAAGGCTTCGAGGTGGGTTGCTCTCAAACGACAAAAGCCGTACTCTAACTCTGAGCAGCCAACCGTTTATGGTTGTAGGGGGTGGGCTATTTATAGCCACTAGGCAACCCGACCTGATTTGTCCGAAATGACCCTGGGTCACTAAGGAACTGACACGTGTTCTAACGGTCAGATTTCAAACACACACGGCAACTCTACTTGGGCTACAAGCAAAGCTGACTTGTCCGACTCTGGACAAGATTTGCTCTCATAGTCTTCACTTGAAGACATAGGTTTTGGTTAAGCATCACTTCAGTCATTCTGACTGGTTCTCTTGGACCCCACTTAACAGTACGGTGGTTCCTATGACTCAACAAAGAAGAAAAAGAACTACGAAAGATCTAAGTCTTCGAGCTCCATATGCTCCATGCGACATCTTCTCATGTCATAGTCTTCAATGTGAATATCTTCACATACCACCTTTGACTTCAATGTCTTCATACATTTTTAGGGGTCATCTCTTGTAGGAAAACCGAATCAATGAGGGACTTCTACCTGTGTTATCCTGCAATTCTCACAAACACATTAGTCCCTCAACTAGGTTTGTCATCAATACTCCAAAACCAACTAGGGGTGGCACTAGATGCACCTACAAGCCCATAGTAGAACATGAGTCCACGGACGAATGGGTGGAGAGGAAATCCCAATCCGCGGACGAAGTGGGGTGGGGATGAGCTGCCCCGTTGCTGGAAGCCGGTGGGCGATTTCTTTGGCGAAGTACCCGGCCTCCTGGAGCTTGGTGATGTCCTTCTCCTTGACATAGGAAACTATCCACTTGCCTTGCACTCCAGATTCGTACATGGCTGGAGTGCTTTTTTAGGTGGAAAGGATCGAATCTTGGGCGCTGGAGCTCGAGAATGGACGGGCAGAGAGAAGGAAGGCGTCGATGAAAGAGGTGAATCCTTATCCCTTTATAAAGGTAGTGAATATCAAGCGCCTCCCCACTCACCTTAAAACTCGCCTATTCCCTAAGGGTCGTGCAGGCGGCGCAGTTGGATTACCCACGCCCATATTGATGATAATCCCGCAATAAGGGAACCAGATCTCTGCTTTGACAACACGTTCCAATAAAACCACATCGTGAAACATGGAGCGGGAGGCTAAAGAAAAAACGGTTCGAAGTAATGACCGGGCTATGATGTGATGTCACGCTACAAAACTTGTGAGTGGATTGGACTTGTAAAATATTATACTCTCTGTGTGTGCAGTACTCGTTTTGCAGAGCCGAACATGTTTTTTGTATTCGAAGGCTGTTTTGGAGTATTCGGAGGAGGAACCCGCCTTGCAATGCCGAGGACAATCTACGCGCCGGACACATCGTCATTGAAGCCTGGTTCTGGGGCTACTGAGGGAGTCCTGGATTAAGGGGTCCTCGGGCATCCGGCCTATGTGACATGGGCCGGACTAATGGGCTATGAAGATACAAGACAGAAGACACTCTCCCATATCTGGATGGGACTCTCCTTGGCGTGGATGGCAAGCCTGACATTCGGATATGAAGATTCCTTTCTCTGTAACCGACTTTGTACAACCCTAGTCCCCTCCAGTGTCTATGTGAACCGGAGGGTTTACTCCGTAGAGGCAAACATAATCATATAAGCTAGACTTCTAGGGTTTTAGCCATTATGATCTCGTGGTAGATCAACTCTTGTAATCCTCATACTCATCAATATCAATCAAGCAGGACGTAGGGTATTACCTCCATCAAGAGGGCCCAAACCTGGGTAAAACATCGTGTCCCCTGCCTCCTGTTACCATCAACCATAGATGCACAGTTGGGGACCCCCTACCAGAGATTCGCCGGTTTTGAAACAGACAGGCTGCCCGAAGCCAAGTGTTTGGGAGATGGAAATTACTGTCTACCCCTTACACGGACAATCCATTGGCCTGATTTCCACGGCTCTCAATAGGGGTAGGTTAGTAGCTTCAATTAGACGTCACACGACCGCCTCTGAGCCCATTCCGACATGGTGGGCACCAAACATGGGCGGAAAAACACATTTGATTCAAGCTCGTTCGAAAGACATCTGTTTCTCCCTCCATTTCCCCATTCATACACGGTGGGCGGCAAAACAAACTCGACTCGGCCGAAATCGATGTAGGCAAATATTTTCAATAGGGGTAGGTTTGTAACTTCACTCAGATATGACACAACCGCCCTACCTGTCAGCCCCGTTCATACACCGTGTGCGCCAACCATGGGCGCCAAAACACCCTATCCTCGCCCGAAATCGCTCTGGTCAAATATTTGTGAGATGCAAGATTACCGTCCTATCCCCAACCGATGAGACATCCAAATTTTAAGCGGGGGCTAAGTTCATAACTTTCCCATATTTCAGACAGGCGCATCCCAAAAATATGGTTCCCCGTACCTCTCCCTCCATTTCCCATTCATACACCGTCTGCGCTATAACACAATCCCCACACCAGCCTCCTCCGTCCGCCACCCCATCCATCGCTACCGTCCTCCACCCCATCCATCGCCGCCGTCCTCCACCCCATCCATCGCCGCCGTCCTCCACCCCATCCATCGCCATCTTCCTCCACCATGCCGGAGCACCTACCAAGACCGTGTCGTCCACTGCTAGAGATGGACGTTTCTCATCCATGGCGACGGACCAAGAGCCTTGCATCGTGTCCTCTCACTTCATCGGCGTCATTGTCCTCTTTCCCGGGGCCACTCACACGACCTTCTCTAACACTTCAACGGGACTTATCCCCCGAGGCACCCTTCTACCGTCGTAGATATGCTTCAACGCCACCGACAGCCATCGCACCCCTGATGCCTACACGGCGCCACAAGAGAGGTGGTACTTCATATCGCCACAACTATTTGAGCTCAACCAAAAAATAGATCAAAACTTGGTTACTGTACTTTCTTTTCAGCTCTTAGAATTTTGTTCTTAGTTCGAAGCAAACAATGGATGCTAAATAGCATTTCCCTAGTTTGCATCTTTAAATCTGACATGGCACAGTCATAATAGGGTTTAATTGATCACGCTTAGGGTTTAATTGATCATGTTGGTTCCGTGGTGGTTTCATTAATACAAATCGGAGGGGAAATCCTCTTTTGCTCAAAAAATGCTTAGGGCTTCCCCCTTTTATGATCACTATATGTGTCATAATAGCACTGCTCCACCCATCAAGCTAAACAAGCTTAGTTGTTCAAATACGAATCTGATATTATTAAAACAGAGTCGTTTAATTGCTCAGCTAAATGTTCCTAATTTAGTTTCAAAAATTCATGTTCGCCGCTCGGGTATGTATCTCTACAAGGTGCCCAAGATGGGCCGCCATGCCTACCTTCCCAGTCCATTCAGGGCTCAGGCATGCAGCACCCACTAAGCCAACCCAATTTATCCTGAGATACGTCCTCAACACTCAGCAACCACTCCTCATCACCCATTTTCTAATTGATTCATTAGTCATTAGGTAGGACTGTCATTAGGGTTTTGTTGTGTGCTGAGTGCTACCTACACTTAATGGTTCAGATGTATTTCAGTAATCTTTAGTACCTGTAAAGTTCACAGGGTTTCAAAATTCCGGCCCTAGGAACAAACACTAGTCATTTTGGATTGTTGGTCGTAGTGATATTGACCCAGATTACTACCGCAGGCCAGGTTTGTTGACAATTTTACTTGTCTTCCTTTTTCATTCGATATGATATCCAATTATTCACGTCGATTAGTTGCAAACAATAAGTGCTAGACAAACTTCTTGATTCAGATTTTGGATGGTCCCTTACTGCAGTTACAATTCTGCATACCTGTCCTAGTAAGCTCACAAGTAAATGATTGATTCACTACATCTATGCTTGCCTTGTCATATTTGTTGTCAATATTCTTTTACGGTGGACCACCCTGTTTCAAAATACTGGATCCGTAGACATGAGTGTATAGTATTTCTCTGTGAGATCTCTTCCATCATGTGTGGGCAACAAGCACTGCATTGTATCGAAAGAAAGTGCCATTTCCAGCTTTTACATAGACTATGATCTTTTACATGGAATACAATCTGCCTATTTGCTTTGTGTTGCACTAACAGCACTCCACCCTTGAAGCTAAACATTATGCCACTAATAATTCCTTAGTTTATTTGTTCAAATACGAATTTGATATGATTCTAATGTTCCTACTTCAGTTTTGAAATGTGTGTCCGCCTATTATAGAGACATAAGAGGTTTATATTTCTGTGTGTGGTCTGGTCAGGACAGTTGGGGGGGTGAACTTTGCATATGTAGGGGTTTATAGGGAGACACTCTTCGAGTTGAATCCGAAGTGTATTCCATAGATAATCTGACTACTTTTTATGTTTTCATGAATCTCAGATTCCGAACAGCTTCATAATGATTATGAGCTTGCGCGCATGAAAAGAATAAAGTAGAACAATGCCATGGTTGTCAAACTTGGCATTAAGGGACTGAAATAAAGTCTGCATGCAATGCAATCCAAACGCTCTCCACCTACAGATTTATGCTCAGAATATGATCCTAACTGTGATTCTGAGCTAGAGGGAGACCTAAGTCAATGTAGCTCCCTAGTGGAGGAGTCAGAGGCAAATGCCCTATCTTATTCACCCATCAAGGTGCTTGCTCTAACTTTCCAAGGTTATATTGGTCGCACATATCTTGCAACTGATGCTTTGCATTGTTTCTAGTTTGTTGCACTACCATTAGCTTAGCTTACACATCGTGTATGTGAATACGCCCTAACTATCCATTTTCAGTACATACACTACAAAAAAATACACTTCCCTGATGATACAAGAGAGAGAAGGGTGACTGAACTCCTCCTAGCAGTTCGTCCCCCCCAGCCAAGAACAGACCCTCGCGAGGATGTTCTTCCTTGTATTGTTCATCATTATCAGCCCAAGAGGATATCCACCACACCACACACTGGAGTAGGGTGTTACACCACAATGGTGGCCCGAACCAGTATAAACCCTGTGTCTCTTGTGTCGTTCTTCCCATAGCTTAGATCTTGGCGAGGCGGAGGGGTGCAGGTAGGTAGGAGGCGAAATCTCTACGCGCACCCCAGTGTTCTAACCTCAAGGTTCTCCGGAACCCGAAATCCGACATTTGGCGCGCCAGGTAGGGGTGCGCCGGAATTCGTCTTCCACCACCCCGTTCTCCTCCGACCATCGTGCCCATGTCTGACGCTCGTCGGGCCCACGCCGAGCGCCGGGCCGCTCTCGCTTCCCGCGTCGCCCAGACGGCTCCTGTCGGCGGGCGTCCTCACCGTTCCCCGTCACCTGCCGTCAACGCCGCCACCGGCCCGGCGGGGGATGAGCAGCAAGCATCGTCTCAGCATCCGTCCGTGCGGCAAGATGGCCGCACCGCAACTCCCTCACTCACCCTAGCTGGTTCTTCATCCCGCGCGCTCCACGCACGCATGGAGGCTCGAGCTGCGCTCATCGCGGCAAACGAGCTCCTGCGCTACCATCCCGTTGACGACGTCTACGAAGAATGGCTCGACCGCGTCGCCGAGCTTGTCCGCGTCGCAGGGGGCTCTCCTGCGCCGTCCGTTCTGCTGCACCGCACCCCGCCCCGCGCGGGCGACGAAGCTCCGGCGGCGCCCCGGCCGCCTCCTCCTCAAGAAGGCGCAATGGTTCCAAGGCGCGTGGCCCCTGGGTGGAACCCGCTCCGTCAGGTGCCAGCGCGGCAAGAGCAGAGCTGCCAGGAAGTCCCTCACCCGCAAGAAGCTGCCCGGGCGCTCCCTGCTCCAGCATGTCGCGACCATGCTCCTGCTCCCGCACGTCAAGACCCTGCGCTGCTCCCAGTTGAAGCGCGTGGGGACATGCAAGACCAAGCTCTCCGTCACCCAAGGCCTCCCGTGGCCACAGCAGGCTGCCGTGCCTTTACCACCGAGCTACGCAGCGTCGCGTGGCCCGGCAAGTTCAAGCCAGACCTGCCTCCTCGTTACGAAGGCACGGCTGACCCTGTGGAGTTCCTCTAGCTCTACAAGCTGGGCATCAAAGCTGCCAACGGAGACGAGAAGGTCATGGCGAACTGGTTTCCCATGGCGCTCAAGGACGGGGCCCGCACCTGGCTCCTGAACCTGGCTCCAGGCACGATCTCCTCCTGGGACGAGATGCGCACCCGCTTCATCGCCAACTTCCAAGGTACTCGTGACCGGCCACCTGCCGTGAGCGACATGTGCCGCATCAAGCAACAACCCGGGGAGACCCTGCAGAAGTACATCCAGCGCTTCAACAACGCACGCCTGAAGATTCCCAGGGTGACTGAGGAGGCCATCATCTCAGCCTTCTCCGACGGCGTGCGCGATGTCAAGATGAAGGAGGAGCTAGCGATGCATGAAGACCTGTGCACTTCCTTGGAGCTGTTCAACTTGGCAACCAAGTGCGCCAGGGCTGAGGAAGGGCGTCTCTCCCTCCTCGAGCTGCCTGCCGCAGACCCAGAAGAGAATAAGCCCAAGGCCAAGGATGTGAAGTGCAAGGGGGCTGCCGTGCTCGCGGCAGAACCAGACACCAAGCGGGGCAGAGATCAGCCCGAACCTTCCAAGGGCAGTCGGTACTGTGTGTACCACGACCTCCACACCCACAACACCAACGAATGTCAAGAGCTCTGAGCCGTGCGAGAAGGAAGGATCGGCCGTCGCCCCGACCGCGGTGACGGGGGCTACGGTCGAGGAGGAGGAAGGAACGCAGGACACTGGGGAGACCGTGGCCCGCGCCAAGGGTGGCGCGATCAACCTCGCGAGGATCGCTGGCAAGGCCCGCCTTGCAAGGGAGACTGGAGGGATCAGCCTCGCGAGGATCGCCCGCAAGGCAACGCATGCCTCCCTCCGCTGCCGCCGCAACCAAGGAGAAACGAGGACCGCCACCAAGACAAGGGGGCCGGGGGCTTCCAGGAGCCGCGTGCGATCGTCTGCATCCTGGGCGGGGCTCAAGCCCCAGCCTCTCAACGCATCTTCAAGCAGTTCGCCCGCGAAGTGAATGCAGTCCTCCCCAGGCTCGAAGCCACGCACCCTCTTAGGTGGTCGGCGTGCACCATCATGTTCAGCTCAGCAGATCAGCTCAAGTGTGCGGCTACAGCCGGAGTCCTCCCGATGCTTTGTTCCCCAATCATCAGCAACATGGTGGTCACCAGGACCCTCATCGATGGTGGGGCAGGGCTCAACGTCCTGTCCGTGGAAACATTCAACAATCTCCAAGTGCCCTACAGCCAGCTTCAGCCAACCAAGCCTTTCTCCGGAATCACTGACGGCTCCACGATCCCGATTGGGCAGGTCCGCCTCCCTGTCACCTTCGGGGCACGCGACAACTACTGCACCGAGCTCATCGACTTCGACGTCGCTCACATTCGCCTGCCGTACAACGCCATCCTTGGGTACCCAGCGCTGGCCAAGTTCATGGCCGTAACTCACCACGGCTACAACGTCCTCAAGATGCCAGGAAGTGGCGGAGTCATCACGGTGCCCTGTGAAGAGAAGGACGCGGTGTGTTCCCTAGAACGAGCCTTTCAGGCCGCGTCACTGGAAGACCCGGATCGCGGAAGCAGGAGGCTTCCCGAGACCGCCCCCAAGAAGAAGAAGACATCGTCCGGCCCGGCCCCTCAGGAGGCAGGCCCCTCTGGGCCCATGCCTACCCAGGGGGAACCTCCTTCCATCGCATAGGAAAGCGCTCCCGGTGCCCTCCTCAGGCAGGGCTCGGGGGCTCTCCCCTGGAGGGCCACCGACCTGGCTAGGGTCATGAGGGAGGCGCTTGGGCACCACATGGACGCGTGTTTCGGAGCACGTTTCCCTCAAGAAGGAGTAAGGCAAGGAGAGCCAGACCCTCAGGAGTTCGTCAGCAAGGCCATTCAGGAGCTACAGGACTGAAGAGTCATGAAAGGCGGCCGCCGCCTACCAGCAGTAGCTCCCCATCCAGGCGAGGATGGTGGGCTGCGCGTCTGCATCGACATACCAGGGCTCAACCAAGTCGCCTCTTTGGAGCGCCTCTGGCCCTTGCGAGTGGGGCGCTGCGGAGGTCCACCCCACAGCTACGTTCGCATGCCTTACGGCTTGCCGAACGCGGCTGCCACGTACCAGCGCCTCATGAGGGGCATCATGGAGGCACAAGAGGCCAGGCGTTCCGCGGCCCTGGCGGAGATGGAGATGGTCCGCAAGGAGCCACCAGCGCCTCCGGAGCCTCCCGAGGCCCCTGGGCCTGGGGGCTCGTGAGGATCGGCTTCCGTAGCCCACCGAGTCTGCTACACCAACACCCCTTCGTCCTCAACATCATCAGGTGACATCTTTCAAGTTTCACTTCCAGCTGGGAGCTGGGAGCACCCCCAGGGCTGCATTATTCCTAGGCCGCGTGGGTCCGTCCCTGCGGCATGTATCCCTTTTATTTCATGTTGTTAGCTTACCTTGTTGGGGGCGCCCCTCGGGCTGCATGATCCCCAAGTCGCTCAGGCCAGACCCAGCGGCATGTATCCCATTTGCGTTTATTTCCGGTTATGCATTCGACCCACCATGCTTGATTATTTGATGCCGGTCCACGGCACCTCTTCTTCTCCATGCCGACCACTTGCATGTTAAAGGGGGGGTACCTGAGCATCGCGACTCAGGGCTCTTACTGGCTCTCCAACCCTCACCCTCTGGCCTTGTCCACGGCATCGTGACCTGGCATACCAGCGACGGCTGAGACCAGCTCGAGGGCCGGGACCCGAGGACGTAGAGTGCCGACATCTAACCGAATTTGCAGGGACACATCACAAGATAAGGCCCAGTGCCAGGCGCAACCCTCCTAGAGGTAGGGCCCCGTGAGTCCCGCGCTGGCTCACGGGTGCCCAGATACACCTCGCCAGGCCCTACCATGCCAGCCACGTGTCAGGGCGGGGCTGTACACGCCCCGGGGGCTCCTCCCGGAGGGCGGCCCCCTCCCATGTACCAGTGGAAGCACCATGCTCCGCGCTGGCTGACGACACTACCGAGGAGCGGCTATGCCCGTACACATACGGAAGCGCTATGCTCCACACTGGTGATAAACAACTGAGGGTGGCCCCCGGGCCGCATCAACCTCAGAGAGCCCAGAGCTCAGTGTCTAGCCTCATCGTAACGCCTCCCCTCAGGAGTGCCGCGCGAGGGGGCTGGGCACAGGGGCTGCGCCTGGGTCACGCCTAGACGCACGCCGCCCAGCCAGGCCCCCCCGGGCCTGGTTCGTCGCGCGTCTCTCCCCGAGCGGAGCCAAGGTACGAAGGCCGTTTGAGCGTCAAGGGGGACTCCTGAGCATCGCGACTCAGGAGCCTAACTGGTCACGTAGCCCCTCACTCCTTAGTTCCGAAAGGCTAAAGGCGGTTGAGGTATGCGCGCGGCCGGGCTCTGCAGATGTAGAACGGTAGATCCACCCACATCACACCTCCCTACTTGCTGTTCGTGCGCTAAGGGGGACTCCTGAGCATCGCGATTCAGGAGCCTAACTTGTCACGTAGCCCCTCACTCCTTGGCCCCGTCCTGGTTTCCGGTCGGGACTAACGCTGGGTGAGGTATGCGCGGGGTCGGGCTCTGCCGGCGTAGAACATAAGCAAGTAGGAAGGAAAAGCGCAAATTTCAAGGAATTCAAAAGCAAATATTATAGTCCACACTGTTATCTCAATGCCAAGCGCAAGTTTAAACGCCTCCCCGAGGCATGATACATGTGCAGGAATTAAAGGCAGGACAGGAGCCACAACGGAGTCACTTGTCGACGGTGGAGCAGTGTGGAGTGGGTTCGCCTTATGGAGCAGTGGGGTCGGCAGCGCCTTGCTTCGGCTTGGTGCTGAAGGCCCGGAACTTCCCTAGCAGAGCCTCCGCGCGACCCTTCACGGCCTCGGCAGCAGCAACGGCACGCTCGCCGCTTACTGGCTCCAGCAGGCTGTCGAGGTCGACGCCGGGATCGCGAAGGTAGATGTGGGTGAGGACCCGCGCCAGTGCTGCAGAAGACAAGACACGCGCCTCGGCCTCGGCTGTGGGGCCAAGGCCAAGGGCGACATCTTCAAGAGCACGAACTAGGAAGGGAAGCAGCTTGGCGGGGCCATCCTCGGCGCCAGCCAGCGGGCTCTCCAGGCCGCTGTCGTAAAGCGTCCTCAGTGAGGAGCGAGCCTTCGCCTCCATCTCCGTGAAGGCCACGCGGTCCTCGGCAAGAACCAGGGCCTTGTCGTCCAGCTCGGCCTTCCTCGCCCCCAACTCCTGCTCCAGCGCGCCTAGGCGGTCGTGGCACTTCCTGAGCTTGACCTCCCTCTCCTTGACGGCCGCCTCGCGAGCCTTCACGCCTTCTTCCTGCTCTTGGCGAAGGCGGGCCTCTTTCACGAGCTGGTCCCGCAGGCCTTGCAGCTCGTCCTCCAGCGCCTTGCAGCGACCATGGACGTCAACCACCTCCCCCAGGGCTGCGTCACGAGCAGCCTTCGCCTCAAGGACGGCCTGCTTCTCCTCATCGCAAGCCGTCGAGGCCTGGACCAGCGCCGCCCGAATCGAAGCGTCGGAGCGAACCCATCCTGAAGCCAGCTCCAAGCGCCCGGCCACCAAACGAGGGTCGGCGCCAAGAAGATCCTACCGCAGTCGGTCCAGCTCAGCGACATCACGATCCAGAACGGCAGAAGGAGTCGGAGAGACAGCAGCCGGTTTAGTAGGAGGAGAAGGTGGCAGCGCGGACACAACATCCTGAGGCGGAGTCTGTTGCGCCCCAACGGCTGTAGTGGCGGCGGCAGGCAAGGACACCTCGGGAGTCATTTGGGCCATGGGGGCTGAGCTCGCCCCAGCCGGCTCAGCCAGGCCTCGCGAGGATGACCGGGCAGGAGAAGCCTGTGCGTCGCGGTCACCCTCCTTCGCGGGCAGAGGCACTGGCACGGATGGAACCTCAGGAGCTCCCTTCAGCTTCTTTGCTGCGGGCGCCAGCCTATCCAAGAGAAGCAGAACAAGAAATAAAGATAAGAATCAAATGCTTACGGGTCGTCGCCAGTGAGCTCGAGCGGCCTTCGGCCAAATTTGAAGCCTGAAAGCCGGCTGGAAGGGTCAACCTCGGGAAGCTTGGAAGCGGAAGATGCGTCTGCGGTCCGCCTCGGTGCCGGGGCAGACCCGCGGGAGATCAGCCCGATCCTGTCCTTCTTCGGGATCGAGGGCAAGCTCCCGCCGTCCTGCTCGTCATCATCCTCGTCGTCATCGCTCGGAGAGTGGCGGAGAACGCGGGACCTGCGCCAGGGGAGGGGAGCCCTCGACTCTCCGTCAGTCGCCTCGGAGTCAGGCCCTTATTCCCGCTCCCCTCCTTCCTCCTCTTTGCTGGAGTCGTCGGAGGACACGTCCACCGATTCCCCGAGAGTTTCCATGGGCACGGGCCCGTCCCCGTTGAAGACGGGCATGGACTCCACTACCTGCTCCTAGTCGTCGTGGAGGAACAAGGGTGTAGGAGCGCCCTCCAACCTCGCCACATCGCCCCTGACCAGAGATTGGAGGACCGCAGCCAGATCTCCGTCGGCCAAGGCCGCGGGGCTCGGATGGGGACTCCACATCAGAAGTGAGTACTGCCGAAGCGGAGCTAGCTGGTGCACCAGGAATTCCCTCAGCAGCGACGCGCCGGTCAGCTTTGCCGCCGCCATGTTGGCCGGCCTCAGATCCGAGTCCATCTTCTCCAACACCAGCTTCGCGCGGGGGTCCACGAGCTCCGCTCGACCCCAATCGCTGGAGCTCATGGGCTGCTCCGTGGGCAAGATCAGCCGAGGGTGGATGCGCCCAGCATCCGCCAAGACCCACTTGCTCTTGAAGCCCTCAATCCTTTTCCCGGGGTTCAAGATGGCAATGGCGCCACCGTACGTGATGAAGCTCGCGCACGTGGAAGCAGGACCGCGAGAGGTCCGGAGGTAGAAGTTGTGGCGTAGCAAGGCCACTGAGGGCTGCACCCCTACGTGAGCCTGGCAGTAATAGGCGAAGATTGCCAGGACAAGGACGGAGTTGGGGTGGAGATGCAGAGCCTGTAGCTTATAATGGCGGAGGACAGAGAAGAAGAACTCGGAGAAGGGAGGCACCAGGCCAGCAGCAATGGCACTTACGAAGAACGGATAGAAGGTGCTCCCTTGGCCCTCAGGGGTGGCGGAGCCAGCCTTGAACACCTTTGCCCCGTCGATGCCCCGCGCCGCCGCCATCCGGCGCAACCGGGCGAGGCTCGCCTCCAACACGTTCGGCGAGTCCAGGGCAGACGAGTACCAAGCTACGGCCGGGGGCTAACGAGGCGCCATGGCTTCCTAGGTCACGCGGTCGGAGTAGATCTAGAAATTTTGGAAGAAGGAAGGAGAGGCGTAAGAAAGGGGATCTGAGCAGCAACCGGAGAAAGCGAAAAGCAAAGCCTAGGCGGATGCCGCTCCTTTATCGACTCGCGCGGTTGCTAAGGCACCCACGTCCAATCAACCGCCACACGGCGCCCAAGGCCGCAGGCTGTTAGGGCCCGCGGTGCTTCGCTCTTGCCCTTCCGCCTCCCTACACGGCCACGTTCGGGCGCGCGTTGGGCCCGGGGGCTACTGTCGGCGTTCTGGGAATGGGGGTCCCCAGACTTGCCTACCTGCGGCCTGCGGCGTGGCTCAAAGGGGGGCCCAACACGGCCCATCTTCATCAACACAGACCCAAGACCCTCGCGAGGGGCCAAGCCTCGCGGGGCGGACGACACGGAGCTTCCTTAGGCACGGCCTCATCAGGCTGGCTCGCGAGGAGGCGGAGAGATCAAGGCGGGGTACCTCACGAGGTGCCCGTGAGCAAGCCATGAGGACGAAAGGCGCCAGGCGGGCGCCAGCCCGCGCAGTGTCCTCCTTTCCTCTTTGGTGCAAAGGGAGCAAGCGCAGCCACGGAGTACCGAGGCATCAGGCAAAGGTTGCCATTTCGGTGCAACAAGACCAAGACCAGGAAGACTGCAAGACGGAGGTCATCGTGGAGCCCAAGACGGCGTCACCACCAGAGCTTTGTGCAGGCGAAGACTACTTTTGTCAGGATAGCTAGTACTAGCTGTCCCCCTTCAAATTAGCCCGCCATTGTTGGCTCCCTTCCCGCTCGATATTTGGGAAGAGGACCAGGGCCTCTATAAATAGGACTAGCCACCCACAGGGTAGAAAAAAAGGGGGTAGAGGCGAAGGACGAAGAAGAGAAGATCGAAATCAGAGAGAGAGAGAGAGAAGGGTGACTGAACTCCTCCTAGCAGTTCGTCCCCCCCCAGCCAAGAACAGACCCTCGCGAGGCTGTTCTTCCTTGTATTGCTCATCATCATCAGCCCAAGAGGCAATCCACCACACCACACATTGGAGTAGGGTATTACACCACAATGGTGGCCTGAACCAGTATAAACCCTATGTCTCTTGCGTCGTTCTTCCCATAGCTTAGATCTTAGCGAGGCAGAGGGGTGCAGGTAGGTAGGAGGCGAAATCTCCGCGTGCACCCCAGTGTTCGAACCTCAAGGGTCTGCCGGAACCCGAAATCTGACATGCAGCACCCACTAAGCCAACCCGATTTATCCTGAGATACGTCCTCAACACTCAGCAACCACTCCTCATCACCCATTTTCTAATTGATTCATTAGTCATTAGGTAGGACTGTCATTAGGGTTTTGTTGTGTGCTGAGTGCTACCTACACTTAATGGTTCAGATGTATTTCAGTAATCTTTAGTACCTGTAAAGTTCACAGGGTTTCAAAATTCCGGCCCTAGGAACAGACACTAGTCATTTTGGATTGTTGGTCGTAGTGACATTGACCCAGATTACTACTGCAGGCCAGGTTTGTTGACAATTTTACTTGTCTTCCTTTTTCATTCTATATGATATCCAATTATTCACGTCGATTAGTTGCAAACAATAAGTGCTAGACAAACTTCTTGATTCAGATTTTGGACGGTCCCTTACTGCAGTTACAATTCTGCATACCTGTCCTAGTAAGCTCACAAGTAAATGATTGATTCACTACATCTATGATTGCCTTGTCATATTTGTTGTCAATATTCTTTTACGGTGGACCACCCTGTTTCAAAATACTGGATCCATAGACATGAGTGTATAGTATTTCTCTGTGAGATCTCTTCCATCATGTGTGGGCAACAAGCACTGCATTGTATCGAAAGAAAGTGACAATTCTAGCTTTTACATAGACTACGATCTTTTACATGGAATACAATCTGCCTATTTGCTTTGTGTTGCACTAACAGCACTCCACCCTTGAAGCTAAACATTATGCCACTGATAATTCTTTAGTTTATTTGTTCAAATACGAATTTGATATGATTCTAATGTTCCTACTTCAGTTTTGAAATGTGTGTCCGCCTATTATAGAGACATAAGAGGTTTATATTTCTGTGTGTGGTCTGGTCAGCACGGTTGGGGGGTGAACTTTGCATATGTAGGGGTTTATAGGGAGACACTCTTCGAGTTGAATCCGAAGTGTATTCCATAGATAATCTGACTACTTTTTATGTTTTCATGAATCTCAGATTCCGAACAGCTTCATAATGATTATGAGCTTGCGCGCATGAAAAGAATAAAGTAGAACAATGCCATGGTTGTCAAACTTGGCATTAAGGGACTGAAATAAAGTCTGCATGCAATGCAATCCAAACGCTCTCCACCTACAGATTTATGCTCAGAATATGATCCTAACTGTGATTCTGAGCTAGAGGGAGACCTAAGTCAATGTAGCTCCCTAGTGGAGGAGTCAGAGGCAGATGCCCTATCTTATTCACCCATCAAGGTGCTTGCTCTAACTTTCCAAGGTTATATTGGTCGCACATATCTTGCAACTGATGCTTCGCATTGTTTCTAGTTTGTTGCACTGCCATTAGCTTAGCTTACACATCGTGTATGTGAATACGCCCTACCTATCCATTTTCAGTACATACACTACAAAAAAATACACTTCCCTGATGATACGTGTTTGTCACAGTAGGTCACATTTTTTGTCATGCATGTACATCCATGACGATTTTATGACAGAATCAAGATAGTCATACCTGTGTTGTCATAGAAGTGTTCCATGAAATTACCAAAATTATCATCATGGAAGTGTCCACTTCCATGACGATAAATCGCGCGTCACAGAAGTGCTTTCGTGAAGGGTGACCAACACGTGGCATCCAACGTAACGGAATGCCGTTAAGCTATCGGGTCCGGTTTTGGATCCGATAACCCGTTAACAGCCCGGACCAATGGAGATTTTCCACGTGCAAAATCATCATTGGCTGGAGGAAACACGTGTTGCCTCACCGTTGGGACAGATGTCATCCACTCATTGGACAGGAGGCGCCTATGATAGGTCGACATGTGGCACGACCCAACAGTGGCCCATTTTGGTGAAAAAGGTCGGCCCAGTAAAAATTAGCAGGCCGGCCCATATAAGGCCTACTTGTGTCAGGTCCATTTAAGCCCATGGCCCATACGAGATGTGCCAATTCGGCCCGTCAACGGCCCGTTAAAGATTTGACACCATTGCAGCCCATCGTCAGTTCGAGCCCATTAACAGCCCACTATATATTTGGGCTCAATATCAGCCCGATGAGATTTCGGCCTGTTAACGGCCCATTCAGTGGATGGGCCAATTTTCACGATGTACATCTTTCGGCCTTTTAGCAACCCATTTAAATGTTGGGCTAATTTCCGTTGCGGTGTTTCTTTCAGCCTGTTGACGGCCCATAAATCAGTTGGGCCATTTGTAGTTGGACCTGAGTTTCGGCCTTTTAGCGACCCATTTAAGTGTTGGGCAAATTTCCGGCCCGGTGTGTCTTTCAGCCTGTTGACGGCCCATATATCTGTTGGGCCATTTGTGGCCGGACCTAAGTTTTGGCCTTTTAGCGACCCATTTAAGTGTTGGGCCAATTCCCGGCCCTGTGTGCCTTTCGGCCTGTTAATGGACCATAAATGAGTTGGGCCATTTGTAGTCGGACCTAAGTTTCGGCCTTTTAACGACCCATGCCCTTCATGGTCCAATACCAGCCTGGTTTCTCTTTCAGCTTGCTAAAGGCCCACAACATAGTTGGGACATTTACAATACGACCTGACTTTCGGCCTCTTAGTGGCCCATTCTCGTCATGGTCCAGTACAAGCCCGCTGTCTCTTTCGGCCTGCTAAAGGCCCAATGTATAGTTGGGCCATATGTAGCCCAAACTTAGTAATGGCCTGTTAACGGCCCGTGAAATCAATTGGGCCCACCCGTTGCCCACTTCGATGTCGGCCTGTTAACGACCCGGGAGTTAAGAGGGACGACCATTAACTTTTGGCCTGGTAATGGCCCATTAACTTAACGGGCCCACTAAAGTTCGTACATGTCTTTAGGCCAAATTAGATTATTTGAGCCCATTACGATGAGCAATTATGCACAGGACCAAAACCGATCAAGCAAAGGTACAGAATACAGGGAAAACGTTGCACATCCAGCATATATTACAGGAAATTACATCCACTGGGCAATCAAAGATTGATGCTAGTGCAAATAAATGAATAGAACCTAACAATCTACAACGTCACAATCTGCAACCTCAGCACAGATGACGCCCATAAGCATGTGGGCAAGTTCTTGCTGCTTTGCTACATTGTCTCTGGAAACATTGATCAGTTGTTGTGTCGCACGACTCTGCACCTCTGATTCCTCCACCATTTCCATCATTCCTTCAGCCATTTAATTGGTTCACAAACACACATTTTTTCCGTTGCATTCGAGACAGAGGTTACTGAACAGATTCAGATGGCGATTTTGGTTGGCTTGTATGATTTATAGTGGAGAGTGTCCCGACCACTACATCATAACATAAATTAGGAGGGGAACCAAATAGATTAATCATGAGTTATTGCCATATTACCCGGCCTAGATTTATTGTAAAGAAACAATGGGGTTGCCTTGCTGTTTTTAGAGTTTGTCTTCTTATCTTCAGCAGCATGCACCAAATTAAGACACTAGCATTACTATCATTGGCCAAGTCAGATAATAGGAAAGCAACATTGGCACAACGAATGTTTGGGCAACTAGGCAACACCAAATTAACACAATATGGCACATCTATCATCAACCAGGTAAGGTAATACGAAAGCAACATTGACACAATGAATGAATGGGCAACCAGAGCAACACTACAATTCAGTAATGTGCAAGATATGAGATAGTACACTCATGTAGCTCAGTATGCAAAACTACCAGGCAGTTTTCTTTACAAAAATCAACATTGGCATCTTTAACATTTTTCTACAACTAATTTTAGATCAAATAAAGGTTGGATTCACGCTGATTAACAAAATACATGCTGATGTAAAAATATAGTGATATACAACGGGTACTTACATCAGCATTGGAGCATAGAGAATTCCCGCAAGATAGTTTCCTCGAATCCAATCCCCATGAAGGAAGTCTTCTATAATTTAACCTTATTTTCTAAAATAGAGATGGGTAAGAAACATGTAGAAAATATGATCAGAATGCTATAAAATATCATGATGCGAGGATACGCACACGCTTCTTAGAATGGAGTTGACATTCTTTTGCTGGACTGGAGCGGACTAGTTCTTTGGCCACTGGAATTTGCTTATCATCAGTGGGAGTTGGGTTTCTCTGTGCTGGAGCAGTATCTATGAAAAATGGAGTTGGTTTATTATCTCCTGGCATTTGGATCTTTTGCAAAGACCTGGTTTGTAACCCTTCAAATTATAACATAGCCATCTTCCCCTTGCATGCCTTATATAGAAGAATGGTGCTTCAATTATAAAACATGCTACAGCACAGATGGAATAGGTACTGAAGAAGAGAAAGGCATGACATATTGACATGTATTCCCTCCATCTGTAAATAAATGGATGGGTCTAGGCGTATTTCAGTTCTAGATACATCTAGTTTTATCCATTTCTGTGACATGTAATCCGGACGGAGGGAGTATGATGTAAGAGCTAGGGATACGACAGGACAACACAGTAAAAAACACTGAAAACCCACTACAGAACCAAAGTAATCAAACCCACTGATATGAGATAGTACACTCATGCAGCTCAGGATGCAAAACTACCAGGCAGTTTTCCTTACAAATATCAACATTGTGGCCTTTAATCATACATTTTGCTACAACTAAATTTAGATCAGATAAAGGTTGGATTCACGCCGATTAACGAAATACATGCTAATGTAAAAATATAGTGATATACAACAGGTATTTACATCTGCATTGGAGCACAGAGAATTCCTGCAAGAATCTTTCCTCACAGACGACACCAGTGTAGAAATTCTTCTATATGTTAAGCTTATTTTCTAAAAGAGAGATGGGTAAGAAACATGTAGAAAATATGATCAACATGCTATAAATTTCATGATGCAAGGATGCGCACATGCTTCTTAGAATGGAGTTGACATATTTTTGCTGGACTGGAGCGGACTGGTTCTTTGGCCACTGGAATCTACTTATTATCAGTAGGAGTTGGGTTTCTTTGTGCTGGAGCAGTATCTATAAAAACTAGAGTTGGTTTATTATCTCCTGGCGTTTGGATCCTTCATAGCAACCTGGTTTGTAACCCTTCAGATTCTAGCATAGTCGTCTTCCCCTTGCATGCCTTGTATAGATGAATGCTGCTTCAATTATAAAACATGCTACAGCAGAGAGATGTAATAGGTAGTGAATAATAGAAAGGCATGACATATTGACATGTATTCCCTCCATCTGGAAAAAATGGATGGGTCTAGGCGTATTTCAGTTCTAGATACATCCTTTTTTATCCATTTCGGCAACATGTAATCCGGATGGGGGGAGTATGGTGTAAGAGCTAGGGATACGATAGGACAACATAGTAAAAAAACACTACTTGAATGTAAAACTATATGCTAGCTGATTACGTACAGAAAAACTAAGGCAACATACACGTGTATGATTGGGAAACTAAGATGGCATTGCAACAGAGCGCTAAAACAACACTTCAATGTAAAAAAACATGGTATGGTAGACAGATGAAGTACATACTGATGAATAACAATGCATAAGATATTCAGAAGCATGATGTCCAAATTAAGCAGATGGCATTGCGATAGAGTAGAATGATAGTACTTGAATTTGAAAACATGTTATCATGAATGGAATAGGCACTGAAAAACAGGAAGGCATGGCATATTTACATGCATGATCAGCATGCTAAGCGCATGGCATTGCAACAGAGTAGATACACTCCAGGACATTATATGCATGTTGTACCCATATCACGGGCCAAGTTAGAGCAAGGACCTTGTGGGGTGAAGAGGATTCAACATCTTTCTACAAGTCTTCTGAAGAACTGCCTTTACATGTTCCATCATATTGGGTATCATTGACATCAAGTTTATTGGCCTTTACATTGCTCCGTGAGGTTCTTGTGGATATATCAGTGTGTGCAATTATATCTGACATGCATGGAAGACAATTAGTAGTTAGATTTATGTAATGAGTGCCTGTAGGAGATGACATAAATAGTAGGACTTGGGTTAACTAGCAGCAATAGGTCTCAAAAACTAAAGGGAGAACACAGATGAAAGCTACAGAATATGTATCGTTTGTACTCGAGATTAACTAGATGGCACACAAAAGTATTAAGGAACAACATAGGTAATACTAGAAGTGGTATAATACTATAATCACCAGCCTGTGGGATAGCATTGGCTGCTGGATGATAACTATGGAACAGCATTACCTAAAGAACAAGTATCTTAGCTGAACTATGGAACAACGTTAACTCCTGAACAAGACCCGTAAGAGATCATCATGAATATACAGTGAAATGTGATAATCTATTTTCCATGCTTAGATGAATAACAAAGCCATAAATGTTGCACACAAGTAAGATAAGGGTACAACCTATCTGGCCTCCATCCATAGGAGTGAGCATCATGTGCTGACTTGTCGATGGCCTTGCAGTTGTTGTGGCTGTCCATGTCGGGCACGCACATTCGATGCAGGGAACTGTTGAGTGGGGACTATAGCTCCCTTCTAGTGTATGCTTCCCTTGTTGGAGCAGCTGTGGTGAGTCGGAAGACGGTGTGGCTGAAGATGCAGACAACGCATAATGTTAAGAACGACACATCTCTTTGATCTGAAGAAATACACTAAGAGATCAATAGCAAGGTACGAGATTGGTCACACGTCTGTTGACTGAAGACTAAATTGGGGTCACACAATTTTATTTTATTTTGGTACTGTCCGATCTACGCCGGATGGCTTGATGGCCATCTTGTGCCTCCCGGCTGACACTGTTAGGAATCTTCCCCGAAGAGCCAGCGACCAACGGTAGAGCAACCTACCTCCGCCGTCCGTGGCCCCGGCCAAAACCCCACTCCCCGCCCCACCGCACTTCCGTGGTTGCGCCGCCCCCCGGCCAATCCACAAAGACTCCCCGTCATCCAGATCCGGCGGCGGCAGTACCTTCAACCCAAGCAACTCTAAGATAGCCATCTAAGCACTGCTTCCGTGGCGAACTTGCATCCCTGCACCCTTACGTTAGACACTAGCCAACCGGCAGCCTAGGAGCTCGGCCGCCTCGAGGGGTGCTACTTCCCATTGGGAATCGATTGGCCCAGAATAAAAATTCATACAACTGACGCCTAAATAAAGTGATTTGAGATGAGGGTGCGACCTATCTGATGACATGGTGAAGTAGGAAGGTCCAGCTGCCGAGTCGGTGAGGCCGGCGCGGTTGCAGTGGCGACCGGCGGCAGGGAAACAACTATGTCGCGACGGTCGACGGCTACGGGGAAGCAGTGCCAGGACTCTGTACGGATCTGAAGTTGGAGCCGCTCCGACACCGTGAACAACGACGGGGGTGAATCGGCTCCGGTATGGTTCACGCGGCCGTCGTCGAGGCGCTCCAGCAGCACAGAGTAAGAGGCACACGGCCCAATACACGACGGCAAATGGACAGCGTCTCCGGCATTAGGGAGGAGGGCGGCTATGAAATTGGTGCGGTGGGGGCGCCATGGAGGAGGGGCTGAGGTTTCGCGGCTTGGGAGAAGGGAGCTTCCGGGGAGAAGGTGATTTGGCGCCCACGAGGTATGAATGGGGGGGATTGGGAGGGGAGTGGAATCATGTTTTACGGACGCATTTGTCTAAAATGTGAGGGGGAGTTATAGTTCTACCCCTGCCTTTAGGCTTCTCATCTTAGGTCTGTGTACTAAGGGTCGGGGATAGTAGAGTAACTTTGCTTCTCCCCAAATAGTGGGCGGGAGCGATTTCGGGTGAGGAGGGCGTGTTTTGAAATATAGTGGGCGCAAGCGATTTTGGGCGAGGAGAGCGTGTTTTGAAATAGTGGGCGCGAGCTATTTTGGGCTAGGAGAGCGTGTTTTGCCGATGATGGTTTATGAATTATTCGGCACATGTCATTTCGGCCGAGGAGAAGGCGCGGTTGGATGAAGTTACGAACCTACCCTCGATGTACAACGGGCCAATTGATGCGTGTCCCACATAGGACGGCAATTTTGCGTCTCCCATTTTTTTGCTCGGGTGAATTCCACCGAGCAGAGGATGTTTAACAGATCGTTCAAAATTTGGGAGAACGAGCATCCACGTATACCTTACCAAGTCGATGTGAATCAAATTTTGAAATATTAGCTTGCCACTTCTTTTTTAGACGGAGAGATGATGCTCGGGAGTAATGTGTTTTTACATGCCCGTTGCTAGCGATTTACTATATGACAAATAGTTGACCCACTCAAAAATGGGAATCAAACCCAAAATGAAATATCTCGATTCAATGAAATAGCTCGTTCACTAGGTCAAAATAGTGAACTAAATCCAAAATTGAACACCTAATCGAGTAGCATGTTGTACAGTATTATAGTACTCCATGAACATGTTGAAAGTCAAATTAATGAACTTGTTTGATATACGCATATATCCATTCATGTGTGGATTGCAGACAACATGTTCTCCAATTTAAATATTTGAATGCAAGTTTATATCAAAACATGGTTTATATCAGTCTTTGATGCATAAAACGCGACCTCCCCCTCTCCCGGACTCCTGCTCTCTCTCTCTCTCTCTCTCTCTCTCTCTCTCTCTCTCTCTCCGACAATCCTCAATTTTGTCGCACGCATCCAACACACAAACCTTGTTGGTCCCTCTCGCTTTCTCTCCATCTCTCTCTCTCTCTCTTTGTGTGTGTGTGTGGGGGGGGGTCTTTCTAGTTCGCATGCATATACACTCCATCTATAGGTCTCTCTCGCACACTATGTATGATTCTCTAGTCGAAGCTAGATATCTTGGGTGCACTCATCGTACCCACACAAATTCCTTGGCTCGTTGCCCGTAACTCTCTCAAGCACCACTCTGTTGTCTTGGAGCTCTCCCCCTCTCTCTCAAACTCTCCATCTACCTGGGTCACACATACACATGCATATCTCACTCGCACTCGATAGGCCCATCTAAAACTCTATCTCTCTCCCTCGTTCTCTCTCCATCTCACACGCACACACACACACAATCTCATGCCTAGCTAGCCAAGTATGATGGTATCTCACTCAATTGTAGGCACACACAGTCCCCCTATATGTATATGACTAGCTAATCTTAGTCTCCATCATAAAGATGCGCATGGTCTATCTTGATTTCTCTCGGGGCATCTTTCTATCGCGCACGCACCTCCCTCGATCTCCCACCCATATAGTCCCCTCACGATCTCGAGGGGATCTCTCTATCACAAACACACCCTCTCACCCTCCTCATGTGTCCATGTTCTCCATGTGTCCCTCTCGACCTTTGTTCCTTGTTGGCCAGACCTCTATTGGACATGTGCTATAGGGGTGTCTCTCTCCGTTGCAAACAATCACACACTAGCTATCTTCGTTTATCTCCCCGCCTTGCTTTTCTATCTCAGATATGCATGCGTGAGATGTTCGCCTAAGAAACGAAAAAACACTCTCTCTCTAATTTATCATTTGTTGTCACTTTCTCTTTAACACACATACTCTTTTTGCACACTTACTCATTCTCCTTCACACGCTGTAACATCGCAAATTTTCAATTTGGAATGTTATACATTAGATCATCATGCATATCATATTTTATTTTGCTTTTGGTTTTGATCCTAGAAAATCCTAAGCAACTCAAGGACCCACGGAGAGAGTTGGGGATTTCGTTATTTACATATTTGAGTTTTCTCAAATTTTGTAAACAGGATCATTTGATTTTATTTATTTTATCATCAATTATTTCTATTACAAAAATATGAGAGAGGGAATAAAATGACTTTCCCAAAATATAGAAATATTGAGGATTTAATAAAAAAATCAAATAAGATTTATTTCGGAGTTTTTCGGTATTTTTAATTGAATTTAGGAAAAATACGCGTTTTTCAAAGTTGTATTTTGGGCCCAAATAAATGTTCACTTTATCGGGCTTGATTTTAGAAACCCGGGAAAATTTATTTCATGATTTTTGGAGTCCGTTTAGTATTTCTTTTTATTTTTCTTCCGAGCGTAATTATTTAAAAAAACGAAACCGACTATGGGCCGTACCCGAGCGGGACTCCGCCCGGGGGCGCCTTTAAATAGCGAGGCACCCGGCGCCCCAGCCCATAACCGCGCCCGCGCCCGAAACCCTAGCCCGCCGCCACCGCCGCCGGACCCGCCACCGACTCGCTGGAGTTGCACGCCGCCTCGACTTCCGTGCCGATTTTTTTTAAATAATTTATTCTCTTTTCGTCGGTTTTATTTTCGAATTGTATTTTATTATTTTAATATTATTTTATTTATTTTAATTATTTTCGGATTAGGTTAATTACCGATTAATCTGTTCGTCATTTTTCTTTTTCGTCGGATTTTCCGCGGTTATTTTCTAATCGTGATTTCTGATCCGATTTTCGTTTTAGTATAACTTTTCGCTCGTTTATCGGAATCAGGCGATTCAAGCGCCTGGAGTTTCGCCTCGAAACCCTCTTTCCGAATAATCAACTTAAACAAGTTTTTGCTACTGTAAAATTTGACTTAGATCCAGATTACTAGAACGAAGTTGATTTCTTTCGCCGTTTGATTTCTTTTGCTACGTTCGATTTGATTCTTTTTGCAAACCAGGGTTCTTAAGTTGAACTTTCTGGTTAGATCTTCTATTTGAGTTTTACCTGTGCATTAGATGAGTACTTATTGTATGCTTGTTTCTTTGTCTGCGATAGAATACCCGGAGTGCGCCGCCTGTTACTTTGAATCTCTAGGTTTCGCAGATCATCAGCAAGGCAAGTAACACTTTGATCATACCTTTTTCTACAACCCAGTTTTATTGCATTACATCAATCCTCACACATTGCATGATTAGGATCTAATTAAATTGTGGGATGGGAAGTAGATGAGGTAGTACCTATTACCTGGTTATTATCAAACCTTTGGGAGTTATTTCTACGTTTGCTTATTATGCCATGCTATGCTAGTAGACGTGGATTGGGTGAGTGATATCCATGACAGATGTGAGATTGTTAATTAGTGGTTTATCTAAGGTGGCAACCTAAACACACATCTGGGTGGATTGAGGCACCTGGGTATTCCAGGACTTGCCTGTTTTTCGTTTGGACCGCCACCCAGGCTCAAAGGGATCATGAGATTATTCATACTAGAAAGTTCCGTGTGCAGCCACAAGCCATTATGGGCTCTGGCATAGTTGATTAAGTCATGCGAACTCTTACAGGGTAGACTAGAAGATGTAGGGGAAAGTAGGTGTACCGGTCTATCCATCGTAAGGTGCTAGCATTTCTGAATGACTGTGTCTCGGTCATCCGTTTCTCAAACACCATGTAGTGCGAGAAATCCAACGGAGGCGATCGAGTCTTGTGGGGAAAAGTGCGCAAACCTCTGCAGAGTGTAATAAACTAATCATGGTTAGCCATGTCCCCGGTTATGGACATCTTGAGTATCTAGTACCTGGATTATCATGTGAATCTCAACATGTTACTCTAAAGTTATTTTGTTGGGTTTGTTAAATGATGATGCTTAATTGGGATTGAGAATGCTGTCAACCATTCTCAATGTTTAACAACCACCATGATAGTAATTAAATTTATTCCTTTGAAGTAGGGAAAAATTGGCTTTACGCAAAAACTGTAACCATAGAGCTTTCCACCAGCCAAATATGCATGTAGTATAGCTGTTTCATTCCATTACTCTCTATGTGTTACCTTGCCAGCATATTCCATGTGCTGACCCGTTCTCGGGCTGCAACGTTAATGTTGCAGACTTTTCAGACGACGAATAAGGAGTTTTAGGTCATGGTTCTATACTCAGTGATGCCGTTGGAGTTGATGGACTCACTTATCTTCCAAGCCTTCCGCTGTTATCGTTATTAGATGGCCTTAAGCCATATTTATTGTAATAAGTTCTCTTTTGAGACACTCGATGTAATAAGTGTGTGATTGCTACTCTGCTATAAATCCTTCGAGTACTGTGTGGTGTCAGCATTACTGATCCAGGGATGACACTGGAGCACAGAGATCAGACTGTTTGAGGTCTGGTCGCTACAGAGATGGTATCAGAGCACACGCTGACTATAGGACACGACCACTAAGCTAAAGACCTAGATCACTACTCACTCTCTTCTCTTCTGACTTCTCATCTTTTCTACTCTTTAGGATGGCGGATGCAAGGAACAAGTTCACACAACCAGATGAAGATACACCCTTTGGACACCACTTGAAGGAAGTCACTAGATACCTGAACATAGGAGTACCAAGCTTCACGGGAACCTACAAGGCCACTTTACCTGAAGAAGAGCGCTGGATGATTCAAGTTCAAGTTCCAGGAAGGACGTTCATGCCAGTCACTGAGCCCATCGAGTTTTCTTTTGATGCACCAACTTGGAGTCTAGGAAAGAGTATGGCAGCTCACATCGCCATGGGACGCATTGGAGAAGTCTACCGCAAGGATCTCAAGGATACTATCTACCAGATTTGTGGGCGCCGAGATGAACACTGGGAGATGATCGGCACCAGGAAAGATAGATCAAATTGCAGCTTTTATCCAGGAGTTAAACCATCACATTTGACGACAGGAGTATCAGATGTGCGCCGACATGATAGATCTGAAGAAGACTAAGACTAGAATCAAGGAACTGGAGGAAGAACTCAAGGCTACACGTGAAGATTATGAAGAAGAAATTGAAGTATTGGTGGAGAAGAATGACGACCTGATCAAGAAGATTGGAATATTTATGGGAGGCCCAACACCATAGAATCTTTCTAGTAGACCACCTCATCAGTAGTAGTAGTCCACCATGTAAATATAGTAGTCCGAGCACTTTTGCGATAGCTAGATCGATTGAATGCCTTTGTTTGATTGAATGAAGTGAATTGTTTGCTTTTGCCTCATGTGCATATGGGTAGTGTTTTCTCTTTAGACCCCCTCTATTCTTATATCTCATCTTTTCTAAACCCTCAGATGCCTCCGAGACGTGACCCCGGATTTGCCTTTCCGCCGGAGCTCACCCAGTTGATCCAGCAGCAGAACACCTTGATGCAGTTGCTAGTTCAGAACCAGAATCAGGGGAACAACAACAACAACCCACCACCACCACCACCACCTGTTGACCACTTAGCCCGTTTTCTTAGGCTGAATCCGCTGGTGTTTTCCAGTAGCACCGAGCCGATAGTAGCAGATGATTGGCTCCGCAAGACAGCTAGGGAGTTGACCACAGCAGGATGCACAGATGCGGAGAAGGTGAAGTTTGCCGCACATCAGTTAGAAGGACCCGCAGCATCCTGGTGGGAGAATTTCAGAGCCATCTTCCCAGTCGACACTGTCACATGGGACCAGTTTCAGCAGGCTTTTCGTACTGCCCATGTTTCAGCAGGAGCAATGGCCATGAAGAAGCGTGAGTTTCGTAACTTGCGTCAAGGAGGACGGACAGTTGGCCAGTATGTGGAGGAGTTTAGTAAGCTAGCACGTTATGCCCCTGATGACGTTGCTACGGATGCAGCTAAGAAGGAGAAATTCCTGGAAGGACTGAATGATGAGTTGACTATGCAGTTGATGGTAGCCACCTTCAACAACTACCAGGAGTTGGTAGACCGTGCTCTTATGATTGAAGGGAAGCAGCAGCAAATTGAGAACCGCAAGAGGAAGTATGGACAAGGAAAGTATAATTTAGGAGCTCAGCAGAAGCCACGCTTTACCCCTAGACCGGGAGGACATTTTCAGCATACCCATGGAGTAGGTAGCTCGCACAATCACAATGGCACCAAGAATAGTAACGGGAATGGAGGAAGCAATGGACAGAACCGCAACACCCCATCAACCCCAGCCAAGAGAGATCTGAGTCAAGTCACCTGTTTCAAGTGTTCCAAGACCGGACATTATGCCAATGAATGTCCTGAAGGCCAAAACGGCAATGGAAGCTCTGGAAAGAAGCCAAACCCTTTCAACAGGGGACATGTGAACCACGTTAATGTGGAGGAGGTTGAAGCTCAGCCCGATGCAGTAATAGGTAAGTTTTTGGTTAAGTCATTTACTGCACTCATTCTTTTTGATACTGGTGCATCGCATTCATACATATCAAGGGGATTTGTGGAAAAGTATAGCCTGCCCACTAGGGTTCTTAAAACACCTATGCTAGTAAGCTCGCCAGGAGCAGAGTACATGGCCGGACAAGGATGTTTTCAAGTGCCATTAAGTATAGGAAGGCATGTTTTCCCAACGGATTTCATTCTTCTGGAATCCCAAGGTTTGGATGTAATTCTCGGTATGGATTGGCTGTCGATGTATGGAGGAAACATCGATTGCACCAGTAAGACAATTTTGCTCACAACGCCATAAGGAAGAAGGATCAAGTATGTATCCCGACATGCGCCAAACAGGACACAAGTAAATTCCTTATCAGGAGTTGTGCAGGAGGAAGTACCAGTGGTAAAGGATTTTCCTGATGTATTTCCCGAAGAGTTGCCAGGCATGCCACCGGATAGAGACATTGAGTTTTTGATTGAGCTTTTGCCAGGCACTGGGCCAATATCGAAGCGACCATACAGGATGCCCGCAAAAGATTTGGTGGAAATTAAGAAGCAGATTAAGGATTTACTGGATAAAGGTTACATTCTCCCAAGTTCTTCGCCTTGGGGATCACCAGTACTTCTAGTGGAGAAGAAGGATGGATCATTAAGAATGGTTGTGGATTATCGAGGGTTGAACGAAGTAACAATCGAAAACAAGTACCCGCTACCAATGATCAATGATCTGTTTGATCGATTGCAAGGGGCTAAAGTGTTTTCCAAGATCGATTTGCGATCAGGGTACCATCAGTTGAAGATTCGAGAGCAGGACATACCTAAGACAGCATTCACCACAAGATATGGACTGTATGAGTATACCGTTATGTCATTCGGACTGACTAACGCACCTGCCTATTTTATGAACATGATGAACAAAGTGTTCATGGAGTTTTTGGATAAGTTCGTCGTGGTTTTTATCGATGATATTCTGGTATTCTCAAAGAATGAAGAGGAGCATAAAGAACATTTGCGATTGGTATTTAGAAGCTCAGAGAACATCAGTTATATGCCAAGTTCAGCAAATGTGAGTTTTGGTTGAAGGAAGTTGGATTCCTCGGACATGTTATATCCGGAGAAGGAATAGCAGTTGACCCCACCAAGGTTATCACTGTGACCAATTGGGAAGCACCAACAACAGTTGGAGAGATCCGGAGTTTTCTGGGACTCGCAGGATACTACCGGAGATTTATTGAGAACTTCTCAAAGATGCGAAGCCTATGACGGAGTTGCTGAAGAAGGATACTAAGTTCAAATGGACTGAGGAGTGTGAGGCTAGTTTCCAGGAGTTGAAGAACCGTTTGGTTACCTCACCAGTGTTGATTTTGCCAGATCAAACCAAGGATTATGAGGTGTATTGCGACGCTTCACGTCGAGGACTTGGAGCAGTGCTTATGCAGGAAGGAAGAGTTGTTTCGTATGCTTCACGACAACTGAAGCCTCACGAATTGAATTATACCATGCATGATTTGGAGTTAGCAGCCGTAGTGCATGCATTGGAGACATGGAGACATTTCCTCATCGGAAATCATTATGAGGTGTACACGGATCATAAGAGTTTGAAGTACATTTTCACACAGAAGGAGTTGAACCTCAGACAAAGGATATGGTTGGAGCTCATCAAGGATTATGATATGAGATTGCATTACCATCCCAGAAAAGCTAATGTAGTAGCTGATGCATTAAGCCGCAAGAGCCATGTCAATACGTTAATGACGGGAGAAATACCCAAGGAGTTAGCAGAAAATCTTCGTGAACTATGTTTGGAAATAGTTCCGAGAGGCTATGTAGCAACGTTGGAAATTCAGTCAACTTTGATGGACAGAATCAGGGAAGCTCAGAAGACTGACAAGGAGATTGCTTCCATAAAGGAGAAAATGAAAGAAGGAAAAGCTAAAGGATTTCGTGAGGATGAGCACGACACCCTATGGTTTGAAGACCGTGTTTATGTACCCAATGACCCGGAGATCAGAAAGTTGATTCTGCAAGAGGCACATGATTCACCGTATTCGATTCACCCAGGAAATACCAAGATGTATTTGGATTTGAAGGATATTTTCTGGTGGACCGGAATGAAGAAGGATATTGCGGAGTATGTAGCAGTTTGTGACGTATGTCAGAGAGTGTAAGTGCATCTGGTGCCACCCCTAGTTGATTTTGGAGTATTGACGACAAACCTAGTTGAGGGACTAATGTGTTTGTGAGAATTGCAGGATAACACAGGTAGAAGTCCCTCATTGATTCGGTTTTACTACCAGAGATGACCCCTAAAAAATGTATGAAGACATTGAAGCTAAAGGTGGTATATGAAGATATTCATATTGAAGACTATGACAAAAGAAGACACGTTATGAAGCCTATGGAGCTCGAAGACTTAGATCTTTCGTAGTTCTTTTTCTTTTGTGTTGAGTCATAGGAACCACCGTACTGTTAAGTGGGGTCCAGGAGAACCGGTCAGAATGACTGAAGTGATGCCTAAACCAAAAACCTATGTCTTCGAGTGAAGATAATGAGAGCGAATCTTGTCCAGAGCCGGACAAGTCAGTTTTGCTTGTAGCCCAAGTAAAGTTGCCATGAGAGTTTGAAATCTGACCGTTGAGACACGTGTCAGTTCCTTAGTGACCCAGGGTCATTTCGGACAAATCAGGTCGGGTTGCCAAGTGGCTATAAATAGCCCACCCCCTACAACCATAAACGGTTGGCTGCTCAGATTTCAGTGCACGGCTTTTGTCGTTTGAGAGCAACCCACCTCGAAGCCTTTGAGAGAAAATTCCTAGCGAGGAAAAAGCCCTAACCACCCAGAGCCAGAGAACATTGGGCATCACTTAAGTCTTCTTGTGTGTGTGATCTGAAGACTTATTACACTTGAGGACTGTGAATCCTCTAGACGGTTAGGCGTCGCGTTCAGAGCATCCAAGAGACATTGTGGATTGCCAGTGAACGAAGTCTGTGAAGGTTTGGGAGTCTACCTTGAAGACTTACCAGAGTGATTGGGCGAGGACTATGTGACATTAGCTCAAGGAGAATATAGTGAGGACTTGGTGTCCTGAGCTGCGTGTTCAGGACTGGGTGTCCGGGACTGTGTGTCCTAAGGTTTAAATACCTAGCCGCTCCAACCAGACGTTCAGTTGTCACAGCAACTGGAACTGGTCCAACACATCATTGTCTTCAACGAGTCACTGGTTTCATCTTCACTTCCTTTTTTCTTACTGTTACTCATTGTGAAGCCATTGCATGCTTGCTCTATCTTTTGTCTTCACAACGTGAATGTATGATCTGTTTGGCTTCATAACTTCTTCCTACCTGATCCTTATTACACTGCAGCTATTTGTCATTGTGCTTTCACTCTATTGAATACTTGACCATGGCTTGCCTAGTGTAATCTAACTTCCGCTGCATAGTAATAGGCATATCTTCGCTGTCTGTCTTCATAACTCCCACGTTTTGAAGACTTTCATAAAAATCGCCTATTCACCCCCCCTCTAGTCGATATAACGCACTTTCAATTGGTATCAGAGCAAGGTGCTCCCTTGTTCGGTGTGATTCGGTTTAACCACCTGGAGTTTTAGCTATGTCGACTGCAGGGATAATCAAAGTCTCCGCTGCGTGCCCCGTCTTCGATGGAACTGAATATCCCTACTAGAAGAATAAGATGCGCATGCATCTTGAAGCCATTAACGTCGACCTATGGTATGTCGTCGAGAATGGCGTTCCCAAGGCTGGAGAAGGTGTCACTGCTGCTGATGTCAAGAAGTTCACTCAACTGGACTCTACTGCCAAAAATATCATCTGTGGTCATCTGACAAAAGGATAGTATGGCCGTGTGAGTGCCTTGAAGACATCCAAGCTGGTCTGGGACTGGCTCTCCAAGGTCAATGAAGGCATCTCAACCCAGAGAGATCAGAGAATCAGTGTTCTTCGCAACCTCTTCAACCGCTTCAAGCGAAATGACAATGAGAATGTCCAGCACACATTTGACCGGCTCACTGACATCACAAATGAGCTTCAAGCCCTCGGCGCCACTGAGATCACCAAACATGAAATCGTCAAGATGCTGCTGAGATCACTTGATAGTTCGTTTGACATCCTAGCCCTGATGATTCAAGAACGTCCTGATTTCAAGACACTAGATCCGTCTGACATACTTGAGAGGCTCAACACACATGAGTTTCAGCTTTCTGAGAAAAGAGATATTTACGGTCCAAACTATGGGCGAACTCGTGCCTTGAAGGCAAAAGCTGTTTCCTCATCTGAAGAAGAATCTGACAGCAGTTCTGATGATCCTGAAGACATTGGAAGGGAACTTGCAATGCTAGTGAAGAAGTTCCAAAAATTCACCAAGAAGAAAGGCTTCAGAAAATCTTCACGATCAAGCTCAAGGAATGATGAAGCTTCTGCTCATGACTACAAGAAGAAAACATGTCACAAGTGCAAGAAAACTGGACACTTCATCTCTGAGTGTCCATAGTGGGACAATGAGAACAGAAGGAAGAAGAAGAGCAAGGAATATGATTCTGACGACAAGAAGAAGAAGAAATATTCAAAGTCTTCTTCCAAGTCTTCCTCAAAGTCTTCATCGCACAAGAAGAGCTCATCTGGCAAGGCACGTGCGCTTGTTGGTAAGGAAATGGATTCAGAGGAGGAGTCCGCTTCTGAGGAGGCAGAGGTGGAGTCTGAGGAGGAGTCTGATTCTGGCATTGCGAGTCTGGCTACAGCATACGTCGCCAAGTCCATCTTCAACACTAAAGACAATGACTTCATCACCGACACCGTTGCAAATGACAAGAACGACTCCACTCCTACCTACTGCTTCATGGTACGCGGTGCCAAGGTAAACACACGCACTACTCGCTATCAAACATCTAGTGAAGATGACTCTGACTGTGATTCAAAACCCAGCTACAAAACACTTGCTAAAATTGCAACTGAACAACAGAAGGCCATGGAACATATTCAAAAACTGTTAGACAGAAGCGATGATCTGTTGGGTGCTGAAATGACTCGATCTGAATCCTTAATTGAAGACATAAAAAATCTTCACGTTAAGTATCAGGAACTTGAAGATCGTCTTGATACTCTCTCAACAACTCATGAAAAGCTTTCCTATGATTATCTTCAAAGGAAGCAAGAACTTGAGAAATTGAGAGCGGCTCATGAAGATCTTCAAAAGGAAAACGAGTCACTTCGCGTCGAACAGATCAGTTCCGCTCAGGAAGGATTTGAACCACCATGTCTTAAGTGCATTGAGCGTGATAATGCTACTTCTGTTGCTGAATGTTCCACTGCTACTGCTGCTGCAATATCTTCAACTGTTGATGTGGTAACTAACCCCTCTGCTGAGGATACCACTGCTATTGCTGATGAGAATGCTAGGTTGAAGACATTGCTTGAAACAGGGATGTACAAAAGTCTTAAAGGACATCAGACATTATGTGATGTCCTCAAGAAGCAGATTCTGAACCGAAACCCTAGGAAAGAGGGTGTTGGGTTCGTAAGGAAAATAAATGCAGATGGCTCTTACTGGAAACATGAGCAGTACCCCAAAACCACATGGGTTGCTGCAAAGGAACTTTCAGCAGATCCATCCAATTTATCTGGCTTCACTTGTGCTAACCCCATTATCATTGATGAATCGTTTGATGCAAACTATAAACTGTTTAAGAATCATAATGGTGAAGTGTTTGCCAGGTACATTGGTACTAACTGCAGGAATGGACCGCCTATGAAGAAGATCTGGGTTCCGAAAAAGTGTTTGGAAAATCTTCCTGTGAATGTCTTCATTACAACTCACTTGAACAAGACAAACCTCAGACCAAAGGCTTCATACGGTCCAAAGGCTTCATACAAACAGAGGACTCACCTGAGTCACACTAACGCAAATGTTTTGCAGGGAAACCATACTCAGGCATATGAATATGAGAGCAGTTCATCAAACCGTCATGTTCATATGACCAAAAATTATTCTGCTTATTCTTATGAGTACTACTGTCCACCTACAAGACTGTTTGCTAAGGCTTCAAAGCCAAAATTTTCAGATGCTGCACTTAGACTTATTGCTTCTAAGCCACCCTTAAAGATGTGGGTGGTTAAGAAGGCTTAACTCTCTTTTGCAGGGAAAGGTCTCCAGCAGAAAACCAAAATCTTCTGACGCTATTGCTGGGGACCTTAAAAATCTTGTAGGGCGCAAGATAAAATGCCCGAATGGCATCATTATGTACTTCGTTCCTGAATCGCATGCTACTCTCCCTATTAGTCCTAATCTAGATCTAAGTTTTCATAACCCACTGGTTCGTCAAATTTTTTTGCTTCACAATTCTCTTCGTGAAGCCTATCCCCCTAACTGCACTGTAGGGTACGACACCAGCATCTTCAAAGTCTTCAGAATGGATTATTGACAGTGGGTGTACAAATCACATGACTGGCAAAAGAAGCCTTCTTATAGACTCAACTTTACGTCCATCTGACAAGAGCCACATCACATTTGCTGACACTGGTAAAAGTAAGGTATTGGGTCTAGGTAGAGTTGCAATCTCAAAGGATCAACACATGGATAAAGTCATGCTTGTTGAATCCCTTGGTTTCAACTTAATGTCTGTCTCAATGCTTTGCGATTTGAACATGGTCGTAATATTTGGAAAATATCGTTGCCTGGTACTAATGGAATCTGACAAGTCTCTAGTGTTTGAAGGGTATCGGAAAGATGATTTGTATGTGGTAGATTTCTCAACAAGGCCACAACTTGCAATATGTCTTCTTGCAAAAGCTTCAGAATGCTGGCTTTGGCATCGGAGGCTTGGGCATGCTGGCATGAGAAACCTCCACACCCTTGCAAAGAAGAAACATGTCATAGGCATCGAGGGCGTCAAGTTCAAGAAAGATCACTTATGCAGTGCCTGTGAAGCAGGGAAGATGACGAGGGCAAAACATCCTTCGAAGACAATCATGACTACTACTCAACCCTTCGAACTGCTCCACATGGATCTTTTCGGTCCCACTCACTACTCAACTTTTACTACTACTGCTTGCCTCTATGGCTTCGTCATTGTTGATGATTACTCTAGATATACTTGGGTGCACATAATCCTTTACAAGACTGAAGTGCAGGATGTCTTCAGATGCTTCGCCAATCGTGCTATGAACAATTTTGGTGCCAAGATAAAGCACATCAGAAGTGACAATGCACTGAATTCAAGAACACTGGCCTTGATACATATCTTGATACCTTGGGCATCACACATGAATTCTCAGCTCCGTACACGCCACAGCAGAATGGCGTCATCGAACGTAAGAACAGAACACTCATTGAGATGGCCAGAACGATGCTAGATGAATACAAGACTCGAAGAAAATTCTGGACTGAAGCCATTGACACTGCATGCCATACAATCAATCGTGTTTATCTTCACAAGCTTCTGAACAAGACATCATATGGGCTCCTTACTGGCAAAAAGCCAAATGTCAGTTACTTCAGAGTATTTGGCGCAAGGTGCTGGATCAAGGACCCACACCACACCTCAAAGTTTGCACCAAAAGCACATGAGGGTTTTATGCTTGGATATGGAAAGGATTCACACTCCTACGGAGTCTTCAATCTCTTTCATTACAAAGTGGTTGAGACAGTGGATGTGCGGTTCGATGAGACAAATGGTTCACCAAGAGAGCAACTGCCAAATGTGCTAGATGAAATTCCAGCTAGTGAATCAATCAAGCTAATGGGAACTGGAGAGATTATACCTTCTGAAGCTCATCCTGAAGAAGAACTTATCATCTCAGCACCTGATCAACATGAAGACAATGCTCAGCCTGAAGACATTCCTCCCAACAACAACACAGATCAGCAAGAGCAAAGTCTTCGCCCTGTACATCCTCGTGTTGCCAATGAAGTGCAGATTGACAGAATAATTGACAGCATCAATGCACCTGGTCCACTCACTCGTTCAAGGGCAACTCAGCTAGCAAATTTCTGTGGGCACTTCGCATTCGTCTCAATATTAGAACCCAAGAAAGTTGAAGAAGCCTTCATGGAACCTGAATGGATTCAAGCTATGCAAGAAGAGCTTCAACAGTTTGAGCTGAATAATGTATGGGAACTGGTTAAGCGTCCTGATCCACGGAAGCACAACATAATAGGCACCAAATGGATATACCGCAATAAGAAAGATGAGCATGGTCAAGTTGTCAGAAACAAAGCTCGTCTCGTCGCTCAAGGATATACTCAAGTGGAAGGCATTGACTTCGATGAAACATTTGCTCCTGTGGCTAGGCTTGAAGCCATACGCATACTGCTGGCCTATGCAAATCATCATAACATACTTCTATATCAAATGGATGTGAAAAGTGCCTTTATCAATGGCAAGATTGAAGAAGAAGTGTATGTTGCACAACCGCCTGGCTTTGAAAATCCAAAACATCCTGACATGGTATACAAGCTCAACAAGGCACTGTATGGCCTCAAACAAGCCCCTAGGGCCTGGTATGACACACTCAAATATTTCCTGAAGAGCAAAGGCTTCATACCTGGTTACCTAGATCCCACTCTCTTCACGAAGACATATGATGGTGAACTGTTTGTGTGCCAAATATATGTGGATGACATTATCTTCGGCTGCACCAATCAGAAGTACAGTGAAGAGTTTGGATATATGATGCAAGAGCAATATCAGATGTCCATGCCGGGGGAGCTGAAGTTCTTCCTTGGTCTTCAAATACGACAACAACGCAATGGCATCTTCATATCTCAAGAGAAGTATCTCAAAGATTGCCTGAAGAAGTTCGGTATGCAAGACTGCAAAGGCTTCACAACACCAATGCCAGCCAAACATCATCTAGGTCCTGATGACAATGGTAAAGAGTTCGATCAAAAGGTATACCGCTCCATGATTGGTTCTTTGCTTTATTTATGTGCATCTAGGCCAGATATTATGCTTAGTGTTTGCATGTGTGCTCGATTTCAAGCGGCACCAAAGGAGTCGCATCACTTAGCTGTGAAGCGAATTCTTCGATATTTGGCTCACACCCCAACTCTAGGATTATGGTATCCAAAGGGCTCAGAGTTTGATTTGGTTGGATTCACGGATGCTGATTATGCTGGTGACAAAGTTGATCGCAAGTCTACATCAGGCACATGTCACTTTCTGGGACGATCACTTGTATGTTGGTCTTCAAAGAAGCAAAACTGTGTATCTCTCTCCACTGCTGAATCTGAATACATTGCTGCTGGATCTTGTTGCGCTCAGCTTCTGTGGATGAAGCAAACACTCAAGGACTATGGCATTCATCTGAAGCAAGTGCCACTTTACTACGACAACGAAAGCGCCATCAAGATTGCCAACAACCCAGTTCAGCACTCGAAGACAAAGCACATTGAAATTCGTCATCACTTTCTCAGAGATCATGTTGTGAAGGAAGACATTGATATCATACACGTCAACACTGAAGAGCAATTGGCAGATATCTTCACCAAGCCCTTTGATGAGAAGAGGTTTTGCAAGTTACAGTGTGAGCTAAATATCCTGGAATCCTCAAATGTCCTGTGATCAGGCACACATCCTAACACTTATGCATATGATGACTTAGATGTGCAACGCACAAAGTAATGTATATCTTCAATCAATGAAGACATACATTCTAAGTGTGAATACATTAATGTGGAATTTGACTTCGGAGCGCCGCGATAATTGTGCGCCGTGTCTGGGTCTAATACTTCCTATACGGTGGGTAACACCACCACCAAACGTTCCATTTTGAAGTATTCCACTCATGGCGTTACCTTGCAATGTCTTCACATTTGATTTGGTTTCGAACTCAACATATTTTCATGATTATCTTCACTATGTTGACTACAGATATATATATATATATGCTAGTGTTCTATCCTCTACAGCATTCACTTATAGCTATGTCTTCGTGTTGAATCTTTTTGAACTAAGTGAATGTGATCGGACCCCAAACTTCTCTATGCTTTCTATCTCAAACTCTATCTCTCCAACTCATATGCATTCTATTGAAACTGTCGAATGTCTTCACTGCGTCCTTGTCAGCAGAAGATATAGAGACAACCATAAAGTCCGTTTTCAATGCTCATTCCTCCACATAAAATCCGGAGAAGCAGGAATGACCGCCCGACAATCCAGGCGTGCGTGGGACGTGGAACAAACCCCAAACTTCCGCAAACTGGCCACGCGTTCCTCAGATGCGAATCGCCAGGGGCACCTGTGTAATAGCACAGTGCCGCCCCTGTGCCTATAAATTCACACTTACCGTGGTCATTATCTCCCTCTTCCACCCTCGCACGAACCCTAGAGCCACCGCTAGCTCTCGACGACGCCGGCGACGAAGTGCTTCGCTGCCGCAACTTCTCCGACGCCGTCTTCACGCCGATCGCGGACATCGTCCTCTCCGCCGTCGCCGTAGGTGTCTTCCGTTGCCAAGTTAGGGCACGGAGGATTGAACTGCTCGGCATCATCTCCCACTCCGTCTAGCAGTTCCAAGTGTGGTAAATAAAACTTCTTTTTACAGCCCCTTTTGATCTCATGGTTCTGTCACTTTCTACCATAAGAAGTTTCTCTTCACACAAGTTAGATCTCTCTATCTGCATCTCATAACATGCCTAGTATATTCACTTGTGCTTCTTGAAGTAGTTAGATTCCTCACTTGTACTGATCTGTGGGTTCGTACAAATCTAGAACCAACTTCTTATCTATGAGTGAATGTCTTCGCACGATGAGGTCAATGTCTTCTAAACTGATTAATCTTCAAAACCTTCTGAGAATGCATATGACCTCTTCCCCTTCCCTCGCACCTTAATGCTGTCACAGGTACATGTCCGTGGGAGAATCTTTCGGTTCTCATAGTCTGCATTCATTTGCAGAATTCCTACAGCATCACATAAATTCTCCTGAAGCCAGTTCCTGTTGGTCCAACAAAAGAAAGCCTTTGAAGCCTTTGAAAGTTTTGAAGCCTTTCAAGTTAAAGTTTATGGCTTCAGAAGCAGCAGCAAGGAAGGGGGGCAGACAGCGACGTGGAGGAACTTCCAAAGATCTGCCTGAAGACCCGGCAGAAATGTATAAAATAGATCCTAAAGAGAATTATGGGCAGCGCAAGACCCGAATCCAATGGATTCGACGCTATTGGGCAGAACAATGGTTCAAATACCGCTTCACAACCCAAGAGTATGCTGAGAAAAGTGCCATCAAAAGACCGTGGGGAGACATCTTATACAAGAACCTTGTACCCAGGTCCAGAGATGAAGCTATTGCCCAAAGCTTCTATCCATGCATGGTTCGTGGGCCACAGCCTGATGATGCACATCCATCGTCACTACTCTGGTGTCATGACGACAATCTGTTCAAGCGCAACTTCCAGTTTGCCCAACAATTAGCGAAGCAGAACAAGAAGAAATTTGGGTTAGACTTCAACCCTGGTCCCTCAACACCAAGGGCAGACGGCACACGCGACGCAGAACCCAATATCATCGGTCCGTATGCCAACCTTGAGGGCCTCATCACCCGCATCTTAGTCCAAGGGACTGCCGTGAATGACCCTCTAGCTGACTCTGAGTCTGATGAAGCTCCTGCTGTACCGAAGCCAAAGCAGTCGAAGAAGCCAAAAGCTTCAAAGCCGGCCCCTTCATCAAAAATCTCAAGGGCGAAGCCATTGGCAACTGCACCTTCTGAAGACAGTGTGCAGTCTGAAGACGTATCCCGCGTCTCCAAGCCCCAGAAGGCCAAGGTGCCTCAGCCACACACCGGCAAAGAGATCACAGCTGCTGCCATTTTGTGCAGCGAAGCCATTGATCTGTCAAGTGATGAAGATCTTGGAGATGACGCTCTAGAGCAGCTCATCAAGAGCAAAGAAGAAGCTGAAATCTTCAACAATTTGCCTCTCTTTGATGTCGCCATCATCCACAACTTCATCGACGAATGGTTTGCCACACCAAACATCAGCTTCGAAGATCTGCAGCTGCTCGTTGGCCTCAGCGTCGCCTTCCAAGGCACTATTGCTTCAGAACTTGCAATTGCCCAGCGCATTGTTGAACTGAAGCAGAAAATTGATCATGAAAAGGCTCAGTTCAAGAAGAATATGGCCAAGCTCAGCGTGCAAGAAGTGAAGAGCTTCAAGACCATGTTGCATGAGCTAAAGGAAAATTTTCTAAAGAAGCGTGCAGAAGCTCAGGGTTCACGTGAGCGGATGAAGTCTCTGGCTGAAAGATGTGTACAAGCCTACAATGAGGCTGAGAAGCGCAAGGCACTTGGGCGTCCTGGCATCGACCCCAAGATGGCCGCGAAAAAGAAGAAGAAGCCTGCTATGGCTGAACCAGAGGCACCAAGGCAAGAAGCAGTTCCAATTGTCTTCCCAACTGCAATGACTGGCTCGAAGCCAAAGAGCCGGTCAACAACTTCAGAGCTCAAGAAGACAAGAACTGCTGAGGCTGAAGCCAGGAAGAGGAAAAGCTCTGAAGCCTCTCCTACTGCCCCCAGCAAGAAGAAGCGAAAGATCAAGAAATCTCAGGCTGCTCCCACAGAGCCCTTCATAGTTGAACCTATTTCTATGGTTCACCCCAACGCAGAACGACAACTGACAATTCATGAGCCTGCTTCCACAAAGGCTCCTGAAGCTGAAGACATACCAGCAGCCGACCCCATTGCTGCTGAAGACATTGGTCATCAGGACAATGTACAAGATGATGCATCCCTTCCTCAGTATGAACACAGCGAACTCATCAGCATTGGTCGTCCTCTGACGCCAATTGCACAAGATGCGTCATGGGCGGATCGCCCTCAAGAGGAAGAAGACAATGAGGCCCAGCCCACTCCAACCCCACAGGCATCGTCTGCATTCCGCAGGCTTCGCAAAGGTCCAAGGCCTCAAGTCTATGCTGAAGACATTCTGGCTGCATCAGCCGCAGAAGAAGCACCACAAGAGCCCACTCCTATGCTCCACCAAGAAGCAGTTCCCCAAGAGAACATGCTTGTAACCGACCCTCCAGCTAGTCAAGCGGAGGCTGAAAATGTTGAGGCTGCCACAATCAACACTGAAGCCAATGTGGAGCCCTCCCCACCAAAAGCTTCAGAAGACAGCGAAGCTACTGATCCAGACACTTCTGTTCCCGAGTCTGCTGCAGGTCCTCAATTTGATTACCATGTTGAGCACAGGCCTCATGTCCAAAAGCCAGTCCCAAGGCTGCCGAGGTTCCCAGGTCCTGCATCAGCACCTGGGTCCTTTAACATCAATAGCTTCAAGGCAGATAATACGTTCTTCAACAGCTCCAAGAACCCCTATTCAAGGGAAAGGATTTCATCAGATAGGTTCTAGAGCTATCCTCAGCGCAGCTACTATTCATGCATCCTATACAACCAAGGTCGCATCTTCCCGCACAAGCGCCTTGATGTTGAAGCCATTGCTGGTCTGCCCTGTTTAGAGGAAGCATTGGATTGCTTCAAGCAAGTGGGTCTGCTGCAGTTTGTAACTGATGAAGAGCACTGGAACGAAGAGCTTCTGTTGCAATTCTATGCCACCCTCCACATCAAAGGATACAACAGAGATCCGAAGACTTGGGCCCTGGAGTGGATGACCGGCAATGTCCATCACGAAGCCAATGCATTTGATATCATTGAGCTCACCGGCCTGCCCACTCCTGGCGAACTCTTCGAGGAAGGCTGTCCACTACACACTGAAGCTCTTGAGAGCATATTCCAGAGGCCTGAACCAAATATGAGTCAGTTGCTCTCCATGATGAAGCCATTGCCCCACGATGCTCCTTATCAAACAGAGTTCTTCGTTGAAGACTTTGAGTACCTGCCCAGAACCATCTATCACATAATCCGGCAGACTCTCTGGCCTATCAAAGGGCACTCTCCAAATGCCAAGATCGAGGGTGCAATGAAGACTCTGCTGTTTTGTATCCTTCATGGCAAATGCTTCAACGCACAGGACTTCTTCATACGCCAACTAGCTGCATCAGGCTTAGATCTGTTTGGTTTAAAGTTCTATGCTCCTTGGGTAATGAGGCTGATCAAACTTCACTCTGCCATCTCGTATCAGCCCTCAGCCCGCAACCATAGGATCTTCTTGCCTGATGTGGATACCTCTGCTGAAGCCATCTATCCTGAACCTGCCAAGCAACCTCTGAGTCTTCAGAATGCAGAACACCAGAGCTTCACTCAGAACAATGAAGGTGTTGAAGCCATCTCCAGGGTGTATCCTTTGGCTGGCACTACACATGCACCACACCCTGCTTCAACTGAAGCCAATGATAGTGCTACTGCTTCAAGACCCAAGAAGCACGCTCGTGTTCTCAATGACCGAGAGCTTCTTGTGGCCCTTCATCAAAAACAAGATAGGCATCATGACTGGCTAAAGCGTCAGATGAAAAGCCTCTTGGTGGATGTTAATCATCTTCGAAATCTTGCCACCAAGAATGCTTTCGTTACTCATGAAACCTGTCGTCGTACATGGAAAGGGCTATCAATGATGTGTACTGAAGCTGAACTTGAAGAGGATGGCTTCACTGAGCGATTCAAGTTTGACACCACACCTCCTAGAAGGGCTGTGATGCGAAACACACCATCACTTGAAGACTCTGAGTTCTCTTCATCTGCTGCGACAGTAACTGCACGAGTCATCGAGGATGAAGACGATGCAAGTTCACCACCACCCTCTTCTGCACTGCCAAACACCTCCCACGACCCTGCTGCTCCTGGGAACGAGTAGACACTCTATGTCTTCAAACCTTTTTGGTCCTTACTGACAAAAGGGGGAGAAGCATATGGGTTGATAGTCTTCAAGCGGGTCCATATGGGCGGGTGCTTTATGTTTAGCTATATTTTGCTTCGTGCTTACAACTCTCGTTTTACATTTGGTTCTTATGAGTTGTAACACTTAAACCAGATGGTCGTCTGCTACTTGTTTGCCACCCTGTTTTGCGAAGATAAATTCTGCATGTGCGACGATAAATTCCGCACTTATCTCATTCTGCAGACGTCCAATTTTCCATTATGCATGTCATTATCTTCATATACTTTCACATGCATAGTGGATTTTCATCATAAGCTGAAGTGGATCTCCACAAGTACAACCTGCCATGTGCATTTGCATTCCAAAAGCAAATTAACTTATATGCACATCTTCAGGGGGAGCCCTTGCAACTTATGAAGACAATTCCTCATCCTTTACAATTTCACAGACTATATTCCCCGTTGAAAACTTCAACTAGTTTGTCATCAATCACCAAAAAGGGGGAGATTGTAAGTGCATCTAGTGCCACCCCTAGTTGGTTTTGGAGTATTGACGACAAACCTAGTTAAGGGACTAATGTGTTTGTGAGAATTGCAAGATAACACAGGTAGAAGTCCCTCATTGATTCGGTTTTACTACCAGAGATGACCCCTAAAAAATGTATGAAGACATTGAAGCTAAAGGTGGTATATGAAGATATTCACATTGAAGACTATCACAAAAGAAGACACGTTATGAAGCCTATGGAGCTCGAAGACTTAGATCTTTCGTAGTTTTTCTTTTGTGTTAAGTCATAGGAACCACCGTACTGTTAAGTGGGGTCCAGGAAAACCAGTCAGAATGACTGAAGTGATGCCTAAACCAAAAACCTATGTCTTCGAGTGAAGACAATGAGAGTGAATCTTGTCCAGAGCTGGACAAGTCAGCTTTGCTTGTAGCCCAAGTAAAGTTGCCATGAGAGTTTGAAATCTGACCGTTGAGACACGTGTCAGTTCCTTAGTGACCCAGGGTCATTTCGGACAAATCAGGTCGGGTTGCCAAGTGGCTATAAATAGCCCACCCCTACAACCATAAACAGTTGGCTGCTCAGATTTCAGTGCACGGCTTTTGTCGTTTGAGAGCAACCCACCTTGAAGCCTTTGAGAGAAAATTCCTAGCGAGGAAAAAGCCCTAACCACCCAGAGCCAGAGAACATTGGGCATCACTTAAGTCTTCTTGTGTGTGTGATCTGAAGACTTATTACACTTGAGGACTGTGAATCCTCCAGACGGTTAGGCGTCGCGTTCAGAGCATCCAAGAGACATTGTGGATTGCCAGTGAACGAAGTCTGTGAAGGTTTGGGAGTCTACCTTGAAGACTTACTAGAGTGATTAGGCGAGGACTATGTGACCTTAGCTCAAGGAGAATACGGTGAGGACTTGGTGTCCTGAGCTGCGTGTTCAGGACTGGGTGTCCGGGACTGTGTGTCCTAAGGTTTAAATACCTAGCCGCTCCAACCAGACGTATAGTTGTCACAGCAACTGGAACTGGTCCAACACATCATTGTCTTCAACGAGTCACTGGTTTCATCTTCACTTCCTTTTTTCTTACTGTTACTCATTGTGAAGCCATTGCATGCTTGCTCTATCTTTTGTCTTCACAACGTGAATGTATGATCTGTTTGGCTTCATAACTTCTTCCTACCTGATCCTTATTACACTGCAGCTATTTGTCATTGTGCTTTCACTCTATTGAATACTTGACCATGGCTTGCCTAGTGTAATCTAACTTCCACTGCATAGTAATAGGCATATCTTCACTGTCTGTCTTCATAACTCCCACGTTTTGAAGACTTTCATAAAAATCGCCTATTCACCCCCCTCTAGTCGATATAACGCACTTTCAGAGAGTAAAGGCAGAGCATTAGAAGCCAGCAGGATTGTTGCAACCATTGCCGATACCCGAATGGAAGTGGGATAAGCTAGGCATGGATTTTATCACGGGATTACCCAGAACTCGTTCAGGCTATGACTCGATTTGGGTTGTAGTTGATCGATTGACGAAGGTAGCTCATTTCATCCCAGTAAAGACCACTTACACTAGTGCTAAGTTGGAAAAGATATACATGACCAGGATCGTATGTTTGCATGGAGTTCTGAGGAGCATCGTATCAGATAGAGGAACCCAGTTTACCTCAAAGTTCTGGAAGCAGTTGCATGAGACTTTGGGTACTAGGCTAGAATTTAGTACAGCTTTTCATCCGCAGACAGATGGACAGACCGAGAGAGTCAATCAGATTTTGGAGGATATGCTGAGACCTTGTGCGCTAGATTATGGATCTAGTTGGGACGATAATTTGCCATATGCAGAGTTTTCTTACAATAATAGCTATCAGACCAGTTTGAAGATGGCCCCTTTCGAAGCTCTGTACGGAAGGAGGTGCAGGACACCGTTGTCATGGGACCAAGTTGGAGACCGCCAGTTGTTTGGACCAGATCTGATTAACGAGTCTGAACAGAAGGTGAAGTTGATTCGCGATAGGCTCAAGGTAGCCCAGTCCAGGCAGAAGAGCTACGCAGATTCTAAACGCAAGGAGACAGTTTACGAAGTCGGAGACAGAGCTTATCTTCGAGTATCCCCACTTCGAGGGATTAAGCGCTTTGGAGTTAAGGGGAAGTTAGCGCCACGATTTGTAGGGCCATATCGAGTTTTGGAGCGTATGGGAGAAGTGGCCTACAAGTTGGAATTGCCAGAAGGATTGACAGGAATTCATGATGTGTTCCACGTTTCTCAGTTGAAGAAGTGTCACGCGGAGATGGCTGACATACCTTTGAGAGACACAGTGCCATTAGAAGCAATTCAGTTGGATAACAATTTGACCTATGAGGAGAAACCAGTCAAGATTCTCGAGTTTTCCAGCCGAGTCACTCGCAGCAAGGTTATCAAGTTTTGCAAAGTTCAGTGGAGCCATCACACGGAGGATGAAGCCACCTGGGAGCGAGAGGAAGATTTGCTCAAGGACCACCCTCACCTATTTTCTAGCCAACCCGAATCTCGAGGGCGAGATTCATCTTAAGGGGGGTAGGTTTGTAACATCCCAAATTTTCAATTTGGAATGTTATACATTAGATCATCATGCATATCATATTTTATTTTGCTTTTGGTTTTGATCCTAGAAAATCCTAAGCAACTCAAGGACCCACGGAGAGAGTTGGGGATTTCGTTATTTACATATTTGAGTTTTCTCAAATTTTGTAAACAGGATCATTTGATTTTATTTATTTTATCATCAATTATTTCTATTACAAAAATATGAGAGAGGGAATAAAATGACTTTCCCAAAATATAGAAATATTGAGGATTTAATAAAAAAATCAAATAAGATTTATTTCGGAGTTTTTCGGTATTTTTAATTGAATTTATGAAAAATACGCGTTTTTCAAAGTTGTATTTTGGGCCCAAATAAATGTTCACTTTATCGGGCTTGATTTTAGAAACCCGGGAAAATTTATTTCATGATTTTTGGAGTCCGTTTAGTATTTCTTTTTATTTTTCTTCCGAGCGTAATTATTAAAAAAAAACGAAACCGACTATGGGCTGTACCCGAGCGGGACTCCGCCCGGGGGCGCCTTTCAATAGCGAGGCACCCGACACCCCAGCCCATAACTGCGCTCGCGCCCGAAACCCTAGCCCGCCGCCGCCGCCGGACCCGCCGCCGACTCGCCGGAGTTGCACGCCGCCCGAGGTTCGCCGCCGCCTCAACTTCCCTGCCGAATTTTTTTATAAAAAAAATTAATTTATTTTCTTTTTGTCGGTTTTATTTTCGAATTGTTTTTTTTATTATTTTAATATTATTTTATTTATTTTAATTATTTTCGGATTAGGTTAATTACCGATTAATCTGTTCGTCGTTTTTCTTTTTCGTCGGATTTTCCGCGGTTATTTTCTGATCGTGATTTCTGATCCGATTTTCGTTTTAGTATAACTTTTCGCTCGTTTATCGGAATTAGGCGATTCAAACGCCTGGAGTTTCGCCTCGAAACCCTCTTTCCGAAGAATCAACTTAAACAAGTTTTTGCTACTTTAAATTTGACTTAGATCCAGATTACTAGAACGAAGTTGATTTCTTTCGCCGTTTGATTTCTTTTGCTACGTTCGATTTGATTCTTTTTGCAAACCAGGGTTCTTAAGTTGAACTTTCTGGTTAGATCTTCTATTTGAGTTTTACCTGTGCATTAGATGAGTACTTATTGTATGCTTGTTTGTTTGTCTGCGATAGAATACCCGGAGTGCGCCGCCTGTTACTTTGAATCTCTAGGTTTCGCGGATCATCAGCAAGGCAAGTAACACTTTGATCATACCTTTTTCTACAACCCAGTTTTATTGCATTAGATCAATCCTCACACATTGCATGATTAGGATCTAATTAAATTGTGGGATGGGAAGTAGATGAGGTAGTACCTATTACCTGGTTATTATCAAACCTTTGGGAGTTATTTCTACGTTTGCTTATTATGCCATGCTATGCTAGTAGATGTGGATTGGGTGAGTGATATCCATGACAGATGTGAGATTGTTAATTAATGGTTTATCTAAGGTGGCAACCTAAACACACATCTGGGTGGATTGAGGCACCTGGGTATTCCAGGACTTGCCTGTTTTTCTTTTGGACCGCCACCCAGGCTCAAAGGGATCATGAGATTATTCATACTAGAAACTTCCGTGTGCAGCCACAAGCCATTATGGGCTCTGGCATAGTTGATTAAGTCGTGCGAACTCTTACAGGGTAGACTAGCAGATGTAGGGGAAAGTAGGTGTACCGGTCTATCCATCGTAAGGTGCTGGCATTTCTGAAAGACTGTGTCTCGGTCATCCGTTTCTCAAACACCATGTAGTGCGAGAAATCCAACGGAGGTGATCGAGTCTTGTGGGGAAAAGTGCACAAACCTCTGCAGAGTGTAATAAACTAATCATGGTTAGCCGTGTCCCTGGTTATGGACATCTTGAGTATCTAGTACCTGGATTATCATGTGAATCTCAACATGTTACTCTAAAGTTATTTTGTTGGGTTTGTTAAATGATGATGCTTAATTGGGATTGAGAATGCTGTCAACCATTCTCAATGTTTAACAACCACCATGATAGTAATTAAATTTATTCCTTTGAAGTAGGGAAAAATTGGCTTTACGCAAAAACTGTAACCATAGAGCTTTCCACCAGCCAAATATGCATGTAGTATAGCTGTTTCATTCCATTACTCTCTATGTGTTACCTTGCCAGCATATTTCATGTGCTGACCCGTTCTCGGGCTGCAACGTTAATGTTGCAGAATTTTCAGACGACGAATAAGGAGTTTTAGGTCGTGGTTCTATACTCAGTGATGCCGTTGGAGTTGATGGACTCACTTATCTTCCAAGCCTTCCGCTGTTATCGTTATTAGATGGCCTTAAGCCATATTTATTGTAATAAGTTCTCTTTTGAGACACTCGATGTAATAAGTGTGTGATTGCTACTCTGCTATAAATCCTTCGAGTACTGTGTGGTGTTAGCATTACTGATCCAGGGATGACACCGGAGCACAGAGATCAGACTGTTTGAGGTCTGGTCGCTACACACGCACTTGATCTATCTCGACTTAGGCACTCTCCTTGGTCCATAGCATATTAATTTATTGAAAAGTCAAACATCACAAAGTTTGACCATGTACGTGGAGAAAAACAATTACATCTAGAACGACAAACATATACCATTAGATTCACCATGAGATGTAGTTTCATATGATGTATCTTTGGTATTGTAGATATAAATAACAATTTGCGTAAACCTGATAAAAGTTTCCAAAGTTTGACTTCTAAAAAGTTTATATGCACTGCATTATCGAGCGGATGGAATATCTCTTCCCCCCTCTCAGCTATCTGACGCACCACTCAGCGTTATCGGGGCTCCTCAATCCCTCTCAAACTTTATATCTCCCTGGTTCACACATACACATGTCTCTCTCATCCTATACATATAGAGCCATCCAACACTCTCCGCCCTTGTTCTCTCTCTATGTGACACGCACCCCCCTAATAAGTACCATAATCCCTCACTCGATCATAGGCACAAGCACTCCCCCCTAAGTATGATTATCTCTCACTAGCCATCAGGAACACACATATTGTCTCCTTCCATCCATACGTCTATCTCGATATCTCTCGGGGTATCTTCTATCGCACATACACCTTGTCACTCGATCTCCCACCCATGTAGTCCCATCACGATCTCCAGGGGATCTCTCTATGACAAACATACACTCTCTCCTCCCCATGTCTGCATTTTCTCCGTACGTCTCTCTCGACCTCTCTCCCTTGTTTGTCAAACCCCTCTTGGCCACATGCTAGGGGTCTTGCTCTCTCGGTTGCAAACAACCACACACTATCTCCTCGCCTTGCTGCCGTTGTCGAAGATGCATGTGTGATATGTTTGCATAAGACACACACGTTTTTTCTCGACTTTTATCGAGTGTTGTCCATGTCTCTTTCATACACGCACACACACTTTTTTCACTCACTCTTTCTATTTCACACTCTCTCTCTCTCTCTAGTTAGGGACTCTCTCACGTCCATAAGCATATGGATGTTTTGAAAAGTCAAACCTCAGAAAAGTTTGACCAGGTATATGTGGAGAAAAACATTTACATCTGGAATGATCATTAGATTCATCACAACATGTACTTACTTCATACTATCATTTATCTTTGGTATTGTAGATATAAGTAATTTCTTTATAAACTTAGTCAAAGTTTCAAAAGTTTGACTTTAAAAAAATGTTGGAACTACATTATCGAACGGAGGGAGTAGCTCTTTCTCTCTGTCTCTGCTATCTCTCACGGGCCTCCCCTCTCACTCGAACACTCTATACCGATGGATTATACGCTCACTGTGTCAGCGTATAGCTCCATATATTGTTTAGTTGACCGGTCAACCAGTCCACATGCTGCCTTGTCAGCTCGTGTTCTATATCTTCGTGTGCTGGCCCATGTGGCAGTGGGTGAAAATAAGTAAACTAGAGGCCCATCTGACACGCGGTGAAGTAAACAAAGTTGAAACCACTTGGGGTAGCACCCCGCACGCTAGTAAATTGAGGGCGCATTGAGGACACACTTCTTCCGCGTGAAGGAGGAACTCGCGCACAATTCACCACTGCGCGGCGGCATGCACAGAAGGACGCACTCGCGCACACCCAGCACACAACACACACCAGCACACGTGTACACCGGCATCGCCGCCCGTTGAGATGGACGGTGAGGCAGCCAACAAGCGGAGGCGGCTCAAGCCAAAACCACATTCGGCGAGCCTGGACTTCATTAGCAGCCTCCCTGAGGACATGATGCTCGTCATCATCGGCCTCCTCCCCACCAAATCTGCCGTGCGGACCGCCCTGCTCTCCCAGCGGTGGCGCCCCCTCTGGCGCACGTCCCCCTCAACCTCACCGTCGACAGCTGCCTCTGTGACGGGGATTACAAACGCATGGCCGCAGTCTCCAAGATCCTTTTATCGCACCCTGGGCCAGCCAGACGCCTTGACATCCGCATGTTCAGTACCAACTGCAAGGTCCAACCCAAGTTCGACGAGTGGTTCTTATCCCCCGCCCTAGATCAGCTCGAGGAGCTCAACTTTGAAGCTGGACGATGTCAACCTCTGCCGCCGTCCATGCTCTGCCTCACGCCAACGATGCGTCGCGCCAGCTTTAGCTCTTGCTATCTTCCCTAGATTAATGTCATGCCCACGCTTCTTCTCCCTCAACTCAAGCAGCTCGACCTCTTCGACATTGTCATCTCGAAGAAGGCTATGGAGCACCTGCTCCGCAGCTGTACTGTGCTCGACGTGCTCGAGTACCTTCGTCTTAAGCAGATCCATGGGTTCATTAGCCTCCACATCGCCTCGACAAATCTCCGATGGATTTATGTGTCTTGCTGGCCCCGCAACAAGACATCAATTGGGAAGAGATCACTCCAGCTATTCCATGTTATGGTCATTGAGAATGCACCTTTCCTTGAGGGATTTCTTGTATCGGATCTAGAAGGTCCCACAAAAATCAGGGTCATTGACGCGCCGAAATTGACAGCGTTGGTGCACTCGTCTGCCAAATTCTCCGAACTCGTTATTAGATCCGTAATCGTTCAGGTACAACACTCATCTTCTTCTCCGTCTTCTTAAAATTCACATTTTTAAATTTCTTCTTGATGTATTTACGACCGTCTTCCCGAAAATGATTTCCACAAGCTTGACCCAGTCTATGCGCACAACGAAGATCTTGGCAATAAAATCTATTGGCCCCAATCTGGATCAAGTCATTGGATTCCTTACATGCTTTCCGTGCACGGAGAAGCTACTCATCAAGGTGAAACTTCTTTCCTATTAGTAAACGGTAATCACAACGTAGCTCAATTTTTTCGTAATTTTCCCAAATTACGATGATAAGTGTAATGTTCAAAACGGCATCTATGCACTGCACCGAAAGAAATGTTTTTAGTATTTTTTTCTCACGTGATGACCTGCATCGTTTTTTTGTTGTACTACTATAGTAGCCTAGGCTAGTCATAGTGGAAAGTAACTTAGACTACTCCAGTAACTCTATGGTTACCCTAAGAGCAAGTACTACCTCCGTCCTGGTTTACTCTTCCTATTTTGTAGTATCAAAATTTGACCATAGATTTAACTGACAAAATGTTAATGCATGTCACTAAGAACTATATTGTTGGATTCGTATTTGAACATAATTTCAAATGGTGTAATTTTTGGTGACATGCATTGGCATTTTCTTACGTAAATCTATGGTCAAAATATTATACTAAATAAGAGGTAGTACAAAAGTGGGCTATAACTGCCCTCCACTATGTAGGCCAAAACACGTGCCAAATTCACTTGTGATGCATTTGGCATTGATGCCTCTCCATTTCTCACCTCGTGCCCCAATCTGGATCACCTACTTTGCTCCGATGCCAAATTAACTCACGCAATGAAAAAACACTTGCGTGGGAGAGAGAGAGGACTAAGGCAATAAAAAACACTTGTTTGGGAGAGTGAGAGGCTGGTGTAGTTGGTTTGATTGATTTGTTTATACATGTGGGTCTGTGTGCACAGCGGTGCCAACTCTCTCACATCGCGAGAGCGGTGCCAAAATATTTTGATTTGACATCGATGCGTATTATGTGGCGTACTTTTGCAAATTATGGCATCGGCCACATAGTGGAAGGCAACAAATGCCCAAGCTCTTCACGTACTCCTAGGTAAATGAGAGGAAAGAGAAAGAGAGAGAGAGAGTGAAAAAATATCACTAGCCAGCCAACCCTATTGTATGAGTGAATGATATTGGTACCTCTTGATGACACGGCAATCTTATACAGCCAGCTGCTCTAATATGTTCTCTTCTTTTGCAGATAAAAATAGACCCGAAAGTGAAAAATGTGTTGCACTATAACAATCTCATCAAATGCCTTGACCTCCATCTTACATAAGTTGATTTGATCGACTACCGAGGCAGCACATCAGAGATTAAATTGGCCAGGTTCTTTGTTCTGGAGGCAAGTGTGCTCAAGGTAATGAGGTTTGGCGTTCTCTGGCGCAACAATGAATGACATGCTGATCACCGCAAGCGTCTAAGACTAAATGACAAAGTCTCCACGGAAGCTGAATTTGTTTTTGAAACATCAAGTGTCCAAAGACTCGAAAACTTATTTGCCCATTAGTGACTTGCCAGAGCGGTGGATTTTAGTTTGTACAATAATGCTGCATCCACCTAAAGTAACAAAAGTTCTTATGTAAACTTCCTAGTAATTCCCTCTTCGTAGGTGCAGCATTACTCCTAACATTTGTAATATCAGTTTGAAACTTGTAATATTGTCGTGTCCTATTCCTGCGTGTTCAAAATCATGCGAATCAAACAGGTCCTGAGTTGGTGATGGTGTTGTGCCTGCCATCTTTCACCAACAGCCGTCGGATCTAGATCTGACGCATACAAACCAAACTTCTCCAGTTTTGCAAAAAGATGCCCGCACTTGTTCCCTATTTACAAACAACTCCTTGTCTCTCACAATCAGCCTTATCTCCTCCCCACCACATCTAGAAGGCCATGGAAAAATCTGGCGCGATGGCCGCTGCCGGCGCCGTCCACCCCCCAATCTTGGTGTTCCGTGCAATGCACGGGCATCCATGCAAGGGAAATTATGTCGAACACGGCTAGTTGTAAGCAGGCTAGGTCTACAGCCATGATGATAGTGACTACAGACAGTGAGGGTGACTATGGTATGCCGAACACGGCGCCTATACGTAGGTGTCATCTCCGGCGTAGGGTCTTGTCACTTCACTGTGAGGAGCAGCACGTACTAATTTGACCAACGGGTAGTACAGTGCTACTACATTGGTAGTACTACTACTAGTACTAGCACCACCGTCTGGATTTAGTAGTACTACCACGTCCATCTGGATTTAGTATTTGACAAGCAATATCTAGTAATGCATGTCACAAAAAATGTACTACTCCCTCTGTAAATAAATACATGGTGTATTGTTTTATTCCTATCAGCGAGATAACTTAATGTCTTTTTGCTACTTAATAGGATTACATGCAATGAACTAACCACCGCATGTGATGTTTGGTAGTCTCAAATCATTGAAAGCGTGAACGGCCCACATCTCTCATTGGTTGATATGTCATGAAATAAGAAACGAGGAGGGAGTTAATGTACCGTGCCTAAGTGTTTTGGGATTATTTGGTTTTCGTAAGGTGACTTACACAACATTTTTAGTTACATGCATTGACATTTTATTAGTTAGATCAAAGGTCAAAACTTGGCGCAAAATGCAAAGGGGACCAATAAACCAGTAAGCATCAAAGTTCTCTCGTTTGGCCCCAACTAGAGGTCTGGTGAGATGACTATGCTGCACCGACACGGAGGGGGACTCAGCTTCATTGACTTACTGCACCTGCCTTTGGGTGTATGACATGTGGGCCCAATGGTTGGATGGCCAACCTGTCATACAACCACAGGCAAGTGTAGTAGAGGGGCGAGGAGTAGATGGCCAACACGCACGTGAATTCAACGCAGTCTGCACTTCTCATATAAAGGCTCCCGCCAGTCCAATCTACGAAATCCTACGCACCTACGCACCCAAGGGCAAGAGTGATCACTCCAATCGCAAGATCAGTTGACTAGAAGCTAGACCCATGGAGGCGATGAGCACGAGCATCAGCCGACTGTGCCAGATGGTCAATGATGTCGGCCTGCGGCCCCGCACTGAGGAACATCTCCAGGTAGTGCTTGAGGCCGCCAGGGCGAGGGGCCACTTGGACGAAACCTTCATCTCCTTGTTCGACGAGCTCCTTGTCAGCTTCCTCGACAAGTTCACCATCGTCAAGAAGCTCGCGGACGACCTTGACGTACGCCTCCAGCCCACGCGCCCAGGCTCTACGATGCCTGCCGCCCACAACGGCCTCTATGGTGACAACCTCTTCGATGCACTAGTGGCCCTGCGACTGCCCCGTCGCGCTGGAGAATGTCCACCTCAAGGTCGCGCTCGCCACGCAGTGCCTGGCGCAAAAATACACCATCGACATAATCACCCACGTCTACGCGCAAATCATCCACAAGGACTACTACATGCAAGGGGAGTATGATAGGACGCTAGCCTTCTTGGACCGCAGGGCAACCTTGGACAACATTGTCACGTTGAGCTTGCCGCCAACGCCGCTGCTCCTCACACGTTGGTTGGTGAACCGGTGCACTAGGGCGTGAGGATGTCGTTGATGGATCTGTATGTATCTTTATCTTCCATCAAATCCATGTAGTAGTATATGGTACTACTAGTAATTATCTTACCTTTCGCATCAACTTCATAATTTTTGTATGTACTGCATGCATGAACCGCGCCAGAACCAAACTCCTCATTACTCTAGCTAAATCGTTATTTGTTTCTATCGGTCGCGCCATGGAGCAGAACCAAATTTTACAAGTTACAAGTTCAAAAGGAAAAGTCTGCCGTGTTCGCATCGCACACCCACACGGTTGGTCCGGCACGCTGCTCAAGGGGGAATACGTGTTGTGTTGCATTTTCACTTACAAGTGGGACCGCAGTTGAGCAAACCGACCATCGGCAAACCCCCACCCCGCCCACCGTGCGATGGCTGAGAAAACAAGAGGTAGAAGAGATGCTTGTAGCACGGACTCCAATAAAATTGGTGTCGGATGGGACTCGTGTGGGTGGCGTGTGCCGTACTGCTAGACATGAATGCTAGTTATGGCCCATGCCACCCCACTATATCGAGGTGTTGGTTACGAAGAACAAATTTCCTGGAGTCCGTGCTTAGCCCTCCTCTATCTCACTTCTCAGCCAGCTAGCAGACGCGCGGAGCCCATCGTCTGTTTGCTCATATGCGGTCCCACATGTCAGTGAAAACACAAGAGGACCCACCGAACCTGCACATCTTTCACCTTGACGTGCTGGTGATGAAAAACAAATCCAATAAAGCTCTTTGGTGGCCGCTTTTGGAGTTACTCAAGAGTAGTAAGATTCTATTTACAGTTTAACCCAAGATGTACATCACGTGGCTTCAACTAACACTTTATTTTCTTGCATGACATGACCTGGATGCTGGATGTCCCACGTGTCGGCAAAAGGAGGAAGAACTCGACCAAATCTTCGGTTGTGCTCTCGGATTAGACTAGTTGTGCTAACTTAAAATTTTATTGTGTAGAATGGATGCAAGTTTTGGTATTGGGAAGAAGAGTACAACGATATATTGAAAGAGCGCAATTTAGTAGATGTTCTAGCACTTTTACCTAGCATAGAGGCTAGAGATGAGACTAGTACACTTGTTGATAGAATAGAGGCTAGACACGTCTACTTCTTTACACTCAAAGAAGAAAGAAGCACGCAAGATCGAGCCTCCGCCGATCAACAATGAATGCATCGAGAAGGCACTAATCCAACTTACAGGAGCAGTTATGGAAGTTGGATATCTTCTAAAATGTATTCTTGTGGTTCTTGTTTTCTTTGGTCTTGCTTTTCTAGTCAAAATTTTGGTGATGTATTTCCATGTACCAAAAAATCAAAGATGAAAAAAAGATATGTGTTTGCAAAGAAAAATGTATGCAGCCGGGATGCGTCCACGCGTTCGGCGCACGGCCACCGCATCCGAGAAATGGCCCGGACATGACCCCATTGCCCTACCCAAACAGACAGAATCCGGGCAAAACGGAGGTCCGTTTGGGGTCGTGCGTTGGAGTTGGCCTTACAAGTGGGACCGCAGTTGAGGAAACTGACTATCGGCAAACCCCCACCTCGCCCGCCGCGCGATGGCTGAGTTAGAGAAACGACAAGGTTGAAGAGATTGCTATAGCATGGACTCCAAGAAATATGGTGTCAGATGGAAGTCGTGCTGGTGGCGTGTGCCGTACTCCTGGACGTGAATGTTTGTTCTGGCCCATGCCACCCTACTATCCTACTACATATAGTAGTAGTAGTAGTAGTATCGAGGATTCGAGGTGATGGTTACGTATAGCGAACACATTAACATATGGCCCACCTCACACTGTGGCCAAATTTCCTAGAGTCTGTGCTAGGTTAAAAAGTGTTCTTTGTGAGGATGGGTGGCTGGTCTCATGTTTAAAACTTGTTGTATTATGTACATAGACGTAGAGATAGTGCAGCATGTGAAGCTAGTACAAATACTGTACTATTGTTGATTGGCCTCATTCGATAACCTGTTGCAATGCATGTACAATTATGTATTCGGAAAATATTTTTTTGCCTCGTCGCAACACCCTCTCAGAGAAGCGACTCGAAAGCCATTCATAAATTTAGTAAGTTTATCACGAGCATATCATTTTATTACATACAACAGGTCATCAACCCACAACGACAATGATGATACATTATAAATACTAAAGTTTTCATCACACAACAAATAACAAGCATTGAAATGAACATCAACTCAACCAATCCTTGGTGTTGGAAACGCTTGCTTTGAACCACAAGTGATTCTCTGGGAAGGGCCAGTTACTATCAATATCGAGACCAACGCAGGACTAATCATCCAGGCTGAAGCGGCCTACTATAACACGACCAAGGTAGGGAACCACTGCAATGTCCGGCGTATAGATACAGTTGCTTCTCATAAATGGTAGTAACGTTGTGTCAACAACAGTTGGATCCCCTTTCACCATCATTGGATAGTTTTGTCCAAGGAAGAGCGAGTTTTCTCCAAGACTATCAATACTATACCAGGGAGAAGGTGTTGGCACTAGCACACTAGTATCCATCCTGAATACCATGCAAGGGGTGTTGGAATAGGTCCGGAGAGTGCGACCATCGGAGACAACACCTGCTCCCTCAGTAGTAACATCAGTAGTGGGCTGTATACAGACAAGAAGGGGTGATCCATCGGAATTAGTTGCCAGCCGCCATTGAGTATATGGGCTCTGGTCGTCCTCATGCTCATGATCATCACCATCGTCATCTCCCCCTTGGTTATAAATTTTTTCAAGTATAGGTGGTGGAATGTTCACAGGACCTTGGAAACACAAGAGGAAGGTTAATTATTAGAGACGGGAAACTTGCTAACTCACATGCATGTGGATGAAACAATTATAATTACGGTGGAATACAAACATACAGAAACTATGAGGATCCCATGCAAAAACAGTGCCACGAGTGGTGGCAGCAAACACAAGACCCTCGTATTGAATTGCATCATAGTACACATCCGTGTATAGAAACTGATTTTTGAGCAATATCCATCCAGTCGAACCACGAAGGACGGCAACAAGCTTGTCGAAGATAGCAACAACTTCATAGTTCTTGTAATTCCAAGGGCGGTTGGGAACTTGACAAATTGCTATCTTCCGTAGACGACAGTCACCATGATCGTATTTGAACGTACGTAGATCATCTGTGTGCTCAACCTCAGGGCACTCTGAGATTTTTGGAAGTGGAATCCGCTGACGAGTGTACACATTCACAAGTTCCCACTCGCAATTGTACCCAATATAAACAACCCAATCTCCATTTGCGCCAGCCCAGGCCTTACCCTGAAGCGATGGCATCTTGACATCACACGTATCGTTATCAAGCAGCATCAACTTGCACAAGGCGAGGCCTCTGTCATCCACGCCCATGCGAACAGGCTTATAGCGAAGAAGATAAGGGAGATCAAACCGCTCCTGGACCCTTGGGTTCCTTGTAATGATGTTATTAGTTGAGTCGAGAATGGTCTTGAACGAACCTGCCATGCTAGCCGAGGTGATGACGTCGCACCGATCAATGAGTTCCCCCACCACGTCATCTTTTAGGTCGGGGAAAGAATAACGGGGTCGTTTCTGGCTTGTTCCCTCCATGGAGAAGACGATCGAACAATGGCAGAAGGAAGGGTGAAGGCAAATGGAGGAGGCAGGAAGAGCGTGCGACAACTGTTCCAAATCGAGAGGGAAAGGCGAAGATTCGGTGGACGGTTGCCAGTTTGCCACGGTACACGAAGAGGTGCCCCGGCCTACACGTCCTTTCGGAAATTGTACAAAAGGACTCGCCATCGTCTCACTAACATGTTGGAACGGGACCACATGTCAACGAAACATGGTGTGTAATTTCTCGTGCAAAATGCGATCTGGCCGCGTTGGCCCGAGGTGCCACATTAGTTATCGACCTTTATTTTTTTAACATACAATCTGAGTGGATAGCTCATGTGGTCATCACACATGAGCGGATATATAGGTGGGCTAGGTGGGTAGGAGGCAACAATCTAAGTGCTAAAAGAGTTGATCTCGAAAAAAGAGTTGATCCAATGCTTGGTTTTGTTTGGATTTTCCAACTATGACAATTGGATAGAGTGAATCAATGGCTTACGTTCAAAGTTATTCTCATACTCCCTCCATTCCACAATGTAGCGCCTATAGATTTTTCTAAAAGTCAAACTTTGACAACTTTGACCAAGTGTATAGAGAAAATTGTCTACATCTACAATACCAAACATGTAAATTCTGAAAATATAACTTATGATGTATCCAATGATGTGCATTTGGTATTCTAGATGTACCTATTTTTCTCTATAAATATGGTCAAAGTTTATAACATTTGACTTTTGAAAAAAAATATAGGAACTACATTGTGGAACGGAGGGAGTACTATAGAATGGTATAGGAACATGGAGAGATTTGGTTGATTTTATATCGCTAACTAATACAAAATATTATGAGTGCAGATGCTCCACCCTGAGGTTTGTTGCTCCTTCTCAGTCGTCGGGAATCTATGTTCTTCCACTCTTTCATCTAAACGTGAGCTTTGTTCATCCTTTTGCCGACACGCGGGACATCTATATGCCTCCATTTTACAAAATCATACTATATGCCTCCATAACACGCGGGACATCTAGCATCAAGGTGGCGTGTCATGCAAGAAAATGGAGATATGTAGTGCGTAAGTGAGTCGTGCACTTCAATGGCACCTAGCACTACTACGCAATATTTTTTCTCCTCGATGGCACATGAATAGTGCACGTACTCAATGACAGAGCACGGTATGGTAGCCATGGACATGGTCGGCCCTTTTTGAAGAGAGTACTAATAAATAACTTTGATGTGTCCCGTCAACTCGCAGAACAACGAGAAGCTTGCTTACTATGCCTTCTCCCTTGCCAACGCGTGTGCGGTGGCTCGCAGCACGAGGAGAAACTTTTGCTTACAAGCGGTGGAGGTGCAGCAGTTCATTTGGTGTCAGATTGCCAGAAGTACTACTGTAGTACCATCATTATTGTTCGACTTCTGGAAGAGGAGAAGAGCCAAGCGCAAGGTCACCTACTAACCTAGTACAGTACTACTATAGCCAAAGCTGGTCCGCCTTTTTAGAGCATGGTTAATTAATATAGGCGGCTCTTGCAGTGGCACATCATTTAGAGCAAGTACTCTCTTTGTAGGAACAAAGGAAGTGAAACAAAAGTTGGAGTGGATGCTAGATTGCTAATTAAAACATGACTACATAGGAAAAAATACTATAGCATTCTATCCTATGAATCAAACGACCAATGTAGGAAATTTATGAGGGGGGTCTCTCCAACAGTGTTCCTCGGCTTGCACCTAGCATCACGGTGGTCGAACTTGGAGTCATTCATCTGGTACACATGGCATCTCAGATCTGGACACAAGGTGACGCGACCTCTCACTTCCTCCGCCATTTGAAGCAGCGCGCCGGTGGAGGGCTAGCATACTCCAAAATTAGGTTGGATCTATGTGATGTGGCAACTTCATATACTAACCGGATGATGGCTATACTACTATGGTACTCACACTCCAAGAAGTGACTCGAAAACCATTCATAAATTGAGTCTATGACATGCATTTGCAAATGTACCATTCATTACATACAACAAGTCATCAACACACAACGACAACGAGGATACATGTTGGATTATAGATTATTTCCAAAAAAACATTCTAGTAAATATTGAAGTTTTCATCACACAACAAATAACAAGCAATGAAATGAACTTCAACTCAGCCAATCCTCGGCGTTGGAAACGCTTGCTTTGAACCATAGGTGCTCTGGGAAGGGCCAGCTATTGTCAATGTCGAGAGCAATGCAGGACTGATCATCCAGGATGAAGTGGCATATATCATGACCAGGGTAGGGAACCACCGCAATGTCCGAGGTATAGATATAGTTGCTTCTCATAAATGGTAGTAACGTTGTGTCAACAGCAGCTGGATCGCCTTTCACCATCATTGGATAGTTTTGTCCAATGAAGAGCGAGTTTTCTCCAAGACTATCAATACTGAACCACGGAGAAGGTGTTGGCGCTAGCACACTAGTATCCATCCTAAATACCCTGCAACGGGTGTTGGAATAGGTCCAAAGAGGGCGACCATGGGAGACAACACTTGCTCCGTCAGTAGTAACAATCTCAGTGCACTGTATACAGACAAGAAGAGGTGATCCATCGGAATTAGTTGCCAGGCGCCACTGAGTATATAAGTTCTGCTCGTCCTCATGCTCGTGATCATCACCATCGTCATCTATCCCTTGGTTATAAAAAATTTCAAGTATAGGTGGTGGAATGTTCATAGGACCTTGGAAACACAAGAAGAAGGTTAATTAGTAAAGGGAAACTTGCTAACCCGCATGCTTGCGAATGAAACAACTATAATTACGGTGGAAGACAAACATACCGAAACTATGAGGATCCCATGCAAAAATAGTGCCATGAGTGATGGCAGCAAACACAAGACCCTCGTATTGAATTGCATCATAGTACACATCCGTGTATAGAAACTGATTTTTGAGCAATATCCATCCAGTCGAACCACGAAGGACGGCAACAAGCTTGTCGAAGATAGCAACAACTTCATAGTTCTTGTAATTCCAACAGCGGTTGGGAACTCGACAAATTGCTATCTTCCGTAGACGACAGTCACCATGATCATATTTGAATGTACGTACATCATATGTGTGCTCAACCTCAGGGCACTCTGAGATTTTTGGAAGTGGAATCCGCTGACGAGTGTACACATTCACAAGTTCCCACTTGCAATTGTACCCAATATAAACAACCCAATCCCCATTTGCGCCAGCCCAGTCCTTACCCTGAAGCGATGGCATCTTGACATCACACGTATCGTTATCAAGCGGCATCAACTTGCACAAGGCGAGGCCTCCGTCGTCCGCGCCCATGCGAAAAGGCTTATAGCGAAGTAGATAAGGGAGATCAAACTGCTCCTGGACGCTTGGGTTCCTTGTAATGATGTTATTAGTTGAGTCGAGAATGATCTTGAACGAACCTGCCATGCTAGCCGAGGTGATGACATCACACCGATCAATGAGTTCCCCCACCACGTCATCTTTCAGATCGGGGAAAGAATAACGGGGTCGTTTCTGGCTTGTTCCCTTCATGGAGAAGACGATCGCAGAAGGAAGGGTGAAGGCAAATGGAGGAGGGAGGAAGAGTATGCGACCACAGATCCAAATCGAGATGGAAAGGCGAAGAGTCGGTGGACGGTTGCCAGTTTTCCACGGTACACGAAGAGGCGCCCCGGCCTACACGTCCTTTCGGAAATTGTACAGAAGGACTCGCCATCGTCTCACTAAACGGGACCACATGTCAACGAAACATGGTGTGTAATTTCTTGTGCAAAATGCGATCTGGCCGCACGTACTACCTCCTTTCCGGTTTGCCAGGCTTAATTCAAAAATCTAACCAACCAAGGTAGATGATGAGTGGTGGAATCATTTTTGATAAGGAGGGAGTACCTCATCCGGATGATTCGAGTGCACTCGTTTGACCGTCATGCCGGCGTGCGGCCATGCACGGACGGGACACACCACTGACGGGACGGGATGACACAGTCATAATTTCAGTTTTTCTAGTTTTCCACGGACAAGCTGGCGCGCTAAGCCATGCCTGCTTATGCATTGAATTTCGATGACCGTGATGACCGTCGCGTTTCCCACGACACACTAGTTCGCCTACCTTCTGCCTATAATTACTGTTTCTCGGGCTTCTCCGGTGGCACCATCACCCAACTCGCCCTATCCTCATAAGCCCCCACCAGCCCGACGTCTCTCATCACGTTCGCCATACCCCCACCCGTCTGCGATAGGCGACATCGGAGGTGGTCACCACCGGAACTAGTGTTCGTTTTTCACCGGAAGGCAGACGAAGGGAGGAGGCATTCTATCAGTCTTTAGATGGCAATGCGGACTATGAGGAGTTGTTGGAGCGCGACCGCCTGGTGGAGGAGCAGCATATTGCCGATTTGCACCGCCTGTAGGACATTGAGCGGCAGTGCACCGACGCTCCGAGTCGCGAGTAGAGCGCCCGCAACTGAGTCGACTATGTGGAGGCCGGTGCCTGGCAAATAGCCCTGGAGGATGTCGGGCACACACGCGTTCGCGATGCTGATTTTTACTACTAGCTCGTCAAGTGGGTTTGCCTCTTAGAAGCCGAAGCTTCGGTGGACCACGCCGGCATAGAAAGGGCCAACGTGCGCGAGCAACGCGCCCTATCGCACCTCTGGCAAGTCTGAGGCAAGGCGGAGGACGCTGGTGCCGGCATTTAGCGTGTACCGCAGATGGCGGCCGGCATCGTCTAGTTATCTAAGAGTAAGTTAGTACTTGTACACTACTAGAGTATTAGTGGGAGTAGATAGTTAACTCGGCTATGATGGTTGTCAACGTGGAAGTTCAGTACTCTATATGTGGATCAGACCTGTTACTTTGGTCTAAATGTTGAACTTTCCATTTTAACGTATGGAATGGGTTGTTATTTTTTTAAATGGGTTGTATTTGTCCTCCACGGGTTTAGAGGCTCACTTGTGGGCCTACCAAGTTTACGCGTACACAATCAGGAGATGGTTGTACGTGGAGAGGATGACAACAGGGACCTGCCAAGGTCATGGCAGTACGCAAGCAAGTGCCTCCTTATTTCAAGCCAATAAAAAATGGCTCCTCCTAATGGATTTCTGACATCTGGGTCCCATGCCATTGTCAACGTAGTCAATAAATGAGAGAATTGCACAACGAGCGGCTGACACCAGGGACCCTGCAGCTCGCCCAGTTATTTTTGTTTTGGGTTAATTTGATAAATGCCACTCCAAATCTGGTGTTTCTGAGAAATGCCACTACAATTTCCAAATTTTGAAAAATGCCATTTCATGCCATTTCGAGTGGCATTTTTTGAAGTCTGGAGTGGCGTTTTTCAAAGTTCGCAAATTGCAGTGTCGTTTTGCAAAGTTTGCAAAAATTGTAGTGGCATTTTTCAAAGTTTGGAAATTACGGTGGCATTTTTATGAATCGTCTTAATTGGAGTGGCATTTATCTAATTTGTTTTTGAGACAGAAGCAGGGTGTCAACTGGGCTGTGTGGGGCACTCTGGCCTGTCTAGACAGCCTTCTCTTTTATGTTTACCACATACCAGCCCAGTAGTTTTTTTTCTTTCTGAAAATGGCTAGCCCAGTTTTTTTTTGTGATTTGCCAAGTAAGTCGCTTTGTCAGGCCTGTTAGGCTGCTAATCTTTCAAGACGAGGAGAGCTTCATTCGGTTGGCCGAGAAAATGGCCTATCAGTAATGAGAAATGGGCTATACATTTTTAAAACACATCAAACCGGCAATTAGTTTCAAATTTCTTCTTTTCATTTTGAGATTTTAAATTGCATTGATTTTTATGCGTGGACAATTTGTTGGATTTTATATTGATATACATTTATTTTTAAAATCAGTTTGAATGTGACTCGAAATTTCGGGATTAAAAACAGTTCGGACCGCACCGAAATATGCAAAATTTCGTATAATTTTTTTAACCGTGGCAACAATATAGGATGTAATGGTAACAAAAAGAATATGGGCTCCAAAAAAACCTTAAGAATTAGCAAATGGGCTGTAAATTATTAGAAATAATGGCAGATGGGCTGTACGCTGTTTTCCACAGATCTGAGGCTTTCCTAAAAAAAGGTTGACGCACAAGCAGTGACTGTTGGATGTCCATCCAACGGCCGTCTTGCTTCTTCAATATCTGCTCTTCCTGCTCTAGCCGCTCAAACAAGCGCCGGTGGGACTTCCTGCTCCCTCCTCCCCGCGGCCGGCTGTGCTGCCGCGCAGGCCTCACCGCCCCACCGTACTCCCATCGCTGGCCAAGCCATCCCTCTGCTCACCCACACCTGCTATTATTCTCCGACGACGGCAGACGAACCAATAAACCCTCGTACATTCGTACTCCCCTTCGAGTGGGAAACAACTGTCGAGTCTTCCCTGGCTCCGTGTCATTCCCTTCCTAGGCCTCACCGTCGTCCACCGCCCTGGTGCTCTTGGCGAGGCCTGGTTAACGTGGTCAACGACCGACAAGCATCTGAAGTGGACTGTACGTGGAGAGGCTGACAGCTGGGTCCATGACCGCATGCAAGGAAATGCCTCCTTATTAAGCGCAAAATAATGATTCCTCCACCTGACATCTGGGACCCACCAAAAGGGCCTCTGTATTTCGCGAAAAAAATGTTACCACCGCTAACAGCTCGGACCCACCAACTATATCTTCGCACGCAAGGAAGTGCCTCCTTATTACGCACAAAAAATGAATACTCCCCCTGCTAGCTGGGACCCAGTATAGTGGGAGGCTGACTTGTGGGCCTAAGTTGATGGGGACGGAGGGCTTTGTCAACTTAGTCAATATGCACGATTCTAGCTCCAGTGACCGTACGATGTCCATCCAACGGCAGTAGTGCTTCTTCAACCTCTGGTCTTCTTGCTCCAGCCGCCCAAACCAGCGCCGGTCGTGCCTCGTGCTCCTGCCTCCCATGGCTGGCTCCGATGCCGTGGAGGCCTCACCGCCCCTACTACTCCCACCGCTGGCCAGGCCATCCCTCTACTCACCCACACCCCCTGTTATTCTGCAGTGACGGCGGCCTCACACCGCAGCGAACCAGTGAACCCTCATACTCCTCTACGCGTGGGCATCCACTGCCGCGTCTTCCCCGGCTTCGCGTTGTCCCCTTCCTAGGCCTCGTCGTCGTCCACCGCCCTGGTGCTCTCGGCGCAGCGTGGTCAACGTGGTCAAGGAACGGTTTCCACCGGACATGGACTGTACGTGGAGAGGCTGACAGCTGGGTCCACGGCCGCAGCAAGGAAGTGCCTCCTTATTACACGTAAAATAATGATTCCTCCACCTGACAGCAGGGACCCATCAGACGGGCAACCGGATTTCGCGAGAAAAACGTTTGCCCATGACTGCTAGGACCTACCGGCTACATCTTCGCATGCAAGGAAGTGCGTCCAGGCAAACAAAAAATGATTCGCCCCCTGATTGCTAGGACCCACCAGCTACATCTTCGCACGCAAGGAAGTGCCTGACAGTCGGGACCCACCTCGTCGAAGCATACGTAGCGTTGTGATTCTGGTCGCGAACGTGTACGTACATATTGGTCGATGCAGAGGCGCACACATGTCGTAGTAGAGGCGTGCACGTAGCATGTACACGTACATACAACGGCCAGTGTGCAAGAAAGAAAATACGGCCACGTACGTACATACTGGCGGGGTCTCGAATGCCTACTCACGCATACGTACGACCAGGGCTCGTGTACATGGCTGGGTCAAAACGAAGAAACTGCGTCGTCGTCGTGTTCATGGCGAGGCAACGGAATGTGTCGTGTTCATCGGGAGGCAACGGAATGCGTCGTGTTCATCGGGAGGCAACAGAACGCATGGGAGCCAACCGGCTTGGACGGAACAGGCGATGGAAACGAGGCCTGGCGTATCGCACAACGGAGGAAACGGCCTTGTGTTCGACCGGCCATGTTCGAAACGGGATCATGTTCATCGGTAGGGGTCTGGCGTACCGCAAAATGGAGGAAACGGACCTCCTACGGTCAAAATGGGGTCCTGTTGATTGGGAGGGGTACGGCGTACAGCAAAACGGAGGAAACAGACTTGTGTTGGAGCGCTATGGTCGAAACGGGGGTCCTGTTCATCGGGAGGGGTGTGGCGTACCGCAAAACGGGACTCCACGGGATACTGTTCATCTCCACCGTCGACCCCCTCCAGCCTCCACGGGCTACTGTTCATCCACCGTCGGCCTCCTCCAGCCTCCACCTGCGACTGTTCATCCACGGGCTCCAGTTCATCCAGCCTCCATCGCGCGCTACTCCACCGGCTACTATTCAACCACCCCTCCACAGGCTACTGTTCATCCAGCCCTCCACCGTCTACAGTTCATCCAGCCCTCCATGGGGTCGTCCTGTTCATCCAGTCCTCCATGAGGCCCTGTTCATCCAGCCCCAATCGGCTCGATCGATCGGGGTCTTGTTCATCCAGAGGCAACACCACGAGATCCTGTTCATCCACCCCCACCGGGAACTGTTCATCCAAACCCCCTAGCAATGCTCACTGTTCATCCAGAGGCAGCATCGATCGGCTTCAGTTAGCAGTAGTAGCGAAGGAATCGCTCGATCGGGTTCAGTTAACAGCCATCGATCAATCGCTCGGGTTGAATAACGCGTAGCTTGCAGTGCAATTGCTCGGGTTCAGTAGGCGAACGCCTCGCTCAGGTTTAGTTAGAGCCTAACGCCTCGCACCCACGTGCATGCGTGTACGAGAGAAATGCGCAAACCTCCGTGCATCGCTCGTCCCCGACCCCCCACCGTAACCGGGAACACTCCAATATTTTCCTCGCCCTCGCTTCTACCACAGTTTTTTCTGTCATGGACGGCCCAAAGAATGTCATGCAACTGCGTCTCCAGCCCGCCTAGGACGAAAAGCCCATTTTATGTCATGATTTTTTGTCATAGAAGTAGGAGCCCACCACATCTATGATGATACCGGGTTTTGTCACAATTATCGTCATAGAAGTGTCATAAGTATGACATAATTTTTTTGTTCGGCCCAAAATGTCACGGATGTGTCTTTTTTTGTAGTGATATTCCATCTGTCATCATACCATATTTATCCATTCAAATGTTGTTCTTGTGTATCATATGCTCAAAAGGAAGAGGGCGATTGCTGATCGCGGAGGAGCACAAGCAAAGTATTTGGAAAAGGTAGTGACACTTGATAAATCAAATAGCCCATTAGTTGTAGTTGCAATATCACCTGACCCACAAAACACCCCAACTCTAGCAGACTCTAGCCCTACTACACTGGTCATTTCTGATGCCCCAACTCAGCAGACCCCAACTGCAGCAAACAGTATGATGATGACAAGTGACATAGCACCAACTCTACGACGCAAAACCCCCATTCAAGCAAAGAGTACACCAAATCCAGTTGCCAAATCCCTTTTCGAACCAGACAGAGCCCCAATTGCAGCAAATAGGACTCCTGTTCCATTTATTCGCAGTTTATAAGATGAAGCTTATATGTTGTCAGGAACTTTGTGTGCATCTTTCCTTTATCGAAATATTATACCGCAGACACAAAACAATTTCCAGTCTTCCTCCGCAACTTACGCGTAATTAATGTACTAATGTTATTCATGGTAATTACTGCATATGTTTCTGCTAACAGAAGAAATAAGATTTCATTCTTTTAAATAGGCGAGGACCAAACTGGATTGTCAAGACGAGCAAGGGTTGGTTGAACTTTTCAAGCACTCGTTGATGAAGTATCCTTCCTACCTGAGGCAAGCGCACTTCGATGGCTAGCCTCTAAATAAAATTTCTGTAAAGTCTCCAGTGCTACATTTATCAGACAGTGACTGGAATAGTCTTGTTACACATTGGTCTCGTCTGCAGCGTAAGGTACTGTCTATGATATCACATCACAATTTGAACTACATTTCTGCATTTGTCTTAACATCTCACCTGTATGAAAACTGTTAGCAGAAGAACATTCATTCTCAAGGGACCACATAATCTCACAACTATACTGCACACTGCATTGCTCTTGTGAGTACCTCTTGTCGTGTATGACCATACTTACTTTCATAGCTGTTCGATTATGTAGCATCACCGCACATGTTAGTCTCGTTATCGTCCATTTGGTGGACATTATAAGATCTGTATGGACTCTTACATAAATTTAGAATCAAACCAATGCTTTTCAAGAGGTTTAGCTCTGCAGTCCTCTTGTAAGGACTGAACATGGTGTATCACTGTACTTACATTAACAGCTACTCCCTCCATCCCATAATATAAGAACATTTTGTACAGTACACCAGTGTTCAAAACACTCTTGTATTATGGGAAGAGGGATTGGTTCATTGTGTAGCATTCTGCATCTTATCTCCCTCGCCCACCATTTACCAAAAAATATCAGATCTATATTTAATCTTACCAAAAAGTTGAATACACAAACAATGTCAGTGCAAAAGTGTAGCCCATTGCTCTTGTTAGTACATTTTGTCCTGTAACGCTTGTACTTCCAGGGATTGGTAGTTGATTATGTAGCATCAATATGCATCTTATCTTCATTATCCTCTATCCCTTCCATTATTATCATATCTATAATTACTCTCTACAAAATGTAGAGTACATGCAATGCTTATGAAGAAGATTCTGTGCTGAAATTCTTGAGTTATCCTTCCCTTGACATGGAGAAGGGCATTATAAAGCCGGTGTTAACTGTTAATGTAAGTCAGTCCTTCTAAAGCCTTTATCCTCAACTGTTGTTTAATTTGCTCATAATCCCTATCGTTTACTGCTGTTTAGTTTGTTGTTTCTATCAAAATGCATGTTCGCAACAACCGGAAGTTCCAAGTTTTACTTATAAAACCAAATTCCTTATTCATGCCATGCACATTACTCAATACTCCCTATATATATGCTTATTTTTGTGGATCTATAATCCAGTGTGTGGTGAAGCAGCCCAAGTTTGCACCTTGTCATCTCCTGTTTTGTCTTACTGATGTGGCTGATGATATGAACAACATGCCATGCACATTAACCAAAATAGATACAATGATTGTCTTTCCCCTTCATCTTTGCTTGTTATGTTGACATGGTAATCCAGTAGTGTGGTGAAGCTCCCGGCATTATGAACAATGCCAAATTATGCTATTGATATTTTGAACTTAATCTTTATTTTCTAATTTGAAATTGGATGGAATTGACAACACAGTTATCATCTTTGTTTATACACGTGCAAAACCTGCCATCTCTCTGCTTGATTCAGGGTGATATGCCTGATGGCATGCACAAGTCTGCTGAAAGCTGTGACACAAACCCAACATATATTGCAACAAAGGAGGCAAAACATCTTGAAGATAGCGAGACAAACCCAAAGTCTGGTCTTGATGCAGTGTTCAAGTTACCTGAGACTAGCAATCAGACAAGCTCATAGAATTTCCTGTCTGATAGTTCAACTTCTTCAGTCCCAAGTTCTAGCAGAAAGGCATTCTGCAACTCAACTTCGACTTGAAGTCCTATCTCTAAGAAAGATTGCGGAGAACACCAATGAGAACCTCATTGCTAAACAACTACACATGGAAGCTATGACCAACATGCTAGGCCGGTCTCACAGCCTTGCTCAGCAGCTTGCGTAGCAGTTCCCACGCAAGGCTAACATTTCTTGAACTGTCTTGGAAGTGGTCTCAGTTCAGTATTATTTTGTTACGCTGCAATGGTGCCCAGTTTTTGTAATCTGCTTCTTCGTTGCGCTTTATGATCATTGGTGGCGAACTTTGATGCCCAGTGGATGTAATATACCATAAATCCTTTATTGTATAGTGTAGGTTTATTCTAAGTTACTATGCCGTAATTTCTTTATTGTATAGAGTAGGTTTGTTCTTAATTCCTACTAGTTACTGCCATCATTCGCTATCTGAAAAAAATCTGATGTAGTCGACCGGGCCGAAACATTCACCTCTAACGGTCCTGGTTTTTAGCGGGCCACAACTGGGCTGGCCTGCATCTTTCTTGGGCCCGAATGGCCATTTGGGCCTTCACACTTTGCGCCAGGCCCACAACTTACTCTGGCCTATATTCGGCCCAAATTTTAGTTGGGGATTTTGTGGACCCATCACTTAGTTTGGCCCATGTAGCGTTGGGCCATTAACATGCTGAATATTCGGGTGGCCTGTTATGGCCCACAAGAAACCATGGGCCTTTAGTAGGCCGAAATTCATGTTGGGCCTCAATTTTCACTAGTCGTCGACGGGCCTTCAGCAGGCTGAAAGGTAGACCGCCTTTTTGGCCCAGTTATATGACGGGCCGTTACCTGGCCAAAACATATTTCGGGCCTGAGTTGGCCCACTGATATCATGGGCCTTTAAGAGGCCGAAAGCTTAGTACAGGCATCAATAGGCCAAATTATACGACAGGCCTTTAACAGGCCCAAACTCACGTTGGGCTGAACTGTTGCCACCTTTATCACGGGGCGTTAGTGGGCGGGATGTAGCATTAGACCATATATGGGCCATGGGCAGCACGGGCCATTCCCAGGCCAAAAGACACAACGGGCTGAAATGGGCCCATGTCTACATCGGGCCTCTAACAGGCCAAAAGTCACTCGGCCATAATTGGGCCCAAATATTCGGCGAACAATTAACGGGCCAGGTCTGGCTTCGGACCTTAAATGGGCCTTATTAAATAAGTCATTATTGGGCTGGCCCACTAGTACCTGAGTAAGTACTATGGGCCTTTGAGTGGGCCGGCCTTTTTAACCTATATGGGCCTTTGTTGGGCCGTGCCATGTGTCGATGTATCATAGGCGCTTCCTGTACAATGAATGGATGACATATGTCCCAATGGTGAGCCAACACGTGTTTCATCTGGCCAATGGCAATTTTACATGTGGAAAATCCTCATTGGTCCGGGCTGTTAACGGGTTATCGGATCCAAAACTGGACCGATAGCTTAACAATGACCCGTTATGGTGGATGCCACGTGTCGGTCACCCTTGACGAAAGCACTTCTATGACCCGCGATTTATCGTCATAGAAGTGGACACTTCCGTGATGATAATTTTGGTAATGTCATAGAACACTTCTACGACAGCACAGGTATGACTACCTTGATTTTGTCATAAAATTGTCATGGATGTACATGCATGACAGAAAATGTGACCTACTGTGACAAACACGTATCATCACGGAAGGGTCTTTTTTTGTAGTGAACCTTCTCTCCTAAGTGATTTTAGTTTATAATCCACTGAGAGAAACCCCATAGAGCCAAAAAATTAGATAGTGGTTTAGCATCACTCGTATCTAAGTCCAGTATGCTCTGCCTATTTTTCTTGAGAGCTGCAAACTATCCAGATGGTTGGGTGTCAATTTTTGCGGAGACCAAGAGTGATTGTAGTTCTCAAAGAAGAAGTCTGTAAAGGTTTGGAGATCGCCTCAAGTATCTACCATGAGTGATCGACATTGGTTGAAGAACCAATTATCGAGGAGAATAGGGCGAAGAGAGTATATCTTCCGTGTTAAGTCACAACCCCTCCAACGAGACGTAGTCCTTGTGCAGAAGGATAAACTGGTCTACCAAATTCGTTGTTGCCATCGAGCATCATTGGTTACCTCTGCATCTTCCATTTACATTCCAAATGTATCTATCATGTGATTTCCCTTGATGCATGCATTTAGTTTCCATTCGTTAAGTTGTATTTTCTCACTATACTCTGTTTACATTCGCTCCGCTGCTGGGTTCTGAGAGTTTCCTCTATTGAGAAATAAATTTGAAAACTCCCATTTACCGCCTTCCTCTGGTAGACATACTTCATTCCTACAAACGCCTTGAGGGACGAGTCCCCAATAGCCTGCTAACAATACTGCCACTGGCAAGCCCCCTTAGCGGTTTCAGTGCATCCATCCACGTCATCGAGCAGGCTCAAGACAGAACGTAGGCGCAACTAATTATGCCAAGGATTTTCTCGCACACAGGTTTCCCCATATGCAATCAAAAGAAAGGTAACGCAAGGAGGACGACTCCTTAGCAAAGAATTCTTTTTAAAGTTTTCCAACTTATCTCTTCTTTTCTGTACTTGTCGTATTGCCTCGGTATGTCAACTTGGGAACCTCTCGTTGGTACCTATATCATTACCTCCCCTCCCCAGCAAACATGTGTGCAATGGGAACCTTGACCTTTATAAGGAAGGAAAGAAGAGAAAATAATGATACAAAACTACGACGGTCCATTACTTCACCATGTTACGCAAGCAATTACACAACATCATGTATGAAAGCATATATTCAAAGACATGCGGATTAACACGAGTTGCAAAGTACTTAGCTTTATTCACATACGCATAGGGTCTGCGCCTGGCTTTGTATAAAGGGTTTACAAGTCTTGTTGACAAAGCTTGTACAAAAGGTGTTGCTGGGGGCGGGCCTGGCAACTTCTCCTCACGGGTAGAACTTGTGAAGGGGCTCAATATTCCATGAGTTCTGCACTCTAATGCCACCTTCGGTCTCCAGATGGACCGCGCCGGGTCTTGTGACTTGTACTACCCGGTAAGGGCCTTCCCACTTTGGTGTCAACTTGTTTAATCCCTTGGCGATCTGAACACGCCGAAGAACAAGGTTACCTTTCTCAAAGCTGTGGGCATGTTCCTTGCGGTTGTGATAGCGTCACAAGGCTTGATGGTAGCATGCACCACACATAGCAGCCTAGAGATGATCTTCCTCATCCAGGGCCATCGCCCGCTCCACCGCCGCGGCCTGAAGGTAGCAGGTGGCGGTCGTGGCCGCCACCCCATAGTCGGCCACTATGGCATCACCCGCTCCACCGTTGCGGCCCGAAGGAGGGAGGTGGTGGTCGTGCACGCCACCCCATCGTCGGCCGCCAGCCACCATTGACCGCCGGCGTCATCACCCACTCCGCCACCGCCGCCTGAAGGCGGGAGGTGGAGGTGGAGGCCTGCACATGCGTCATTGACCTTGTGCGCTACACCGAGTTCCTGCGGGAGGAGGAGGAGCGCCTCGTAGAGCATGCAAAGAGCCTTACCACCGCCGTGGCCGCAGCGCACACCGCCACAGAGGCGAGGAATAAGGAGATCTACGAGGAGAACCACCGCTTTGAGAGGGGTCATCTGGAGTGGCAGAGGGTGTTCGATGTGAGCATCGCTGAAGGTGCAACACGAAAGGCACCGTATTGCAGTTGTGTAGGATCGAAAGTATGTCTAGAGGGGGGTGATTAGACTACTTGACCAAATAAAAATCTAGCCTTTTCCCAATTTTAAGTCTTGGCAGATTTTAGCAAATTATCACAAGTCAAGCAATCAACCTACACATGCAATTCTAAGAGTATAGCAGCGGAATGTAAATCATTGCATATGAAGGTCAACGGGAGGAGTTTAGAGGGAGCAAACGCAATGTAGACACATAGATTTTTGGCGTGGTTCCGATAGGTGGTGCTATCATACATCCACGTTGATGGAGACTTCAACCCATGAAGGGTAACGGTTGCACGAGTCCACGGAGGGCTCCACCCACGAAGGGTCCACGAAGAAGCAACCTTGTCTATCCCACCATGGCCATCGCCCACGAAGGACGTGCCTCACTTGGGTAGATCTTCACGAAGTAGGCAATCTCCTTGCCCTTACAAACTCCTTAGTTCAACTCCACAATCTTGACGGAGGCTCCCAAGTGACACCTAACCAATCTAGGAGACACCAGTCTCCAAAAGGTAATAGATAGTGTGTTGATGATGAACTCCTTGCTCTTGTGCTTCAAATGATAGTCTCCCCAACACTCAACTCTCTCTCTCTCTCACACACAGATTTGGATATGGTGGAAAGATGATTTCAGTGGAAAGCAACTTGGGGAAGGCTAGCGATCAAGATTCTTGTGGTTGGATTGGAATGTCTTAGTCCCAACACATGAGTAGGTGGTTCTCTCTTAGAAAAATGAATGCTGGAAGTGTAGGCATGTTCTGATTGCTCTCTCCATGAATGGAGGAAGGGTGGAGGGAAATATATAACCTCCACACAAAATCCAACTGTTACACACAATTTACCAAACTCAGTGGGACCGAATAGTGAAACTAGGTCAGACCGAGTTAGTTCAAAATGTGAATGTTAGGCATTTCGGTGGGACCGACATGATCAACTCGGTGGGACCGGTTTTTGTTAGGGTTAGGGCATAACTTAATCTCAGTGAGACCGATCACATAAACTTGGTGAGACCGATTTTAGTAATAGGCAAACAGAGAGTTGATCAGGAAAACTTGGTGAGACCGATCGCTCATTTCAGTGAGACCGAAATGTTGCGAAGAGGAAACAGAGAGTTTGCATTGCGAACTCAGTGAGACCGATCGCTCATCTCAGTTAGATTGAAACGTTACGAAGGGAAACAGAGAGTTTGCAATCCCATCTCGGTGAGACCGAACTGAATAGGGTTTCTAGCTATGGCTATGTCAATTGAACTCGGTGGCGCCGGATAGATCAAATCGGTGGGGCCGAGTTTGAATTTTGGTTTGGGACATATGTGGATATGAGAAAGTGGTTGAGGGCTTTTGGAGCATATCGCTAAGCATTTTGAGCAAGCAAACCATTAAGCAACACCTCGTCTCCTTTTAATAGTATTGGCTTTTCCTATGGACTCAATGTGATCTTGGATCACTAAAATGAAAATGTAGAGTCTTGAGCATGTGCCAATATGTGTCGTTAGCATTTTGAGGGGTCCACATCTCTAGTCCATGCCATGCCAATCATTGAACTTTCTAAAAATATTATCTTGAATGGATATTAGTTCAACGAGCTATATGTTGTTAATAATTACCAAAACCACCCAGGGATTAGTTGCACTTTCAGTCTCCCCCTTTTCGGTACTTGATGACAACATATAGATCAAAGCTTTGACAAATAATAATAAGAACGAAACACATTGTCACTTTGAGAAGTATGTGATAAGCAAGAGTTCCCCCTAAATTTGTGCATTATTTAAAATTTGCTTTTGAATTCAAATGCACAATCGATTAGGATCATGTGTTACTCTTCCATGTCTCATACATCTTGGTGGAGCGCTCAAAATGATAGAATATGAAATATACACTCATCACCAAGACAAAGTGAATGATCATACATGAGAGATAGATTTTATCATCATCCAAAGCACAAACATTAAAGCATGATATGATCAAACACATGACCATACAAGTATCTCACAGACACAACCATAAAGTATCATCCTAGTAAGTAGACAAATAAGTAGCAAGAGAGGCAATTAGAAGAAAAACTCACTCTCTCTCTCTCTCGAAGCCTATGATCTATACACTTTCTCCCCCTTTGGCAACAAGCTACCAAAAAGCTTGAAAATGCATAGTGTTATGCGGCTCTCTAAGCTTGATCTTCGGGAGGTGGCGTGGAGAGGAGTCCTGCAACAAATGCATCTGTAGAGGTAGTAGGAGCGGGTGGAGTTGCAACCAGAGGGGCAACTGAAGCTTTGGCTGCAGGTGCTGAAGTTGTAGCTCTGGTGTCTGTCACGAGCACTGCTGCAGACCTCTGCCTTCTAGGCACCCTTTGATATGCATCAGTGGCGGTCTTGTCACTCCTGTCCTCGAGCTTGTTGGATCTTCTCCACAGAAATCTGAATCTCAGTCACTTTAACATCCAAGTCATGAAGTTTGGTCTCAAAACATTCTCTCAAGACTCTCTTGATTCCGAGTCAGGTTGGCCAAACCTTTCTCAATCCTCAAAGTGGCTTGAATGAGATAGCCAAGTTGGTCTTGTTTTGACATGAGAAAAACTTGTGAAGCTTCTTTAGCACTAGGCATCTTGGTTGCCTTCTCTACTTTTGCCTTCTGCCTCTTCTCTTGAGCCTCTCTAGATGTAGGATCTGAAGCATCCATAACAACTATGTTGTCGTCACAATCAGGCATCAAGGGAAGGTTCTCTTTGTCCAATAGATACATGCCTTTGCCCATCTTGGAGTTGATGAGCATCTGAATGTGTTGAGCATACCCACATGATATCTTTTGGTCTGCTGTAGTTCTCTTGATGGTTTCAACAATCAAACTCATCACTTTGAATTTTTGGGGCACATGAAACATCTGAAGCAAGTTGATGGAGTGGCCTCTGATCATCTTGTGATCTCCTGATTTCGGCAGCAAGGTGTGCCTCAAAATGGTGTTCATGGTGGCCAGTTCAGACAACAGGTAATACACTGATCCTAGCTTGTGTGTCTCCAAGGCTTTGTCAGGATCTCCTTGTACATGTTGGCCATTGATGACCCACAAGTATAGGGGATCTATCGTAGTCCTTTCGATAAGTAAGAGTGTCGAACCCAACGAGGAGCAGAAGGAAATGATAAGCAGTTTTCGGTAAGGTATTCTCTGCAAGCACTGAAATTATCAGTAACAGATGGTTTTGTGATAACGTAATTCGTAACGAGTAGCAAATAATAAAAGTAAATAAGGTGCAGAAAGATGGCCCAATCCTTTTTGTAGCAAAGGACAAGCCTTGACAAACTCTTATATGAAGGAAAGCGCTCCCGAGGACACATGGGAATTATCGTCAAGCTAGTTTTCATCACGCTCATATGATTCGCGTTCGGTACTTTGATAATTTGATATGTGGGTGGACCGGTTCTTGGGTGCTGTCCTTACTTGGACAAGCATCCCACTTATGATTAATCCCTATTGCAAGCATCTGCAACTACAACAGAAGTATTAAGGTAAACCTAACCATAGCATGAAACATATGGATCCAAATCAGCCCCTTACGAAGCAAGCATAAACTAGGGTTTAAGCTTCTGTCACTCTATCAACCCATCATCTACATATTACTTCCCAATGCCTTCCTCTAGGTCCAAACAATGGTGAAGTGTCATGTAGTCGATGTTCACATGACACCAATAGAGGGATGAAAACATACATCTCATCAAAATGTCGAACGAATACCAAATTCACATGACTACTAATAGCAAGACTTCTCCCATGTCCTCAGGAACAAATGTAACTACTCACAAAACATATTCATGTTCATAATCAGAGGGGTATTAATATTCATAATGGATCCGAACATATGATCTTCCACCAAATAAACCAACTAGCATCAACTACAAGGAGTAATCAACACTACTAGCAACCCATAGGTACCAATCTGAGGTTTGGATACCAAGATTGGATACAAGAGATGAACTAGGGTTTGAGATGAGATGGTGCTGGTGAAGATGTTGATGGAGATTGACCCCCTCCCGATGAGAGGATCATTGGTGATGACGACGGCGATGATTTCCCCCTCCCGGAGGGAAGTTTCCCCTGCAGAACAGCTCTGCCAGAGCCCTAGATTGGTTCCGCCAAGGTTCCGCATCGTGGCGGCGGAGTTTCTTCCCGAAAGCTTGCTTATGATTTTTTCCTCGACGAAAGACTTGACATAGCAGAAGATGGGCATCGGAGGGCCACCAGGGGGCCCACGAGGCAGGGGCGTGCCCCCACCCTCGTGGCCAGGGTGTGGGCCCCCTCTGGAACTTCTTTCGCCCAATATTTTTTATATATTCTGGAAATAACTTCCGTGAAGTTTCAGGAGTTTTGGAGCTGTGCAGAATAGGTCTCTAATATTTGCTCCTTTTTCAGCCCAGAATCCCAGCTGCCGGCATTCTCCCTCTTCATGTAAACCTTGTAAAATAAGAGATAATAGGCATACGTATTGTGATATAATGTGTAATAACAGCCCATAATGCAATAAATATAGATATAAAAGCATGATGCAAAATGGACGTATCAACTCCCCCAAGCTTAGACCTCGCTTGTCCTCAAGTGAAAGCCGAAACCGAAAAATATGTCCACATGTTTAGAGATAGAGGTGTCGATAAAAATAAAATCTGACATGAGGGCATGATGATCATTCTTAGAACAGCAACATATATATATATTTTGTCATATGATCTCTTATGCTAAAGTAACAATTCAACCAGAATTTCAAGTATGAATCATAAACTTCGCCGAGAACCAACAAACTCTAATCTCAGTAATTGAGGCAATTGCAATTTATCATAACATAGGAAAGAGTCAATATAAGAGCTTTTCAGCAAGTCCACATACTCAACTATCATTTATTCTTTCATAATTGCTAACACTCACGCAATATTTATGGGTATGGAGTTTTAAATCGGACACAGAGAAAGATAGGTGCTTATAGTTTTTCCTCCCAACGTTTTACCTCAAGGCTAATGTCAACAATAATAGTTCATGAAAACTCACATCCAATTAGCTATATATATCAGGATCTTTCCAACACATTGTGCTTGCCAAAGGATAAAATGTAAAAAGGAAAGGTGAAGCTCACCATGACTCTTTGCATGAAGTATAAGACAGGAATAAAAGATAGGCCCTTCGTAGAGGGAAGCAGAGGTTGTCATGCGCTTTTATGGTTGGATGCACAAAATCTTAATGCGAAAGAACGTCACTTTATATTGCCACTTGTGATATGGACCTTTATTATGCAGTCCAAAGCTTTTATTTCTTCCACATCACAATATCATATAAAGCTTATTTTCTCCACACTAATAAGTCATACATATTCAGAGAGCAATTTTTATTCCTTGCATCGATGACAACTTACTTGATGGATCTTACTCAATCCATAGGTAGATATTGTGGACTCTCATGGCAAAACTGGGTTTAAGGATATTTGGAAGCACAAGTAGTATTTCTACTTGGTGCAAAGAACTTGGCTAGCATGAGAGGGAAAGGCAAGCTCAACATGTTGGATGATCCATGACAATATAATTTATCCCAGATGTAAGAAAACATAACCCATTACGTTGTCTTCCTTGTCCAACGTCAACTCTTTAGCATATCATACTTTACTGAGTGCTCACAATCATAAAAGATGTCCAAGATAGTATATTTATATGTGAATACCTCTCTTTCTTTATTACTTCTTATTAATTGCAACGATGACCAAAACTATGTTTGTCAACCCTCAACAACTTTTATTCATCATACTCTTTATAAGTGAGCTCATTACTCTCCATAAGATCCACATGATCTCTTTATTTTTCTTTTTATTTCTTCTCTTTTATTTTATTCCCTCAAGATCATAGCAAGGTAATCAAGCCCTTGACTCAACACTAATCTTTATTATATATAGCTCACGGACTCGATTACATAGAAGGATCATAAAGCAAAACTCACAACTAGATCATACTAAAACTTTATTCTACTAGATAAAGATATTATCAAAAGGATCGAACTAAGAAAAACGGTAAAGATAAAAGTTATGGTGATACGATACTGGGGCACTCCCCCAAGCTTGGCAGTTGCCAAGGGGAGTGCCCATACCCGATGCTCAGTTCTTCTTTGTTGGTGAAGAAGGTGTTGGTTTTGCTGATGGCGTAGGCTCCTTCCTTAATTTGTGCTTGAGGGCAGAATTTTGATCCCTTAGATCATCGATCTCCTGCTCAAGGCTTAATATCTTCTTTCATAACTCCTGTTTGTTTTCCTTCAAGAGGCGAAAAGGGATAAACTCGATCTTAGGTTTGTTTGCTCTATCAGGGAGGCTTGAATTTTTGAACTCCACATGCATGTCCCTAGGATGAGATAATGGGACTTCATCTTCATCTGAGCTCGTCTCCTCCTTTACCTTAGGTTCATAGTCCTCTTCTTCTTCCGTAGTCCATCCACAATGCTCCACATCCCCATAGACCTTAGGATTTGCAAGGTAATCAACCACATAGCTTTCTCCTTCCGAATCCTGGGATGACATGTTGCTCAAATCTGTAGTAGGATAGCTCGAACCAAAGAGAGGAGATATTTGCGTGATGCGGTGGTCAAAACCTTCTGTCGGTTATATAATGAATTTTTACTGACTAAAAGAAGTATCGTGCAAGAAAATGGAGTCCGGAGAGCACACAAGGTGCCCACGAGGCAGGGGCGCGCACACGGGGGTAGGGCGCGCCCTCCACCCTCGTGGAGGCCTCGTGCCCTTTCCGGTCTACTTCTTATTTTCCTACTTTCTTAAATATTCCAAAACGGAGAAAAATTTCCATTAGAACTGTTTGGAGTTAGTTTACTTGCCGTACCACATACCTATTCCTTTTCGGAGTCTGAAACGTTCCAAAAAGTGTCCCTTATGTATTCCTCCGGGGTTACAGTTTCAATAACATTAGTTTCAACATTTATAGGATTACCTGAGATATAATGTTTGATTCTTTGACCGTTCACCACCTTCAGATTTGTGCCTTCGAAGTTGTTGATTTTTATGGCACCTGAATGATAGACCTCCTCGATGACGTAAGGACCTTCCCATTTAGAGAGAAGTTTGCCTGCAAAAAATCTCAAATGGGAGTTGTATAGCAATACGTAATCACTTATATTAAACTCACGCTTTTGTATCCTTTTATCATGCCATCTTTTAACTTTTTCTTTAAACAGTTTGGCATTTTCATAGGCCTGGGTTCTCCATTCATCAAGTGAGCTAATGTCAAATAGCCTCTTTTCACCGGCGAGTTTGAAGTCATAGTTGAGCTCTTTAATAGAGCAATATGCCTTATGTTCTAATTCAAGAGGTAAGTGACATGCTTTACCATAAACCATTTTGTACAGAGACATACCCATAGGATTTTATATGCAGTTCTATAAGCCCATAATGCATCATCAAGTTTCTTGGACCAATTCTTTCTAGATCTATTAACAGTCTTTTGCAAAATTAATTTAAGCTCTCTATTGCTAAGTTCTACTTGACCACTAGAATGTGGGTGATAAGGAGATGCAATTCTATGATTAACATCATACTTAGCAAGCATTTTACGAAAGGCACCATGAATAAAATGTGAACCACCATCATTCATTAAATATATAGGGACTCCAAACCTCGGGAAAATAACTTCTTTAAGCATCTTAATAGAAGTGTTATGACCAACACTACTAGTTGGAATAGCTTCTACCCACTTAGTAACGTAATCAACATCAACTAAAATATGTGTAAACCCATCCCATATAATCAAAGCCCCAAACATCAAATGGTTCAATAACAAGTGAATAATTCATAGGCATTTCTTGACGTCTACTAATATTACCAATTCTTTGACATTCATCACAAGATAATACAAACTTACGGGCATCCTTGAAGAGAGTAGGCTAATAAAAACCGGATTGCAATACCTTGTGTGTAGTTCTATCTCCAGCATGGTGTCCTCCATAAGCCTCGGAGTGACACTTGTGTAGGATCTGTTCCTGTTCATCCTCAGATACACAACGCCTAATAATACCGTCTACTCCTTCTTTATAAAGATGTGGGTCATCCCAAAAGTAATGTCTCAAATCATACAAAAACTTCTTCTTTTGCTGGTATGTGAAACTAGGTGGTATAAATTTAGCAACAATGTAATTAGCATAATCAGCATACCATGGAGCATTATGAGAAGCATTTATAACATCAAGAACATTTTCTAACCTAGACAAGTTGTCTGCAATGGGGTTCTCAGCTCCCTTTCTATCAATAATATGCAAATCAAATTCTTGTAGCAAGAGAACCCATCTAATAAGTCTAGGTTTAGCATCTTTCTTTTCCATAAGGTATTTAATAGCAGCATGATCAGTGCGAATAGTTAGTTTAGAATAAACAATATAAGGTCTGAACTTATCACAAGCAAATACAACTGCTAAGAATTCCTTTTCTATAGTAGCATAATTTCTCTGGGCACTATCTAGAGTTTTACTAGCATATTGGATAAAATTTAATTTCTTATCAACTCTTTGCCCTAGAACAGCACCTATAGCATAATCGCTAGCATCACACTTTCAAAGGATAAATTCCAATCAGGTGGCTGAACAATAGGTGCAGAAATCAAAGATTTCTTAAGTATTTCAAATGCTTCTACACAATCATCATCAAAGACAAAAGGAATATCTTTTTGTAATAGGTTAGTCAGAGGCCGAGAAATTTTTGAGAAGTCCTTGATGAACCTCCTATAAAAACCGGCATGACCAAGGAAACTTCTTATACCTTTGATGTCCTTGGGACACTGCATCTTTTCAATAGCATCAACTTTAGCTTTATCAACTTCAATACCTCTTTCAGAAATTTTATGCCCCAAGACAATACCTTCATTAACCAAAAAGTGGCACTTCTCCCAGTTCAAGACAAGATTAGTTTGTTCACATCTCTGCAAAACTCGATAAAGGTTGCTCAAGCAATCATCAAAAGAGGATCCATAAACAGAGAAATCATCCATGAAAACCTCACAAATCTTTTAACAAAAGTCAGAGAATATAGCCATCATGCATCTTTGAAAGATAGCAGGTGAATTACATAAACCAAAAGGCATACGTCTATAAGCAAAAGTACCGAAAGGGCAAGTAAAAGTAGTCTTTTCTTGATCCTCAGCTGACACAGGTATTTGAGAGAAACCAGAGTAACCATCTAGAAAGCAAAAGTGTGGATGTTTGGATAATATTCCTAGCATTTGATCAATAAAAGGTAAAGGGTAATGATCTTTTTTAGTGGCTTTATTTAATTTGCGGAAATCAATTATGTAATGCCCTCGATGCGGCTATATCTCCCACGTGTCGAAGCACGACTTAGAGGCATAACCGCATTGAAAGCAATGTCGCAAGTGAGGTAATCTTCACACAACCCATGTAATACATAAGGGAAAAGAGACATAGTTGGCTTACACTCGCCACTTCACACAAATACATGAATAAAGCATTACAACATCCAAATACAACCAAGGTCCGACTACGGAACCAAAATAAAAGAAGAACCCCAAATGCAACAAGGTCCCCGATCGACCCCAACTGGGCTCCACTACTGATCAACTAGAACGAAACAACACAAAGGACAAGATCTTCATCGAGCTCCTCCTTGAGCTTGGTTGCGTCATCTGCACGGACTCATCGGCACCTGCAAGCTGGTTTTGGAAGTATCTGTGAGCCACGGGGACTCAGCAATCTCGCACCCTCACGATCAAGACTATTTAAGCTTATGGGTAAGGTAAAGGTATGAGGTGGAGCTGCAGCAAGCGACTAGCATATATGGTGGCTAACATACGCAAAAGAGAGCGAGAAAAGAAGGCAAAGCACGATCGAGAAACTATGATCAAGAAGTGATCCAAAAACAACCTACGTCAAGCATAACTCCAACACCGTGTTCACTTCCCGGACTCCGCCGGAAAGAGACCATCATGGTTACACACGCGGTTGATGTATTTTAATTAAGGTCAACTTCAGGTTTTCTACAATCGGACATTAACAAATTCCGATCTGCCCATAACCGCGGGCACGGCTTTCGAAAGTTCAAATCCCTGCAGGGGTGTCCCAACTTAGCCCATGACAAGCTCTCACGGTGAACGAAGGAATAGACCTCCTCCCGAGACATTCCGATCAGACTCGGTATCCCGGTTCTACAAGACATCCTCGACAATGGTAAAACAAGTCCAGCAAGACCACCCAATGCGCCGACATCCCAATAGGAGCTGCACATATCTCGTTCTCAGGGCAACACCGGATAAGCAATCCGTGCAACTAAAACCAGCCCTCGAGTTTCCCCGAGGTGGCGCTGCAAGGGGCTCTAGTTTGGACCAACACTTAGACAAGCACTGGCTGGGGGGGGTTAAAATAAAGATGACCCTCGGGATGTGCGACTCCCAAGGGAAAAAGGCTAGGTGGCAAATGGTAAAACCAAGGTTGGGCCTTGCTGGAGGAGTTTTATTCAAAGCGAACTGTCAAGGGGTTCCCATTATAACCCAACCGTGTAAGGAACGCAAAATTCGGGAACATAACACCGATATGACGGAAACTAGGACGGCAAGAGTGGAACAAAACACCAGGCATAAGGCCGAGCCTTCCACCCTTTACCAAGTATATAGTTGCATTAATTAAATAAGAGATATTGTGATATCCCAAAAAGTAAACATGTTCCAACAAGGAACAACATCTCCATGTTCCAACAAGGAACAAACTTCAATCTTCACCTGCAACTAACAACGCTATAAGAAGGGCTGAGCAAAGCGGTAACATAGCCAATCAATGGTTTGCTAGGACAAGGTGGGTTAGAGGCTTGGTTCAACAATATGGGAGGCATGATAAGCAAGTGGTAGGTATCGCAGCATAGGCATAGCAAAGAGCGAGCATCTAGCAAGCAAAGATAGAAGTGATTTCGAGGGTATGATCATCTTGCCTGAAATCCCGCAAGGAAGAAGAACGAGTCCATGAAGAAGACACCCGGATGAAGTCGAACGAATCCTCACAACACGACGTTATCGGAACCAACCCGAAGAAGCAACATCGGAAAGAAGCAAACAATCATGGTAAACAACCATCACATAATCATGGCATGATGCACAATCAAGTTTGATGCATGTCCGGTTTAAATATGCATGGCATGACAAAGTGCACAAACAATCCTACAAATTAAGTGGAGCTCATTATGCAACGGAGTTGCATATTGAAGAAAACACCACATCGATTATTTAGTTCTCTCTCGTTTAGGTGCCCAACAAGATTAAATGTTGTTAGCATGGCAAGAGGTGTCACATGATGACACTATCTAATCTAAGCAAGTTTAAATGAGGCCGGAACAACAAGCAACAAGTCAGGAAAAAATCCTCATGTGCATATTTTGGTTATGGTACTGTTCTGCCCTAAACCACATTTTATGGTTATTAAACATGCAAGATGATGCCACCATGTAAATCTAGGCATTTTTCTACCCCATTTACATATAAAGATTATTTAATTCGGAGCTACGGTTATTTAGTTATGAAATAAAGCATTTTAGCAAGTCATTTAAGCAAATTTAAACAAACAACATTTTAAACATTTTAAACATAGATGAAAGTTGGATATTATTACTCTACACAAAATTCTAAGCAACTTTCATATATGAATTGTTTTATTCCGGTGCATCGATGATGAGTTATTATATGCATGAAACAGGAGGGTTTTTCTATAAAACAGGCAGACTCGGGATAATAGCTAAAATCGCAGCATAGGGAAAAAATATCACGGGCCGCATCTGGCTGGGCCAACAGTGCACAGGAGGACTGGGGCTGCTCACCCAACTGGGCCAGGCCCAGTCGGTTGGCTAGGCAGCGCACGAGGGAGCTGGGCCGGCTGGCGATTCGAGTCCCAAGAGTAGTGCTCGTCTCGCTCGATGCGGAGCGAGGCTTTGGGTCGTCCTCCTCGCGCAAGGGAGAAGCAGAGGAGGCGAGCAGGGCAGCGGGATCCGGCCAGGCAGGGCCGTGCCTGGAGGAGAAGGCGGATCCAGCCAGATCTGAGGCGGGGAAGGGCGCAGACGGTTCCTGGTGGCGGCGCTGTGGAAAAAAACACCGAGAGGCGGACATGAGAGAACGAGAGAGATGGGAAAAAGGAGGGAAAGGGAGAGGCGACGGGTCCTGGATCGGTCAAGATGGGGAAGGGCGGTCGGCGCTCTCGTGGAGACTAGTTCGCTGGAGTTGCTCGAGGGGAGGAGTGTCTGGCCTTAGGCGCTTGGTTGCCGATGCAGAGGAGCCACAGAAGCAGGGAGGCCGGCGTGAGGGACTTGGTGGCGGGGACAGCTTGAAGCTGCTGCTGGTGGCCGGCGTGAGGGAGACGAGGTGAGGAGGAGGCGCTCAGCTGGAGGGTTCGAGCGACGGGAGGAGCGGGCGGTGGTGCGGTGGTTGGTTGGGTGGCGAAAAATGATGAGGATTTTGGATCGGGGACGAAGCCACTGATTGGATGGGAATGGATCCCGAGGTGGATGGTGAGAAAAGTGGCGGCGGCGGGTGAGGGGATGGATGGGACAAGTGCCCTAGGTTTTAGGGTTTTGACCATATTTAGACTAGGGAGGATATATATATAAGGAAAGAGGGGAAGTTTAGGGGCTAATCCGTCCCTCCGATCGTAATCGGACGGTCGGGAAAAATAGGCTAGGGAGCCCAATTAACAAAACGGAGATGTTTTGTAGATGTTTGGGGATGTTCCGGATCCAACGGTGATGACTGCCCGGGTCGGGTCCGGGACAATTTCGGACGCGCACGTGAGGGGGTTTGATGCACTGAGCAGAGAGGGTTTCGGACCGTGCGGTCGCATCGGACAACTCCGGAAGCGAAGAGGGGAAGGAGGATGGACTAGGTGGGCTGTGGCGAGACTACAAGGGGGAGAAGAGAGAGAGGGCCCGGCATCTGTTTCCGGAGACCGAAAACGTCCGACGTTAGACCGACTATAATGTCGCTATAGTTTAACGGTTGGGCTATCAAACGAACTCCGAATGCGATGAAACTTGGCAGGCGGTCTATCTACACTATAATAAGACCACACGTCAAATCTCATCCCATTCCGAGAACATTTTCCAGCCACTTATAAAATAATATTTCGAACGTGCCGCGGGCGCGTGCAAGTGTCTGGGCTCAGAATGGACAACGGATGGCACTGGGGGAACCCGGATGGGTGCAGGTTTTGAAAACATGATGATGCAATGCACATGATGACATGATGAAATGCAACACGCAAGCTAATGACATGGCAACGCAGCGAATAACTGGAAGACACCTGGCACATCGGTCTCGGGGCATTACAACACTCCACCACTACGAGAGGATCTCGTCCCGAGATCTAGAATGGCACCGCAGGGACAACGAAAGAGAAAGAGGAGAGGTAAAGCTAAGTTGCTTCTCTGACCAATGAGTGAAACCAAGGAACCTTGCGAGGTTGCGCAAAATAAAAGAAAGAAAGCAACGGAGATGAACAAAGTTGAAAGCACTCTGTTAAGAAAGAGGAAAAGAAATAACCGATTCGGGTAGCACTTCGGTTGAAGAGAGACGAAAGAGTTGATAAAATGAAAGAGCTTGAGCAAAAGGATACAACACTCCGGTTAAATGGATAAACACGAAAAGAACATGATCCAAGAAGATGAGAGAAAAGAGCAACACCACAAAGGCTCCGTAACAAAAGAATAGAAGATAGATAATTGAAATAAAAGAATGGAGACGGAAATGCCATATTATGCCACAAAAGAGCTTAAGAAGGCCTCCTTAGGAGACGGGTCGGGCGGAGTTGTTGGAAAACCAACAACGAAAAAGGATAAGCTTGATATGGTCTTATGGAATACATCTCAACTTATGAGGTGACAACCTGCCACTAACAAAATCAAAGATTGGATTTATATCAACAAGGAGACGAGAAACTTATTCACTGGGAGGATAATTGAAGAACTTGGGTCATTATAAGCACCATGGATAGCAACAATCCTCAGGGAAGGCTTTGGGTGAAATATACCCCAAGATAACTCCAAAGAAGAGGTTGATTGGTTGGAAAGATGACTTGAGCGAAGAGAAAATGATGGATTTAAATACCTCACTCTTGAAAACATGTGAAACATGAAACACGAAGGGAAATTGTCAAGAGTGACATAACACCACCTCAAAATATAAGAAAGAAAGAAAGAATCACACTTTGGAAAGCAAGATGAAGAATGCTTGAGCTCCTGTGAAAAGAATCTTGATGAACGCTTCGCGAAGGAAAAAAATCCTTGATGAACCATCAAGTAGAGTCTCCATGAAGAACTCCGGTAAACAAAATGATAAAAAGAAAGAGAAATTGAAAACACAAGGTGAATCCTCGCAATGATTTAGATGGATCTCCGTGATAATTAGAGCTTCGAACTCCGGTAAAGAAAAGATAAAGCATCTCGAACTGAGAATATGATATGATGAACCACTCCGGAAAAAGGAATTAATCACTTGGATGGAACAAGAATAAGATTTATGTTATGCGTATCCTTCACCAATTAAATTGATGACAATTAACGGATTTGGAATACTACTTATTCTCGTTGAAAGAATTAATATAGATATAGCGCAAACTTGAGAAGGTCTTCGACGAACCACCGGTAGAATTAGGAAACAACGAATGAATTGATATGATAAGAAAGAAGGAAAAAAATCTTGAACGAACCACCGTAAGAATTGAAAATGATCGAAGTAGGGGTGAATCACCGGTAAGAATTAGCAAATGAACGAAGGTGCTTGAGACAAACTAGATACATGAGAACGAAGGGATCACGAACTGAATAGAGAATATTTGAATAATTCACCGGTAAAATTAGGAGGATGAGAGATGAAAGCTAGAAGAATAATCCCGAAATGATGGCCTTCGGAGAATCAATACTGAAAATACTCTGAATTGCTCCAGATGGGTGAAAATAATTCCCACAATCGCAAATAATTATGAGAGAATGGCATAAAGCTATCACCATGAATCTTGAAGAGACAAGAACAAGATTGAGAGATAATCTTCTTTGGTTTTCAAAATCCGAGAATGACAACGAGGAACACCACCAAGAATTGTTGAGATACTCCAGGAGAATGAAAAGCGAAGAGGTAGAGACAACAATGAAAAGAATTTTAAAACGATCTTGGAGAAGGCATTTGACTGATGACAATTCATTCTTACGTCAAACTTCGAAAAGAATTTTACGAATATCTTCGAGAGAATTAGAAGAGTCAGGTAAGATCCTAGAAAAAGACCTGTGGGTTAGGGCCCACTCAAAAGAAACACCATAGAATGATTTGAAAGAGAGATTGCACCGGTTGAATTAAAAGACTTGAATAAGATAACAACCTCGAAATAGGTTGAACGGATCTTGAATGAAAAGACAAGCCTTCCGAGATATCGTCAGCACTCCAGAACAAATGAATGGCGAGAAGTGGATGATTATGAGGTGCACCGGCATGGAAAACATTTGAAACGAGTTAAAGGATATGATCAACACCAAAAGCTTGAATTGAATCCATCGTAGAAGAAAACGAGTGAAGAGTGACAAACTTGAAGCTCCGTTAGAATCTTCATGAGAATCACCGGGTAAGAACATGAAGGAAAAGAATGGAGAGACTTCACATGAATCAAAGGATACTTGATTAAGAAATCTGAGTCCTTGAAGAAACAAGGGTGGGAGGGTGGGAAAACAAAGGCACCTTGGAGACGAATGAAACAAACACCGTTGAGAAGAACTGATAATTGATCTTGCGAAAGTTGAAGTGATCGGATCCACTTGAAGAGAAACACGCCGGTTGAAAAAGGATTGACATGACAAACTCGATTATCATGAAGGATTTGTATTCACATCGGAACATGAGAACACCACTTAGGCAAGGTATGGAATCAAAATTTGACTTCGAAGCAACTCGAATACCACAACTCAAAACAAAACAAAGGATTGACTTGCAGAATAAGCCGGAACAAACATATGATAGAGATTTCGCCCGAAGTTTTCGTGGTGGGGCCTACACAGGCTCGATCGTACAGCACCATCATGTACAAGGCAGTGCACATGACATACGAAGCGTCCCCGATTCGGCATAGCCAAGGACTCTTTAAGACACAACGAGACCACTGTAAAACCACCCGTGAATAGGCGGACCACTAGACGTCGAACCCCAATTTCATATCATACATGTGTCGGAAAGAAAACCTAAGAGCTACTTGAATTCCCACTTATAAACTCCCGAAATTTTCCGGTTATGCAATCTGGTGTTGGGGATACAGGGGAAGCATAATATCTCACCCAAACTAACAAATCCTACATCCAGCTGTATCCATCCTTCAACACATAACCAAGAAACCTTCAGAAATCATCTACCTCAACCTTCGAAAAGCATCCATTATACGAGTTATGGCAATACTCCTGAACTCCCGCCCCAGTACTGGGTGGCGTCGAGGTTATCTCACCAACGAACTGCATAAAAGAGATTTTCGATGTCGGCGTACTAAACTCAGGTATTCCAAAACTGCAACGATAAAATTGTGACGACAACACCTCGGAGCTCAACTCCCCGGGACACTTCCACAAAACCCCTGACAGGAGGCACCAAGACAATGTTCTCGTCACAAAACCATCGGAACGATTCCAAGATACCCGCGTGATCCTAAATTTTTTTAGTGAAATTTGAGAAGAGAATAGTCAAAACTCTACGTCAGGATGCCTTACCAGAGCGATGAGGAGACTGGGGAGTAAAAAGAATTCCTAAACTCTCCGATATATAATTCCTAAATGACTCAAAACATTTTTCTAGACTCAACAACGGCTGCTAAAAACGATCAAGCAATGGGGGCTCCTAAGGTCGGGGAAGGCTCTGATACCAACTTGTAACGCCCTCGATGCGGCTATATCTCCCACGTGTCGAAGCACGACTTAGAGGCATAACCGCATTGAAAGCAATGTCGCAAGTGAGGTAATCTTCACACAACCCATGTAATACATAAGGGAAAAGAGACATAGTTGGCTTACACTCGCCACTTCACACAAATACATGAATAAAGCATTACAACATCCAAATACAACCAAGGTCCGACTACGGAACCAAAATAAAAGAAGAACCCCAAATGCGACAAGGTCCCCGATCGACCCCAACTAGGCTCCACTACTGATCAACTAGAATGAAACAACACAAAGGAAAAGATCTTCATCGAGCTCCTCCTTGAGCTTGGTTGCGTCATCTGCACGGACTCATCGGCACCTGCAAGCTGGTTTTGGAAGTATCTGTGAGCCACGGGGACACAGCAATCTCGCACCCTCGCGATCAAGACTATTTAAGCTTATGGGTAGGGTAAAGGTATGAGGTGGAGCTGCAGCAAGCGACTAGCATATATGGTGGCTAACATACACAAAAGAGAGCGAGAAAAGAAGGCAAAGCACGATCGAGAAACTATGATCAAGAAGTGATCCTAAAACAACCTACGTCAAGCATAACTCCAACACCGTGTTCACTTCCCGGACTCCGCCGGAAAGAGACCATCATGGTTACACAGGCGGTAGATGTATTTTAATTAAGGTCAACTTCAGGTTTTCTACAACCGGACATTAACAAATTCCCATCTGCCCATAACCGCGGGCACGACTTTCGAAAGTTCAAATCCCTGCTGGGGTGTCCCAACTTAGCCCATGACAAGCTCTCACGGTCAATGAAGGAATAGACCTCCTCCCGAGACATTCCGATCAGACTCGGTATCCCGGTTCTACAAGACATCCTCGACAATGGTAAAACAAGTCCAGCAAGACCACCCGATGCGCCGACATCCCGATAGGAGCTGCACATATCTCGTTCTCAGGGCAACACCGGATAAGCAATCCGTACAACTAAAACCAGCCCTCGAGTTTCCCCGAGGTGGCGCTGCAAGGGGCTCTAGTTTGGACCAACACTTAGACAAGCACTGGCCCGGGGGGGTTAAAATAAAGATGACCCTCGGGATGCGCGACTCCCAAGGGAAAAAGGATAGGTGGCAAATGGTAAAACCAAGGTTGGGCCTTGCTGGAGGAGTTTTATTCAAAGCAAACTGTCAAGGGGTTCCCATTATAACCCAACCGTGTAAGGAACGCAAAATCCGGGAACATAACACCGATATGACGAAAACTAGGGCGGCAAGAGTGGAACAAAACACCAGGAATAAGGCCGAGCCTTCCACCCTTTACCAAGTATATAGATGCATTAATTAAATAAGAGATATTGTGATATCCCAAAAAGTAAACATGTTCCAACAAGGAACAACATCTCCATGTTCCAACAAGGAACAAACTTCAATCTTCACCTGCAACTAACAACGCTATAAGAGGGGCTGAGCAAAGCGGTAAAATAGCCAATCAACAGTTTGCTAGGACAAGGTGGGTTAGAGGCTTGGTTCAACAATATGGGAGGCATGATAAGCAAGTGGTAGGTATCGCAGCATAGGCATAGCAAAGAGCGAGCATCTAGCAAGCAAAGATAGAAGTGATTTCGAGGGTATGATCATCTTGCCTGAAATCCCGCAAGGAAGAAGAACGAGTCCATGAAGAAGACACACAGACAAAGTCGAACGAATCCTCACAACAAGACGTTATCGGAACCAACGCGAAGAAGCAACACCGGAAAGAAGCAAACAATCATGGTAAACAACCATCACATAATCATGGCATGATGCACAATCGAGTTTGATGCATGTCCGGTTTAAATATGCATGGCATGACAAAGTGCACAAACAATCCTACAAATTAAGTGGAGCTCATTATGCAACAGAGTTGCATATTGAAGAAAACACCACATCGATTATTTAGTTCTCTCTCATTTAGGTGCCCAACAAGATTAAATGTTGTTAGCATGGCAAGAGGTGTCACATGATGAAACTATCTAATCTAGGCAAGTTTAAATGAGGCCGGAACAACAAGCAACAAGTCCGGAAAAAAATCCTCATGTGCATATTTTGGTTATGGTACTGTTCTGCCCTAAACCACATTTTATGGTTATTAAACATGCAAGATGATGCCACCATGTAAATCTAGGCATTTTCTACCCCATTTACATATAAAGATTATTTAATTCGGAGCTACGGTTATTTAGTTATGAAATAAAGCATTTTAGCAAGTCATTTAAGCAAATTTAAACAAACAGCATTTTAAACATTTTAAACATAGATGAAAGTTGGATATTATTACTCTACACAAAATTCTAAGCAACTTTCATATATGAATTGTTTTATTCCGATGCATCGATGATGAGTTATTATATGCATGAAACAGGAGGGTTCTTCTGTAAAACAGGCAGACTCGGGATAATAGCTAAAATCGCAGCATAGGGAAAAAAATATCACGGGCCGCATCTGGCTGGGCCAACAGTGCACAGGAGGACTGGGGCTGCTCACCCAACTGGGCCAGGCCCAGTCGGTTGGCTAGGCAGCGCACGAGGGAGCTGGGCCGGCTGGCGGTTCGAGGCCCAAGAGTAGCGCTCGTCTCGCTCGATGCGGAGCGAGGCTCTGGGTCGTCCTCCTCGCGCAAGGGCGAAGCAGAGGAGGCGAGCAGGGCAGCGGGATCCGGCCAGGCAGGGCCGTGCCTGGAGGAGAAGGCAGATCCAGCCGGATCTGAGGCGGGGATGGTCGCAGACGGTCCCTGGCGGCGGCACTGTGAAAAAACAACACCGAGAGGCGGACCTGAGAGAACGAGAGAGATGGGAAAAAGGAGGGAAAGGGAGAGGCAACGGGTCCTGGATCGGTCGAGATGGGGAAGGGCGGCCGGCGCTGTCGTGGAGGCTGGTTCACTGGAGTTGCTCGAGGGGAGGAGTGCGTGGCCTCGGGCGCTTGGTTGCCGATGCAGAGCCGCAGAAGCAGGGAGGCCGGCGTGAGGGACTTGGCGGCAGGGACAGCTTGAAGCTGCTGCTGGTGGCCGGCGTGAGGGATACGAGGTGAGGAGGAGGCGCTCAGCTGGAGGGTTCGAGCGACGGGAGGAGCGGGCGGTGGTGTGGTGGTTGGTTGGGTGGCGAAAAATGATGAGGATTTTGGATCGGGGACGAAGCCACTGATTGGATGGGAATGGATCCTGAGGTGGATGGTGAGAAAAGTGGCGGCGGCGGGTGAGGGGATGGATGGGACAAGTGCCCTAGGTTTTAGGGTTTTGACCATATTTAGACTAGGGAGGATATATATATATATATATATAAGGAAAGAGGGGAAGTTTATGGGCTAATCCGTCCCTCCGATCATAATCGGACGGTCGGGAAAAATAGGCTAGGGAGCCCAATTAACAAAACGGAGATGTTTTGTAGATGTTTGGGGATGTTCCGGATCCAACGGTGACGACTGCCTGGGTCGGGTCCGGGACAATTTCGGACGCGCACGTGAGGGGGTTTGATGCACTGAGCAGAGAGGGTTTCGGACCGTGCGGTCGCATCGGACAACTCCGGAAGCGAAGAGGGGAAGGAGGATGGACTAGGTGGGCTGTGGCGAGACTGCGAGGGGGAGAAGAGAGAGGGCCCGGCATTTGTTTCCGGAGACCGAAAACGTCCGACGTTAGACCGACTATAATGTCGCTATAGTTTAACGGTTGGGCTATCATACGAACTCCGAATGCGATGAAACTTGACAGGCGGTCTATCTACACTATAATAAGACCACACGTCAAATCTCATCCCATTCTGAGAACATTTTCCGGCCACTTATAAAATAATATTTCGAACATGCCACGGGTGCGTGCAAGTGTCTGGGCTCAGAACGGACAACGGATGGCACTGGGGGAACCCGGATTGATGCAGGTTTTGAAAACATGATGATGCAATGCACATGATGACACGATGAAATGCAACACGCAAGCTAATGACATGGCAACGCAGCGAATAACTGGAAGACACCTGGCACATCGGTCTCGGGGCGTTACAAATTACCATCCTATAAACTTTAATAATTCTTTGCGGAATCAATTCATCTTTATCATTAGGAACGACAGTAATAACCCTCTTTTGATGCGGAGCATCCTATGGACATCACCATGTCAAGAGTCCATTTGGCAAGTGACACGTGCCACATCTACTTCATACATACAAAGGTGAATCATCACCTTTACACGTGTCCACTTGTACCTTTCGAGGATGGTATACTACTTGACCCCTCTCTCGTGTGCATACATAGGTGTGAGCGGAGCTACACATTCATCGAGGAGGAGTCCAAGAAGAAGAGAACATCTACACCATCCAAGAGGGAAGCCTGGAAGTGGAGAAGGAAGCACCAAGAAGAAGGCAGCAGCTCCCAGGCGACCCCGTGCGCACGGGCACCTCCGACCCTATGCCCATGGACCTCCCAGGCTGGCGGTCCTGAACACCCCGTGCACACGGCCATGTACCGTGTAAACGGGACCCCCGTGTGCACGGGCTCATGCGTCGGGTCTCTGGATACCCCGTGCGCACGGGCTCCACTTACCCTGTGCGCATGGGGCCCCCTGTGTGATGTTGCGGGCTTTGCCCTTGTTTTACCATCTCGCCCCCACTTATCCCTCTCTTTTCCTAGGACTATATATACTCCTTCCCCTCCTCCATTTGGACTTAGCTAAGAATAGATCTAGATATTGGAGCTTAGCTCATGTACCCCCCCCCTTGTGGGATTCCACTTGAGAGAGATAAGACTCCATTGGAGTACAAGACCTCCATTGGAGAAGATCCCTAGTGGATAAAGCCCCCATCTAGGGAAGGATCTATCTATATCATCAAGCCCTCATCTCTTTCATAGGATTTGGGATGAACTCTACCATGTATCTTATTTCCCTTTGATTGTTCATGTGCCTTGTGGATCTTGTGTGTTTGTTGGTCTAGTGGATGTGTGATTGGACTTGTTCTTGAGTATTCCTCTTGTTTTCTCCCTTGTGTTCATCTTGTTCTTGGGGATTCCCCCTCCAATTCGTGAAAGATCTCCACTTAGGGTTTCACCCTACAACATCTTGGTAGCAGAGCCATGGTTTCTCATGAAATTGGAGCCCCCCTTCTTAGTTTTCTAGCCTAATGTTGCTTGTTCTTGCCCAATTTCGAAGATCCCCATAAAAAGAGCCATAACAATTTTTTTGTGATTTGAAGTTTTTGTGAGTTTTTGTTGATTTATATCCATGGATCTGATGAATAGCAAGTAGATCTACCCCCTCTTGCATCCCCATACCCCAATTTTTCTTCCCCCCCTTCGAATTTGACAAGAAAATCGCGAAATTTCCGCCTACCCCATGCCCACGGGGTCCCAGCCCCGTGCCCACGTGCCCCCGCGTAGTCCCAGGTGACCCTGTGCCCTCGGTACGTGTACCGTGTGCACGGGACCCCTTGTCCACGGGCCTTGGACCCCGTGCGCATGGCCCTCCCAGAATCAGCCATGTCCAGTTTACGTTTTTGGTCATAACTTCCACTCCCGAACTCCGATTTGGGTATTCTTTGGCTCGTTGAAAAGCTAGCGACGTGCCCGAGCTGATCATATTGGTTTTACCACCATTTGAATCCATAAATGTCCTCCATTTTTGCATCTTTTGCATAGGCCATCCGCCATAACTTCTGCACCACCGCATAAAACATCCGCAAACTAACCCATTTTGGTTCCTTTGGTATTTGTGGTTGTTGGAGTTGTGATTTGAGTCTCCTAAGGTGTTTCGGCTACTTAGGGACGGTTACATCTTCATCCACCACCGGTGACTTGTATTGGTCCATCGACTACATCCACCATGAGCTTCCACATCGACGACGACCATCCATCCTTTGAGACCATCTTCAACCGGAAGCAAGGCCGGTTACACCCGACTTCGAGAAAGGTTAAGTGTGACGAAGGTATCCATTCTGTCATGAAATTTTCCTTCCTTGCCATTACATCTTGATAGCCCCACCATCTTTGCGCATACCTTCTGATAACCCACAAGTATAGGGGATCGCAACAGTTTTCGAGGGTAGAGTATTCAACCCAAATTTATTGATTCGACACAAGGGGAGCCAAAGAATATTCTCAAGTATTAGCAGCTGAGTTATCAATTCAACCACACCTAGAAACTTAATATCTGCAGCAAAGTATTTAGTAGCAAAGTAATATGATAGTAGTGGTAACTGTAGCAAAAGTAATGTTTTTGGTATTTTGTAGTGATGATAGCAATATCAACGGAAAAGTAAATAAGGAAAGAACAATATATGGAAAGCTCGTAGGCAATGGATTAGTGATGGAGAATTATGCCGGATGCGGTTCATCATGTAACAGTCATAACCTAGGGTAACACAGAACTAGCTCCAATTCATCAATGTAATGTAGGCATGTATTCCGAATATAGTCATACGTGCTTATGGAAAAGAACTTGCATGACATCTTTTGTCCTACCCTCCCATGGCAGCGGGGTCCTAGCGGAAACTAAGGGATATTAAGGCCTCCTTTTAATAGAGTACCGGACCAAAGCATTAACACATAGTGAATACATGAACTCCTCGAACTACGGTCATCACCGGTAAGTATCCTAATTATTGTCACTTCGCGGTTAATGGATCATAACACATAATAGGTGACTATAGACTTGCAAGATAGGATCAAGAACTCTCATATATTGATGAAAACATAATAGGTTCAGATCTGAAATCATGCCACTCGGGCCCTAGTGACAAGCATTAAGCATAGCAAAGTCATAGCAACATCAGTCTCAGAACATAGTGGATACTAGGGATCAAACCCTAACAAAACTAACTCGATTACATGATAAATCTCATCCAACCCATCACGGTCCAGCAAGCCTACGATGGAATTACTCATGCACGGCGGTGAGCATCATGAAATTGGCGATGGAGGAAGGTTGATGATGACGATGGCGACGGATTCCCCTCTCCGGAGCCCCGAACGGACTCCAGATCAGCCCTCCCAAGAGGTTTTAGGGCTTGGCGGCGGCTCCGTATCGTAAAATGTGATGAATCCTTCTCTCTGATTTATTTCTCCCCGAAAGCAAATATATAGAGTTGGAGTTGAGGTCGGACGAGCTCCAGGGGGCCCACGAGGTAGGAGGCGCGCCCTAGGGGGGCAGGCGCGCCCCCACCCTCATGGCTAGGGTGTGGCCCCCCTGGTCTTCATCTTTTGCAAGGATTTTTTATTATTTCCGAAAAGATGTTCCGTGAAGTTTCAGGTCATTCCGAGAAATTTTGTTTCGGCACATAAATAACACCATGGTAATTCTGCTGAAAACAGTATCAGTCCGGGTTAGTTCCATTCAAATCATGCAAGTTAGAGTCTAAAACAAGGGCAAAAGTGTTTGGAAAAGTAGATACGACAGAGACGTATCAAGTCCCGAAGCTTAAACCTTTGCTTGTCCTCAAGCAATTCAGTTGATTAACTGAAAATGATAAAGAAAAACTTTTACAAACTCTGTTTGCTCTTGTTGTTGTAAATATGTAAAGCCAGCATTCATGTTTTCAGCAAAGATTATGAACTAGCCAGATTCACGATAACGCATAGGTCTCATGTTTACTCATATCAATGGCAGAATCAACTGGCGAGCAAGAATAATAAATCTCGGATGACAATACTTTCTCAAAACAATCGTAATATGATATAACAAGATGGTATCTCGCTAGACCTTTCTGAGACCGCAAAACATAAATGTAGAGCACCTTTAAAGATCAAGGACTGACTAGACATTGTAATTCATGGTAAAAGAGATCCAGTCAAGTCATATTCAATGTAAACTAACAATAATGAATGCAAATGACAGCGGTGCTCTCCAATTGGTGCTTTTTAATAAGAGGATGATGACTCAACATGAAAGTAAATAGACAGGCCCTTCGCAGAGGGAAGCAGGGATTTGTAGAGGTGCCAGAGCTCGGTTTTGAAATAGAGGTGAATAATATTTTGAGCGGTATACTTTCATTGTCAACATAACAACCAAGAGATGGCGATATCATCCATGCTACACACATTATAGGCGGTTCCCAAACAGAATGGTAAAGTTTATACCCCCCCTCCACCAACAAGCATCAATCCATGGCTTGCTCGAAACAACGAGTGCCTCCAACTAACAAGAGTCCCAGGGGAGTTTTGTTTGCAATTATTTTGATTTAGTTTGCATAAAGCATGGGACTGGGCATCCTGGTGACCAGCCATTTTCTCGTGAGTGAGGAGTGGAGTCCACTCCTCTTGAGAATAACCCGCCTAACATGGATGATACAGACAGCCCTAGTTGATACATGAGCTATTCAAGCATACAAAACATGATATTTATTTGAAGGTTTAGAGTTTGACACATACAAATTTACTTGGAATGGCAGGTAGATACCGTATATAGGTAGGTATGGTGGACTCACATGGAACAACTTTGGGGTTTATGGAGTTGGATGCACAAGCAGTATTGCCGCTTAGTACAGGTGAAGGCTAGCAAAAGACTGGGAAGCGACCAGCTAGAGAGCGACAACAGTCATGAACATGCATTAAAATTAATCAACACCCAATGCAAACATGAGTAGGATATAATCCACCATGAACATAAATATTGTGAAGGCTATGTTAATTTTGTTTCAACTACATGCGTGAACACGTGCCAAGTCAAGTCACTTAAATCATTCAGAGGAGGATACCACCCTATCATACCACATCACAACCATTTTAATAGCATGTTGGCATGCAAGGTAAACCATTATAAGCTCCTAGCTAATCAAGCATGGCACCAGAAACTATGATCTCTAGTTGTCATTGCAAACATGTTTATTCATAATAGGCTGAATCAGGAATGATGAACTAATCATATTTACAAAAACAAGAGAGGTCGAGTTCATACAAGCTTTTCTCATCTCAGTCAGTCCATCATATATAGTCATAATTGCCTTTCACTTGCAGGACCGAGTAGTGTGAATAATAATAAGAGTGCACGTGCATTGGACTAAGCTGGAATCTACAAGCATTCAATAAACAGGAGAAGACAAGACAATATGGGCTCTTTTGTCAGGTCAATAATAATGCATATAAGAGCCACTTCAACAATTTAATTATGGTCTTCTCCTATCGACCCCCAAAGAAAAGAAAAGAAATAAAACTATTTACACGGGAAAGCTCCCAACAAGCAAAAGAAGAACAGGAAATCTTTTTGGGGTTTTATTTTTAATTACTACTACAAGCATGGAAAGTAAACTACTTAAAAGCTACAACTAATTTTTTGATTTTTCTTAAGGTTTATTAAACACACAAGAAGAAAGCATAAAAAGGAAAATAAACTAGCATGGATGATACAATGAAAAAGTATGAGCATCGACATCTAGCAATGAGTTTGTGAACATGAATGTAATGTCGGTGGGAAATACATACTCCCCCAAGCTTAGGCTTTTGGCCTAAGTTGGTCTATGGCCACGGCTAGCCTGGCGAATATCCATAGTAATAGTTGTGGTCGTACTAAGATGCAGCAGCTATCGCCTCCTGAGCTGCAGCGTGGCGACGAGCGGCCTCCGCCCTCCTCTCGTACTCATCTGCCTCCTCTCTGGTAATAACATATCTTCCTTTTGCCTGATAATCAAAGAAGACAGGAGCAGGGAGAGTAATACGAACAGCACGGCGTCTGTCAAAGATTAAGCAATACTGGAGAGGTGATTCATTCCTCTCAACAAACTAGTGGTGAACCATAGCCTCATAATCCAAATAAGTAGGAGGCAACTCAATATCATCTTCACGTATGGCTATACCAAGAAAATTAGCTATGCGGGTTGCATAAATTCCACCAAAGAAATCTCCATTAAATCTATTAAGATGCAACCTACGTGCAACAATGGCTCCCAAATTATAAGATTTATCTCCTAACACAGCACTCCTAAGAATACTGAGGTCAGGGACACACATGTGACATACCTCATCTTTACCATTAATGCATCTACCTATGAAGAGAGCAAAATAATGTATAGCAGGAAAGTGAATGCTCCCTATGGTAGCTTGTGTTATATCTCTAGATTCCCCCATAGTTATACTAGCAAGAAAAGCTCTAACTTCAGATTTGCGAGGTTCCCTGACACTACCCCATTGTGGAAGTTTGCAAGCAGTGGTAAAATACTCTAAGTCCATAGTTTAAGAATTTTCATAAAGATCAAACAGGACAGTTGGAGAATTACGTGAAGATGAAAAGTCAAACCTCCTCACAAAGGAACTAGTGAGATAGTGATACTGGCGGCACTTTTCTTCCTCGATGCTCACAAGATCAGCGTTACACAAATATGCGTTAAATTATTCCTTAATTCCCGCTTGATCCATAAAGTTTTCTAAAGGCCCTTCACAAGGACGCACTGGAGCGTCTCTTAGTGGTTCTTCATCAACATCACGCATTGCAAGCCTGGGTCCTTGCTTCCTTGAAGAACCACCTTGGTACATTTTCCTAAGCATATATCTTCCTCTGAATTTTTTTTGAAATTTTTAGTAACTTCAAACAAAAGTGAACCAAGCTCAACAAAACTGATAGCAACAACTCCTACAAGTGCCTAGAGCCTATATTCTTGGAACCACATAAATTTGACATGCAAGCTCAAGAACAGGGTCACCTAGGAAGCACAAATTTGCAATGAATAAAGCACTAGAACAAAAACTAATTGGACCAACGGAGGAGTCACATACCAAGGAACAATCCCTCCCAAGCAGTTTTGTGAGAGGTGCTCTGAGCAAGGAGATCGAAAATCGCAGCAAAATGAGCTAGAACTCGTGCTTGAGCTGGATATTCGTGTTTGTGGGAGGAAGAAGGAGTGTGTGGGTGCAAGAATAAGTGGAGGAGAGCCACCGTGGGCCCACAAGGCAGGGGGCGCGCCCAGGGGTAGGGCGTGCCCTCCACCCTCGTGGCCAGGTGGATGCCCCCCGTGCTGTGTTCTTGGTGCCAAATATTCTCAAATATTCCAGAAAAAATCATATTTAAATTTCAGGGCATTTGGAGAACTTTTATTTTCGGGGTATTTTTATATTGCACAGATAATTCAGATAACAGATGGAAAATACTTATTTTTATCTTATTTAATATAAATAACAGAAAGTAAAAGGAGGGTACAGAGAGTTGTGTTTTCTAAATTCATCCATCTCATGATCATCAAAAGGAATCTATTAACAAGGTTGATCAAGTCTTGTTAACGAACTCATTCCGAATAACATGGAACCGGAGAAATTTCGAATAACACTATGTTACCTCAACGGGGATATGCACATCCCCAATAATAAGAATATCATATTTCTTCTTGATAGTAGGGAGAGGAAATTCAAAACCTCCAAATATAATCGATGGAATTTTTCCAATAGAGTTGATACTATGAACTTGAGGTTGTTTCCTCGGAAAGTGTACCGTATGCTCATTACCATTAACATGAAAAGTGACATTGCCTTTAGTGCAATCAATAACAGCCCATGCAGTATTCAAAAAGGGTCTTCCAAGAATAATAGACATACTATCGTCCTTGGGAATATCAAGAATAACAAAGTCCGTTAAAATAGTAACGTTTGCAACTACAACAGGCACATCCTCACAAATACCAATAGGTATAGCAGTTGATTTATCAGCCATTTGCAAAGATATTTCAGTCGGTGTCAACTTATTCAAATCAAGTCTACGATATAAAGAGAGAGGCATAACACTAACACCGGCTCCAAGATCACATGAAGCAGTTTTAACATAGTTTCTTTTAATGGAGCATGGTATAGTGGGTACTCCTGGATCTCCAAGTTTCTTTGGTATTCCACCCTTAAAAGTATAATTAGTAAGCATGGTGGAAATTTCAGCTTTCACTATCTTTCTCTTATTTGTAACAATTTCTTTCATGTACTTAGCATAAGGGTTCATTTTAAGCATATCAGTTAATCACATCCTTCCCTTTCACTCCCCATGGCAGCGCCAGCCATGGATGCCCGAAGCTCCTCGCATCTCCACTCGACCGGCCTACCGCCGCCATCGCGACCCACGTCCCCGCCACCGATGACTGTCACTGCCTCGCGCCCTCAAGCTCCAGTGCAGCGCCTCTGCTCCACCTTCTGCCTTGCTGCCCCGACGTGCCTCGTCCTCATCGCCTTGCCGCACGACCCTGAGCTTGCCATTTGGGAGGCTCCATGCTGCCATGGCCTCTGCCTGATGCTGTGCCGTGCTGCCACCGTCAAGTCCTGCCTCCGGCCTGTTTCGCCTTGTTGTAGTGCACCTTGTCTCCTCTGCGTGCATGGTGCCATCTCTGGCCCCTTTCTCCTGCAACGCCCTGCCTGGCCGATTTTGTTGTTTCACTATTGGGCATGAGCAGCTATGGCCCGACATGTTATGTTGCTACTTGTGCGTTGCCCACCAGAGGCCCTTTTGTCTTGCTTCTTGGTTTGGCAAGAACGTTGCCAAGACCCGTACGCGGACCGTCAAGCATCGTCTTTGGGATTTTTCGTGAAGTACCATCCCACGGGATTTCACCAAGATCGATGCTGAACAAGTACCCTCTCTGAGCATACTCCAAGTTCAACTCATTGCCGTGTACGACTACCGTCGCCGTGGATCCGACAAGACCAAGTGTACAACTAACGTCAACCTTGGATACATCAAGTTTGACTATCGTTGCAAGAACGAGACCGGCAAGTCCGGAAACCCCAAGTACAACAACAACCCTGAAGGGATTCGAATCCGTCAACTTCCTCTTCGAAACGTGAACCACTACTTCCACTTCGAACTTGTTCCGCCCCGAAAACGCATGCTTCGAAGGTATAATCCTGAGACGACCCGTGGACGAATGCTTTGTTGTATGGGATGGCAGCGTTGGCACCGTGTCCGAAATTGTCGCCTGCATGTTCCTCCTCGTTCCCATGTCGCCATCTCGTGGGAAACCAGTAACCGGGAGCACCCCACCATCTTTGCATGACATGCTCACGCCAGCCTTCTTTTACATCGGCATCTCAATGAGTTGTCATAGTAGCCAGAATGTTGCCGTGGCACCCCTTTCTTACGCCGTGGTGACAAAATGCTCCATATCTTATAACATGCCAACATCTTCATAAAAATTGCGTATAACTTGCATATGTCATCCGCATCATGATAATAACATTTAAAATGTTTAAAATTGATGTTTGCATTAAATTGCTATATGCACATGAGGATTTACCGAAATTGTTGTTTGATGTTTTCAGCCTCATTTAAACTTTGCCTAAAATGTGTAGTTTACTTATGCTTCACCTCTTGCCATGTTAACCAACATTTAAACTTGTTGGGTTCATAACACGAACGAACTAAATAATTGAATGTGGTGCTTCGTCAATATACAACTCGTTGGATATTGAGCTCCACTTAAATTGTAGTATTGTTTGTTGCACTTTGCCATGCCATGTATATTTAAGTCGGACATGCATCATATTTGATTATGCATCATGCCATGTTTATGTGATGGTTGTTTACTTTGTTGTTTGCTTTTTTCCGGTTGTGCTTGTTCTTGATAGTTCCATTTACATTACAATTGTGAGGATCCGTTTGACTATGTTGGTTCATCATCTTATTCATGGACTCGTTCTTCTTCCTAGCGGGATTTCAGGCAATATGACCGTCACCTTGGATCTCACTACTATCTTTGTTATGCTAGTTGTCTCGATGCTATCGTTATGTCGCGCTACCTACCACTTGTTCTTCAAGCCTCCCAAATTGCCATGATAGCCTCTAACCTTTTTACCCTTCCTAGCAAACCGTTGTTTGGCTATGTTACCGCTTTGCTCAGCCCCTCTTATAGCGTTGCTAGTTGCAGGTGCAGTTGCAGTTTGTTCCATCTTGGGACATGGATATCATGGGATATCACAATATCTCTTATTTAATTAATGCACATATATACTTGGTAAAGGGTGGAAGGCTCGGCCTTTTGCCTGGTGTTTTATTCCACTCTTGCCGCCCTAGTTTCTGTCATACCGTTGTTATGTTCCTTGATTTTGTGTCCCTAACACAATGAGGGTTTTATGGGCCCCTCTTGACAGTTCACTTTGAATAAAACTCTTCCAGCAAGGCCCAACTTTGGTTTTACCATTTTCTCAACATAATAACTTAACATGATAATAAACTTGATGCATAGGGAGTTAGCGCTCATGGTGTTGGTCCCAAACGGGCAAACTGCGGGGCTGTCTCGGGGAAATCCGAGGTATTTGGTATATACCTATAGGCTGACCCATCCGGACGTGGCCTGAGACGAGATACGAGCGACTACTATGAGGGTGTCGACACGCCGGTAGGTCTTGCTGGATTAGTTTTACCATTGTCGAAAAGTCTTGTGCACCAGGATTCCGAGTCTGATCGGAGTGTCCCGCGATGGAGGATTGTCTCCGCGGATCATGAGTTTGTCATGGGCTAAGTTGGGACACCTGATACGTCTCCAACGTATCTATAATTTTTGATTATTCCATGCTATTATATTATCTGTTTTGGATGTTAATGGGCTTTATTTTACACTTTTATATTATTTTTTGGGACTAACCTATTAACCCAAGGCCCAGTGCAAATTGATGTTTTTTTGCCTATTTTAGTGTTTCGCAGAAAAGTGATATCAAACGGAGTCCAAACGGAATGAAACCTTCGGGAGTGTGATTTTTGGAACAAATGTGATCCAGATGACTTGGAGTGGACGTCAAGAAACGAACGAGGTGTCCATGAGGCAGGGGCGCGCCTACCCCCCTGGGCGTGCCCCCCTCGTGGCTCAACCGACCTACTTCTTCCTCCTATATATGTTCACATGCCCAGTAAACATCCAGGAGCACCACGAAACCCTATTTCCACCGCCACAACCTTCTGTACCCAAGAGATCCCATCTTGGGGCCTTTTCCGGAGCTCCGCTGGAGGGGGCATTGATCATGGAGGGCCTCTACATCAACTCCATGGCCCCTCCGATGATGTGTGAGTAGTTTACTTCAGACCTTCGGGTCCATAGTTATTAGCTAGATGGCTTATTCTCTCTCTTTGGATCTCAATACAAAGTTCTCCTCGATCTTCTTGGAGATCTACTCGATGTAACTCTTTTTGCGGTGTGTTTGTCGAGATCCGATGAATTGTGGGTTTATGATCAAGTCTATCTATGAACAATATTCGGTTCTTCTATGAAATCTTTTATGCATGATTGGTTATCTTTGCAAGTCTCTTCGAATTATCAGTTTGGTTTTGCCTACTAGATTGATCTTTCTTGCAATGGGAGAAGTGCTTAGCTTTGGGTTCAATCTTGTGGTGCTCGATCCTAGTGACAGAAAGGGAAACGACACGTATTGTATTGTTGCCATCGGGGATAAAAAGATGGGGTTTATATCATATTGCTTGAGTTTATCCCTCTACATCATGTCATCTTACCTAATGCATTACTCTGTTCTTATGAACTTAATACTCTAGATGCATGCTGGATAGCGGTCGATGTGTGGAGTAATAGTAGTAGATGCAGGCAGGAGTCGGTCTACTTGTCACGGACGTGATGCCTATATACATGATCATGCCTAGATATTCTCATAATTATTCGCTTTTCTATCAATTGGTCCATAGTAATTCGTTCACCCATCGTAATACTTATGCTATCTTGAGAGAAGCCACTAGTGAAACCTATGGCCCCCGGGTCTATCTTCCATCATATAAGTTTCCAATCTATTTTTACTTTGCAATCTTTACTTTCAATCTATATCATAAAAATACCAAAAATATTTATCTTATCATTAATTATTATCTCTATCAGGTCGCACTCTCGTAAGTGACCGTGAAGGGATTGACAACCCCTTTATCGCGTTGGTTGCGAGGTTCTTATTTGTTTTTGTAGGTACGATAGACTTGCGTGTGGCCTCCTACTGGATTGATACCTTGGTTCTCAAAAACTGAGGGAAATACTTGCACTACTTTGCTGCATCACCCTTTCCTCTTCAAGGGAAAACCAACGCAGTGCTCAAGAGGTAGCAAGAATGATTTCTAGCGCCATTGCCGGGGAGTCTATGCACAAGTCAAGACATACCAAGTACCCATCACAAACTCTTATCCCTCGCATTACATTATTTGCCATTTGCCTCTGGTTTTCCTCTCCCCCACTTCACCCTTGCCATTTTATTCGCCCTTCTTCTGTTTGTCTTTCCATTTGCTTTGATGTCTTACTTGGATTGTTTGCTCATTTGGTTGGAATAGTTTTAGTACTAAACAGAGAACCTAAGACCTATAGATCCTCATCCGCTTGCTAATCTTTTTAAGAGATCCAATTATGATGAACCAATTGCTAGTGAGTTTTGTGCACTAGATTATCGTTATGAGGTTTTGCTTGAAATTCTTGAATGTGAAAATTTTGATGGAGTGCTTTATGAAGTGATTCTCGATAGATCTTTGAATAAAAAGAATGATTAGAATGATTTTATTATAAATCCTATTAATGTCAATTGTGCTTATAATATGCAAAACCCTAAGCTTGGGGATGCTAGTTTTAATATGTCTACTACTTGTTGCAACGACCATGATTGGGGTGATTCTTCTTATGATCTTGAAAATTTATTTAAGCCCCATGATGAATATGAGATTGATTATAATGTTTGCAATAATATTGAAATTGGGTTTGGAGGAGTGTCAACTTTAGATCCCACATATTAGGAGAATGTTCAATCTTATGAAGTTTTTGATAAAAGTGGGTTTGGACAGTTCATGACTTTAGTTAATGTTAATCCCACTATTTTGGAAGAGTGTCAACTTTGCATACATGTGGATTGTGTTCAGAATATGTTTTGTGATAGTTGTATTGTTGAATTTGCTTATGATCCTACATGTAACTATTATGAGAGAGGAAAATATGGTTGTAGAAATTTTCATGTTACTAAATTACCTCTCATTATGTTGAGATTGCTATTGTTTCTTTCCGCCTCCTTGCATATGCTAGTTTTTTCTGGCCTTTATAATTTGTTTACCTATAAGATGCCTATGCATATGAATTATGTTAGACTTACATGTGTTTGTCATGTGTTTTATGATGGTCTCCTTGTGCTTCAATTCTTGTCTTTCATGTGAGCATCGTTGAAATCTTTTGCCTAGCTAGAAGGCTTTAAAGAAAAGCGCTTGTTGGGAGACAACCCAATATTTTTCATTGTTGTTATTAAATAAATAATTCATATAGCCTCTGTTTAGATGTGTTTTTAGGCTTTTAATTAAGTGTTTGTGCCAAGTAGAACCTTTGGGAAGACTTGGGGAAAGTCTTTGCGATCTTGCTGTAAAAAACAGAAACTTTAGCGCTCACGAGATTTGCTGCCATTTTTACTGGAGAGTGCTATTTAGTTAATTCTTTTTGCAGATGATTACTAGATAAATTCGTCACGTCCAGAAATTTATTTTAGACTTTTTGGGGTTCCTGAAGTATTCAAAACCTACAGATTACTACAGACTGTTCTGTTTTTGACAGATTCTGTTTTTCGTGTGTTGTTTGCTTATTTTGATGAATCTATGGCTAGTAATAGAGTTTATGAACCATAGAAAAGTTGGAATACAGTAGATTTAACACAAATATAAATAAAAATTAGTTCATTACAGTACCTTGAAGCGGTGGTTTGTTTTCTTTTACTAACGGAGCTCACGAGATTTTTCTTTAAGTTTTGTGTTGTGAAGTTTTCAATTTTTGGGTAAAGATTTGATGGATTATGGAATAAGGAGTGGCAAGAGCCTAAGATTGGGGATGCCCAAGGCACCCCAAGGTAAAATCCAAGGACAACAAAAAGCCTAAGCTTGGGGATGCCCCGGAAGGCATCCCCTCTTTCGTCTTCGTCCATCGGTAACTTTACTTGGAGCTATATTTTTATTCGCCACATGATATGTGTTTTGCTTGGAGCGTCTTGTATGATTTGAGTCTTTGCTTTTTAGTTTACCACAATCATCCTTACTGTACACACCTTTTGGGAGAGACACACATGAATTGGAATTTATTAGAATACTCTATGTGCTTCACTTATACCTTTTGAGTTGGATAATTCTTGCTCTAGTGCTTCGCTTATATCTTTTAGAGCACGGCGGTGGTTCTATTTTATAGAAATAATTGCTATCTCATGCTTCACTTATATCATTTTGAGAGTCCTTTAGAACAGCATGGTCATTTACTTTGGTTATAAATTTTAAATGCTAAGAGAAGTTGGATACTTGATAGTTGTTTTGAGATATAAAGGTGGTAATACTAGAAGTGTGCTAGTTGAGTAATTGTGAAATTGATGAATACTTTTTTTGAAGTTGACAAGTCCCATAGCATGAACGTATGGTAAACGTTGTGTGACAAATTTGAAGCATGGGGTGTTCTTTGATTGCTTTCCTTATGAGTGGCGGTCGGGGACGAGCGATGGTCTTTTCCTACCAATTTATCCCCCCTAGGAGCATGCGCGTAGTGCTTGGTTTTGATGACTTGTAGATTTTTGCAATAAGTATGTGAGTTCTTTATGACTAATGTTGAGTCAATGGATTATACGCACTCTCACCCTTCTATCATTTCTAGCCTCTTCGGTACCGTGCATTGCCCTTTCTCACCTTGAGAGTTGGTGTAAACTTTGCCGGTGCATCCAAACCCCGTGATATGATACGCTCTATCACACATAGGACTCCTTATATCTTCCTCAAAACAGCCACCATACCTACCTATTATGGCATTTCCATAGCCATTCTGAGATATATTGCCATGCAACTTTCCACTGTTCCATTTATTATGACACGCATCATCATTGTCATATTGCTTTGCATGATCATGTAGTTGACATCGTATTTGTGGCAAAGCCACCATGCTTAATTTTTCATACATGTCACTCTTGATTCATCGCAATCCCGGTACACCGCCGGAGGCATTCACATAGAGTCATATTTTGTTCTAAGTATCGAGATGTAATTCTTGAGTTGTAAGTAAATAAAAGTGTGATGATCATCATTAGAGCATTGTCCCATGTGAGGAAAGGATGATGGAGACTATGATTCCCCCACAAGTCAGGATGAGACTCCGGACGAAAAAAAATAAAAGAGGCCATAAAAAAGAGAAGGATCAAACAAAAAAAGAGAGAAAAAGAGAGAAGGGACAATGTTACTATCCTTTTTCCACACTTGTGCTTCAAAGTAGCACCATGATCTTCATGATAGAGAGTCTCTTATTTTGTCAGTATCATATACTAGTGGGAATTTTTCATCGTAGAACTTGGCTTGTATATTCCAATGACGGGCTTCCCCAAATGCCCTAAGTCTTCGTGAGCAAGCAAGTTGGATGCACACGCACTTAGTTTCTTTGATGGGCTTTCATATATTTATAGCTCTAGTGCATACGTTGCATGGCAATCCCTACTCCTTGCATTGACATCAATCTGTGGGCATCTCCATAGCCCATTGATTAGCCGCGTCAATGTGAGACTTTCTCCCTTTTTGTCTTCTCACACAACCTCAATCATCATATTCTATTCCACCCATAGTATGAAAAGGCTAAGCATGAAACAATTGCTTGGCTTGTCATCGGGGTCGTGCATGATGGGAGCATTTTGTGTGACGAAAATGAAGCATGGCCAAACTATATGATTTTGTAGGGATAAGTTTTCTTTGGCTATGGTATTTTGATAAGACATAATTGCTTGATTAGCATACTTGGATGTCGGGACCCCGATCCTAAGTCACACCGATCTAGCATGTAACACTTCATATCACTTTGCAGCCTCACGCACGGTATTCCCACAGGTGCCACCTTACCTGGCCCAGGACCGTTTGCGCCTTTTGGCTCACGTATATGATAGTGTCGCTAGCATCCATATGACAGAGAACCCGGGCCGACATGACTAGTCGTGAACCCAAAGTAGCACTAACTTACAGGGACAGGCATACATGAATCAACCTCAAGCATGTCGGTCAACAGCGTATGAATCCGGGCTGTAGTACTGGGCTAACAGGACTCCGGGAACCCGGGCTGTAGCAGGCTAGGCAGGACTCCGGATGTCACCGCGTGACATTTCCTCGAAGGAACAGACACAGGAATGAAGTGAATCACATGCCGGCCAGTCAAGTGTTCTAGAGTAGTAGTGCTAGGCTAGCAGGACTCCGGTGAACCGGGCTGTAGCGGACTACTATGACTCATGGAAGCACAAGACTACATTTCCCCATAAGAGAGGCTACGAGAGGTAAACAACTAGGTTGTCGGATTCCACACATAGCAATACACGTTAGACGTACGCATAACATGCAAGTATGTGCTGTACAACATGACATCACAACATAACTCAAACTAATATAGATAAAGGCCCAGAAGAGCCACATAGCATTCAATACAAACAGGGGTCTCATGACCCATCATTCAGAGCATACAAGCAACGGAAGCATTACATGTCTGAGTACAGACAACTACAAAAGGAAAAGACTAAGAAGCCTGACTAAACACGACCCTCCCAAGGGTACAAGATCGTAGCTGGGATACAAGCTACTCGTCGAAGTCACTAGTGTAACCAACTGCAAAATATAAATAAGCAAACGTGAGTACCAAGGTACTCAGCAAGTCTTACATCAAAACTATCTACATATGCAACATTATCAACAAAGGGGGTGGTGGAGTTTTAACAGCAGCAAGCCAGCTTTGACTCAGTGGCTAATCAATACTATGAGTATCAGAACTTCTTTGAGGTGAGAAGACACACACGAGTCCACATATTCACCATATCAATACTCCACTATGGATCCGTTCCCGTCTCCCTACGAGAAGGCCATCCATAGCACTCACGCTTATCTTGCGGATTTTAGAGTATCCACTTCAAGTTGTCTATGTACTACATAAGTTCTCCAAGTTTCCATATCCGAGGAAAATGGCTATTCGAATAGATAATATTGACCCTGCAGGGGTGTACTTCTTCACACACGCTCTCGCCACTTATAGCCCTGTACACGTCATGCACCTCGGCAACCTTCAAGCGAAAGCCAGGCGAGGGTGTCGGCCACGGCCTGACTAACCACACAAGTCTCTCGTCCACGTTTATCACCTATTCGAGTTCCATCCGCAAGGAGTTCCGGCCGAAGTCTCCAGTACGGCCCCAAACGATGTGTGCAGGGTTCCCAAGCCCACCATCCGGGTGCCACATGGTACACCGTGCCACGGTGCCTAGTCTGTCCCAAGCCCGTCCCGTCGGACACCACCTGGTAGACAAGTAGCACTACCTACAATCACCAGAAACTAGTTGCAACTCCTGGACAGAGATCAAGTGGATTAATAAGCCAAGAGGGGCCGGATGACCGGAACCCAATGTGTGGTAGTAACTGGACTTGGATAACATACACAGAACTCAGTGCTTAGGGACGGTTCCAATGAGACAACCCACCATGTACTCCTACATGGCCTCTCATCGCTACCTTTACCAAAACGTGTTCACACACTTAGCCTTTATCGGTAGGACATGTTCACCACTCTGATTCATTCCCGATGAATCAGACCTGACACAACTCTAAGCATAGCTGGCATAAAGAAATCAAGCATGGATGAGTAGGCACATTAAGGCTCAAGCAACTCCTACTCATGCTAGTGGGTTTCAACTATTTACTGTGGCAATGATAGGTCATGCAGAGGAATGGGTTCAACTATCGCAGCAGAAAGTAGCAGTTTGAATCGTTGTTGTCCTAATGCAGTATAAGGAGCAGGAGCGGGAGTGTGGGATTTATCGAAATGCTCAAGGGGGTTTGCTTGCCTGATAGAACGACGAAGGGGTACGACTCCTCTGACAGGTACTCGGGAACACCTTCCGGAGTGAAACCTATCGAGAAGAAACGGTGCCGACGATCAACACACAAACAAATGCAACAGAATGATCATGAACATGACATGTGCAAATGCTAGTGTTTGGGCTAATGCAAGATGCTACCAACTTGGTTGAAGCCCATTTGAATCCAAGATTCAAATACAATTAAAAATGAAGCATTTAAATTTCCCATATTATGTTTTCACTTATAAATCATGTATAAGTTGGTTTTTCGTGCATGTAACTGGCATAAATGGATTCCTTGCATTTTTCTGATAATTTTTCATATATAATTTATTTCATTCTGAGCTACGGTTTAATTTCTAGGATTTTTAGAAGTTTTAAATATTTTCTGAAATTCTCTGAATTATTTAAAATCCAGAAAATCAATTACCGCGTTAGCGTGACGTCACAGAGGCGTCAGCAAGGCTGACCAGGTCAAACCTAACGTGTGGGGGCCACACGTCAGGGACACCGGGGTTAACCCCGAGTGAAACCTGGGCTGATTAGCTTTAACTAAGCCCTAGGGCCCACTGGTCAGTCTCAGGGGGGTAATTAGAAGGGGGTTAAGCACTAATTAAGCCACCATGTCAGCGCCCGCCAGAGTTGGCTGGCGGCGACCAAACTGCGCGGCGGTGCTTCGCTGGAACACGCTACAGGCGGCGGAAGAGCGCGCGGGGACTACCAATCGGCAGCTCGCGCTCGACCGCATCCACCTGGGCATAGGGGAGGTCACGGGGACGGCGGAGCTCGCCGGAGGAGGGCTCGCAGCGGCGGCCGGAGCTCGGTTGATGCGGGTTAGGCACTGCAGGGCGCTAGGGGGGCTGCGGTTTGGCCCATTCGGTTGCTGGGGACGCAGTGAGCATGGCGACATGCTCAGAAGCGGTTGGCAGCAGCTGTGAACGCGACGGTGCCATGGCCGGCGGCAGGAGCATCTCGGGCTCGTCAAAATGGAGACTACGACACGAAAACGAAGAGGAGGAGAGAGGGGTTGCGACGGGGTGCTCACGGGGATCACGCAGAGCAGGCCAGCGGGCTCGGGGAAGGCCCGGAGCGAGCGAGGGGTCGCCGGCGATCTCGTTCGTTGGAGGTTGAAGACGACGACTATTGCGGCGTTGCAGGGCCTCCTGCGTCGCTTCGCTGCTAGGGGATGACGTAGTCGACGACGGCGGTGCTCGCAAACATGTAAGGGAGGCGAGGCGATGGCGGCGGCCGCGGTGGCGCACGGCGGTGCTCTTCGGTGCGCTCGGGACAGAGGGGGAGAGCGAGACAGAGGATGTGGAGGAGCTCGGGGAAGAATGGAGAGAGGCCAGGGGGGCTCGGTGGAGCTCTCTGGGGTGGACAGCGCCGAGGAGGGAGAGGAGGCAGCAAGCAGCTGCCTGGCGGGCATGCACGCTCGCCGTGCTCCCTTTCGCCGCTGCCTCCTGGTGAGGGAGACGACTGGCAACGGCCAGTTCGGCCGGGCCATAGGCTGGGCGACAGGTAAGGGTTTTCTTATTTCTTTCTATTTTTCTTTTCTGTCTTCTGTTTTGTATCTAAAAGAAATGTTAAAACATTTCCGTAAATGCTGAAAATATTTGTGGCATCTAGATATAATATTCCAGAGGCCCTCACCAATTCCCAACATTTTTGGAGCCATTAAAATATTTATATAATTTAAACAGCTCCAAATCAAATATTTATGCATTGATTCAAAAATCCAAAATGTGTAGCAAAAATGTGCATCACCTCTGGTTGTTGTTCCCAACATTATCCAAAGAGCATGAACATTTTTGTAGAGCATTTTGGGTTCATTGAAAATCCATTTTAAAGTTGAACCTATTGGAAAAAACTTTGGTGCTAGGGTTTGCAACTTTCCCCATTTCAAATTTATTTGAAAGATTAAACATGATGCACAAAGCAAGCCTAGGTCATGCCAGAACTAGGGATGTGACAACTCGCCCCCACTCGAAAAAATCTCATCCCGAGATTCAGGAGTTGGCGGAAAGAAAGCGGGGTACTCAAGTCGAAGACGATCTTCTCGCTCCCAAGTAGCTTCTCTCTCGGAATGATGAGACCACTGAACCTTGAGAATTGATGTTATGATGTCGAGTGACACGCTCTACTTGATCCAGAATGCGAACGGGGTACTCTCGATAAGTGAGGTTATCTTGGAGATCAAGCGTTCCGTGGTCCACTCCGCGGATGGGATCCGAGAAGTAACGCCTGAGTTGAGAGACGTGAAGACATCATGAACTCGAGAAATATGTGGGGGTAGTTCCAACTGGTAGGCAACCTCTCCTCGTTTAGCGAGAATGCGAAAAGGACCAATGTAACGAGGAGGCAACTTGCCCTTGATATCGAAACGATGGGTACCCTTCAAAGGAGTAACCCTAAGGTAAGCCTTGTCGCCAACTTCATAAGCCACTTCCTTATGACGACGGTCATACTGGCTCTTTTGACGAGATTGGGCTGTTTTCAAATTCTCACGAATGTTGCGAACTTGCTCTTCTGCCTCCTGGATCATATCCGGTCCAAAGAATTGTGTTTCACCGGTTTCTGACCAGTTCAAAGGTGTTCGACATCTTCGTCCATACAGAATCTCGAAGGGTGCTTTCTTAAGACTGGATTGGTAGCTATTGTTATAAGCAAACTCGGCAAAGGGAATACATTTCTCCCAATCCATACTGAATGAGATAACGCAAGCTCTAACCATGTCTTCGAGAATTTGGTTGACCCTTTCCACCTGACCACTTGATTGAGGGTGGAAAGCGGTACTGAAGGAAAGATGGGTGCCCATGGCAGTTTGGAAACTTTCCCAGAAATGAGAGGTGAAAAGACTGCCACAGTCTGAATTGATTTCTAGTGGAACACCATGGAGTGACACTATTCGGGAGATATATAAGTCAGCGAGCTGACTAGCAGTGATACTCTCTCGAACACGTAGGATGTGAGCCACTTTGGAGAGACGATCAACGACTATGAAGATAGCATTATTTCCTTTCTTGGTCCTGGGAAAACCAGTGATGAAGTCCATACCAACTTTGTCCCATTTCCACTCGGGAATAGCTAAAGGTTGAAGGGTGCCAACAGGTCTCTGATGCTCTGCCTTAACGCGACGACAAACATCACAGTTGGCAATATACTGACTGATTTCTCTCTTCATCCTAGTCCACCAGAACCTTTGGCGTAGGTCCTGATGCATCTTTGTACTACCGGGATGAATCGTGAGAGGGGATTCATGGGCCTCCTTAAGGATCAGTTGCTGCATCTATTGACATTTGGGAACCACCAAACGGTTACCAAAGTAAACAACACCTCGTTCATCCATAGAGAAACAGCCAGCAACTCCCTTGGAAATATTCTTCTTGATTCGGGAAATTTCCGTATCATGCTTCTGAGCCTCTATGATCTGATCCGTAAGGGTAGGTTTCGCCACCAAGGTAGAAAGGGAACCATGAGGAGCTATGTGAAGGTTAAGCTTATAGAATTCCTCATGGAGGGGTGGTTGACATTGTTGCAACATGAGGTTGTTGCAATAGGATTTACGACTTAAAGCATCAGCCATGACATTGGCTTTGCCTGGGGTGTAGGTGATTCCTAAGTCGTAATCCGAGATCAACTCCAACCAACGTCTCTGTCTGAGATTCAGATCCGGTTGGGTGAAGATATACTTGAGACTCTAATGGTCAGTGTAGATTTCGCAACGGTTACCAAGAAGGTAATGTCGCCAAGTCTTAAGTGCATAGACTACGGCTGCAAGCTCTAGATCATGTGTAGGATAATTTTCCTCATGTGGATGCAACTGTCGAGATGCATAGGCAATCACATGACGATCCTGCATAAGAATGCAACCTAGTCCTTGACGTGAAGCATCACAATAGATAACAAAGTCTTTAGTGAAATCCGGTGGCACAAGTATGGGCGCAGAAGTCAGGCGTCTTTTCAGTTCCTGAAAACTGTTCTCACACTGTGGGGTCCACTCAAACCTTTTATCTTTCTTGAGGAGCTCCGTGAGGGGTTTGGCCACTTTGGAGAAGTTTTCAACGAAGCGGCGATAATAACTGGCTAGACCAAGGAAACTCCTAACTTGTTTGACCGTTTCGGGTGGGGTCCAACCGAGAACGGCATTAACTCTCTCGGGATTGACAGCAATGCCCTTACCAGATATCACGTGGCCTAGATAGGTCACTTCTGGCAACCAAAATTCACACTTGGAGAACTTGGCATAAAGGCGGTGCTCTCTGAGTTTTTCTAACACGAGTCTAAGATGTTCGGCATGCTCTTCCTCGTTCTTCGAGTAAATAAGAATATCATCGAGATAAACCACGACGAACTTATCTAAATACTCCATAAAGATCGAGTTCATCAAGCGGGAGAAAGTAGCTGGAGCATTGGTTAGGACGAAAGACATTACGGTGTACTCGTATTGACCATAACGAGTGACAAAGGCCGTTTTGGGGATGTCCCCGTTTCTGATTTTGATTTGGTGGTAGCCTAACCTCAGATCCATCTTGGAAAAGACTGAGGATCCAGCGAGCTGATCGTACAGGTCGTTGATCCTGGGGAGCGGATACTTGTTCTTTATCGTGACCACGTTAACGGGGCGATAATCTACAACCATCCGATCCGTACCATCCTTCTTCTTGACAAAGAGGACAGGACAAGCCCAAGGAGAAGAACTGGGACGGATGAAACCCTTTTGCAAGGACTCATCAAGTTGTTTCTTAAGCTCGGCTAACTCCAAAGGTGCCATCTTGTATGGTCTCCTAGAGATTAGAACAGTTCCTGGGATAAGTTCTATGACAAACTCTACATCTCTGTCAGGTGGGACACCTGGCAGTTCTTCTGGAAAAACATCCGGGAAGTCACAGACTACCGGAATATCTTCAAGGTATGGAAGAGGGCCGGCATTAAGAGAATAGAGTTGACGCTTGCAACTCTAGTGGAGACAGTGACTATTTTGCCAGATGGATGTGTAAGTTGAACATATCTGGTGTAACAATCGATCTTGGCATGATGAGCTGTCATCCAGTCCATACCCAAGATGATGTTAATATTTGAGGACTTGAGAGATATCAAAGAAGCAAGGAATACCGGTCTGTCAACAAGGATTTCATTACCATGGCTTACCTTGGAGGTTTGCCATTTGGAACTAGGAGTCTGGATTATTAGTGGAGTTGGCATATCACAAAATGACATGTCGTGCAACCGAGCATAACCTTCGGATATGAAGGAGTGGGATGCTCCAGTATCGAACAGAACTGAAGCTGGGTGACAATTGACAAGAAGCGTACCCAGTACGACGTCGGGATCATCTTGAGCTTTTGTAGCTGAGACATGGTGCACACATGCTCATTCAATGGAGGCTGGCTTGGTACTGATCATCTTGCTTGATGGCTTTTCACGGCCAACAGACCTCTCAGACTGGGGTGGGGTATAACTGGACTGAGGGCAGTCACGTGCGTAGTGTCCTGGTTCTCCGCAAGTGAAGCAAGTTCCTGAGGTAGGACGTGGACCTACATTGGCAAGTGGTCCACTAATAGGCCTGGGTGGAGAATGTTGCTGAGCTGGGTGAGGCGCCACATCGGATGGCCTCGGTGCATATCCAGGTGGAAGAGCTGAGTTCGGAATCCAAATCCGTCGCTTCTGAGAGCCAGAGCGGGAGGAAGAACCCATATTATGGTTGTGCTTACGAGACTCCTCGTAAGTGAGCTGAGCTGTCTCTACATTAATGGCCTTGTTCACAAGAGCCTGGAAAGTATCACAATGATGCAGGTGGAGATCATGACGCAACTTAGGGTTGAGACCCTTCCGGAAGCTAGCCTGTTTCTTAGCGTCCGTGGACACTTCTTCTGTAGCATAGCGGGCGAGGTTTCCAAACTCCCTACTGTAAGCATCAACAGGCAGCTTACCCCGGGTAAAACTACAGAACTCTTCCCTCTTGCTGTCAACGAGAGCCTGAGGAATGTGGTGCTCACGAAAAGCCTCGGTGAAATCCTTCCAGGTAGGAATCTGACCAGTTGGTAGCATAGCCTCATAGCTCTGCCACCAAATACTAGCAGGACCTTCCAGGTGATAGGTAGCATAGGTGACCTTGTCACCTTCAGCCACGTTCACAGAAAGAAACTTGTGAGTGATGCTCCGGAGCTAGTCATCCGCATCGAGTGGCTTAATGGAATGATGGAAGGTGGGTGGTTTCAGACCAATGAAGTTGGTGATGGAAACCAACTTCTCACACTGATGTGCGGTGTTCTGCACAATCTGTGCTAGCAAGCGGTTAGTGTCACGCTTGTTCCTCTCGGATGCTAACAAGAACTCTGCCATCAAAGGTTGGTCAGGAGGATCCTCATCCCTACCATCTCCGTGGTTCTTGCTATGAGCAACTGAACCTCGGTTAGCAGACGACATCCTGGCACAGAAACCAAGGAAACAAGGATGGAATTAGCATTGACATAAGGATGCGGAATGTAATGCAAAAGCATTGGAAACTCTTGAAATCCTAGGAAAATTTTGGTAGCATAATGACTGTAAATGCCCAAAAGGGATTTTGAGACATTCATCAAAGGAATAGCATAATCAATCAGCATCATAATATCAAGGTTCTGGGTCAAACTGAGGACACACGAAAGTAGTAGAACTGTACGGAGACACAACCCAATAATCCTAAGACTTTATGGTTTTGAATCACGTCATCCTGAGAGATAGAGGAGAAGCCTAGGCCTTAACCCTCGTAGAAAAGAAGAGGCTGACTTAGAAAGAATGACATAAGGTAAAGGAGTAAAAAGAGCCTTACGTTCCCTTCCACAATCAATTCCCTTATATAACTAAAGCATTTCTAGACTCAACTTCGACCAGTTTGGCTTGGTAATCCTACAGTCAGTCAGGCTCTGATACCAACGCTGTCGGGACCCCGATCCTAAGTCACACCGATCTAGCATGTAACACTTCATATCACTTTGCGGCCTCATGCACGGTATTCCCACGGGTGCCACCTTACCTGGCCCAGGACCGTTTACGCCTTTTGGCTCACGTATATGATAGTGTCGCTAGCATCCATATGACAGAGAACCTGGACCGACATGACTAGTCATGAACCCAAAGTAGCACTAACTTATAGGGACAGGCATACATGAATCAACCTCGAGCATGTCGGTCAACAGCGTATGAATCCAGGCTGTAGCACTGGGCTAACAGGACTCCGGGAACCCGGGCTGTAGCAGGCTAGGCAGGACTCCGGATTGTCACCGCGTGACATTTCCCCGAAGGACCAGACACAGGAACAAAGTGAATCACATGCCGGCCAATCAAGTGTTCCGGAGCGGTAGTGCTGGGCTAGCAGGACTCCGGTGAACCGGGCTGTAGCGGACTACTATGACTCATGGAAGCACAAGACTACATTTCCCCATAAGAGAGGCTACCAGAGGTAAACAACTAGGTTGTCGGATCCCACACATAACAATACACGTTACACGTACGCATAACATGCAAGTATGTGATGTACAACATGGCATCACAACATAACTCAAACTCATATAGATAAAGGCCCAGAAGAGCCACATAGCATTCAATACAAACAGGGGTCTCATGACCCATCATTCAGAGCATACAAGCAACGGAAGCATTACATGTCTGAGTACGGACAACTACAAAAGGAAAAGACTAAGAAGCCTGACTAAACACGACCCTCCCAAGGGTACAAGATCGTAACTGGGATACAAGCTACTCGTCGAAGTCACTAGTGTAACCAACTGCAAAACATAAATAAGCAAACGTGAGTACAAAGGTACTCAGCAAGTCTTACATCAGAACTATCTACATATGCAACATTATCAACAAAGGGGGTGGTGGAGTTTTAATAGCAGCAAGCCAGCTTTGACTCAGTGGCTAATCAATACTATGAGTATCAGAAACTTCTTTGAGGTGAGAAGACGCACACGAATCCACATATTCACCATATCAATACTCCACTATGGATCCGTTCCCGTCTCCCTACGAGAAGGCCATCCATAGCACTCACGCTTATCTTGCGGATTTTAGAGTATCCACTTCAAGTTGTCTATGTACTACATAAGTTCTCCAAGTTTCCATATCCGAGGAAAACGGCTATTCGAATAGATAATATTGACCCTGCAGGGGTGTACTTCTTCACACACGCTCTCGCCACTTATAGCCCTGTACGCGTCATGCACCTCGGCAACCTTCAAGCGGAAGCCGGGCGAGGGTGTCGGCCACGACCTGACTAACCACACAAGTCTCTCGTCCAAGTTTATCTCCTATTCGAGTTCCATCCGCAAGGGGTTCCGGCCGAAGTCTCCAGTACGGCCCCAAACGATGTGTGCAGGGTTCCCAAGCCCACCATCCGGGTGCCACTTGGTACACCGTGCCACGGTGCCTAGTCTGTCCCAAGCCCGTCCCGTCGGACACCACCTGGTAGACAAGTAGCACTACCTACAGACGCCAGAAACTAGTTGCAACTCCTGGACAGAGATCAAGTGGATTAATAAGCCGAGAGGGGCCGGATGACCGGAACCCAATGTGTGGTAGTAACTGGACTTGGATAACATACACATAACTCAGTGCTTAGGGACGGTTCCAATGAGACAACCCACCATGTACTCCTACATGGCCTCTCATCGCTACCTTTACCAAAACATGGTCACACACTTAGCCTTTATCGGTAGGACATTTTCACCACTCCGATTCATTCCCGATGAATCAGACCTGACACAACTCTAAGCATAGCTGGCATAAAGAAATCAAGCATGGATGAGTAGGCACATCAAGGCTCAAGCAACTCCTACTCATGCTAGTGTGTTTCAAATATTTACTGTGGCAATGACAGGTCATGCAGAGGAATGGGTTCAACTATCGCAGCAGAAAGTAGCAGTTTGAATCGTTGTTGTCCTAATGCAGTATAAGGAGCAGGAGCGAGAGAGTGGGATTTATCAAAATGCTCAAGGGGGTTTGCTTGCCTGATAGAACGACGAAGGGGTACGGCTCCTCTGACAGGTACTCAGGAACACCTTCCGGAGTGAAACCTATCGAGAAGAAACGATGCCGACGATCAACACACAAACAAATGCAACAGAATGATGCATGAACATGACATGTGCAAATGCTAGTGTTTGGGCTAATGAAAGATGCTACCAACTTGGTTGAAGCCCATTTGAATCCAAGATTCAAATGCAATTCAAAATGAAGCATTTAAATTGCCCATATTATGTTTTCACTTATACAGCATGTATAAGTTGGTTTTTGGTGCATGTAACTGGCATAAATGGATTCCTTGCATTTTTCTGATAATTTTTCATATATAATTTATTTCATTCTGAGCTACGATTTAATATCTAGGAATTTTAGAAGTTTTAAATATTTTCTGAAATTCTCTGAATTATTTAAAATCCAGAAAATCAATTACTGCGTCAGCATGACATCACAAAGGCATCAGCAGGGCTGACCAGGTCAAACCTGACATGTGGGGGCCACACGTCAGTGACACTGGGGTTAACCCCGAGTCAAACCTGGGCTGATTAGCTTTGACTAAGCCCTGGGGCCCACTGGTCAGTCTCAGGGGGGTAATTAGAAGGGGGTTAAGCACTAATTAAGCTGCCACGTCAGCGCCCGCCGGAGTTGGCCGGCGGCGACCAAACCGCGCGGCGGTGCTTTGCCGGAACGCGCTACAGGCGGCGGAAGAGCGCGCGGGGACTACCAATCGGCAGCCCGCGCTCGACCGCATCCACCTGGGCATAGGGGAGGTCGTGGGGACGGCGGAGCTCGCCGGAGCAGGGCTCGCGGCGGCGGCCGAAGCTCGGTTGTTGCGGGTTAGGCACTGCAGGGCGCTAGGGGGGCTGCGGTTTGGCCCATTCGGTTGCTGGGGACGCAGTGAGCATGGCGACGTGCTCAAAAGCGGTTGGCAGCATCTGTGAACGCGGCGGCGCCATGGCCGGTGGCAGGAGCATCTCGGGCTCGTCGAATCGGCGACTACGGCGCGAAAATGAAGAGGAGGAGAGAGGGGTTGCGACGGGGTGCTCACAGGGATCACACAGAGCAGGCCAGCGGGCTCGGGGAAGGCCCGGAGCGAGCGAGGGGTCGCCGGCGATCTCGTTCGCTGGAGGTTGAAGACGACGACGATTGCGGTGTTGCAGGTCCTCCCGCGTTGCTTCGCTGCTCGAGGATGACATAGTCGACGACGGCGGTGCTCGCAGACACGTTAGGGAGGCGAGGCGATGGCGGCGGCCGCGGTGGTGCACGGCGGTGCTCTCCGATGCGCTCGGGACAGAGGGGGAGAGCGAGACAGAGGATGGGGAGGAGCTCGGGGAAGAATGGAGAGAGGCCAGGGGGGCTCGGTGGAGCTCTCTGGGGTGGACAGCGCCGAGGAGGGAGAGGAGGCAGCAAGCAGCTGCCTGGCGGGCATGCACGCTCGCCGTGCTCCCTTTCGCCGCTGCCTCCTGGCGAGGGAGACGACTGGAAACGGCCAGTTGGGCCGGGCCATAGGCTGGGCGACAGGTAAGGGTTTTCTTATTTCTTTCTGTTTTTCTTTTCTATCTTTTGTTTTGTATCTAAAAGAAATGTTAAAACATTTCCATAAATGCTAAAAATATTTGTGGCATCTAGATATAATATTCCAGAGGCCCTCACCAATTCCCAACATTTTTGGAGCCATTAAAATATTTATATAATTTAAACAGCTCTAAATCAAATATTTATGAATAGATTCAAAAATCCAAAATGTGTAGCAAAAATGTGCATCACCTCTGGTTGTTGTTCCCAACATTATCCAAAGAGCATGAACATTTTTGAAGAGCATTTTGGGTTCATTGAAAATCCATTTTAAAGTTGAACCTGTTGGAAAAAAATTTGGTGCTAGGGTTTGCAACTTTCCCCATTTCAAATTTATTTGAAAGATTAAACATGATGCACAAAGCAAGCCTAGGTCATAGCAGAACTAGGGATGTGACATTGGAGTATTACTATTTTTATGTCAACAATAAACTTTTATCTTGAATCTTTCGGATCTGAACATTCATGCCACATTAGAGAAAAAATACATTGAAGAACATGCTAGAAAGCATTCCACATCAAAAATTCTGTTTTTATCATTTACCTACTCAAGGACGAGCAGGAATTAAGCTTGGGGATGCTTGATACATCTCAAACGTATCTATAATTTTTGATTGTTCCATGCTATTATATTATCTTTTTTGGATGTTAATGGGCTTTATTTTGAACTTTTATATTATTTTTGGGACTAACCTCTTAACCCAAGGCCCAATGCAAATTGCTGTTTTTTGCCTATTTCATTGTTTTGCAAAATAAGGAATATCAAATGGAGTCCAAACGGAATGAAACCTTCGGGAGCGTGATTTTTGGAACAAACGTGATCCAGAGGACTTGGAGTGGACGTCAAGAAACGAACAAGGTGTCCACGAGGCAGGGGCGCCCCCCCCCCTCGTGGGCCCCTCGTGGCTCAACCGACCTACTTCTTCCTGCTATATATGTTCACATACCCCGAAAACATCCAGGATCACCATGAAACCCTATTTCCACCGCTGCAACCTTCTGTACCCAAGAGATCCCATCTTGGGGCCTTTTCCAGAGCTCCGCCGGAGGGGGCATTGATCACGGAGGGCCTCTACATCAACTCCATGGCCCCTCCGATGATGTGTGAGTAGTTTACTTCAGACCTTCGGGTCCATAGTTATTATCTAGATGGCTTCTTCTCTCTCTTTGGATCTCAATACAAAGTTCTCCTCGATCTTCTTGGATATCTATTCGATGTAACTCTTTTTGTGGTGTGTTTGTCGAGATCCGGTGAATTGTGGGTTTATGATCAAGTCTATCTATGAACAATATTTGATTCTTCTCTGAAATCTTTTATGCATGATTGGTTATCTTTGCAAGTCTCTTCGAATTATTAGTTTGGTTTGGCCTACTAGATTGATCTTTCTTGCAATGGGAGAAGTGCTTAGCTTTGGGTTCAATCTTGCGGTGCTCGATCCTAGTGACAGAAAGGGAAATGACACGTATTGTATTGTTGCCATCGAGGATAAAAAGATGGGGTTTATATCATATTGCTTGAGTTTATCCCTCTACATCATGTCATCTTACCTAATGCGTTACTCTATTCTTATGAACATAATACTCTAGATGCATGTTGGATAGCGGTCGATGTGTGGAGTAATAGTAGTAGATGCAGGCAGGAGTCGGTCTACTTGTCACGGACGTGATGCCTATATACATGATCATGCCTAGATATTCTCATAATTATTCGCTTTTCTATCAATTGCTCAACAGTAATTCGTTCTCCCACCGTAATACTTATGCTATCTTGAGAGAAGACACTAGTGAAACCTATGGCGCTCGGGTCTATATTCCATCATATAAGTTTCCAATCTATTTTTACCTTGCAATCTTTACTTTCAATCTATATCATAAAAATACCAAAAATATTTATCTTATCATTATTATCTCTATCAGATCTCACTCTCGTAAGTGACCGTGAAGGGATTGACAACCCCTTTATCGCGTTGTTGCGAGGTTGTTTTTTGTTTGTGTAGGTACGAGGGACTTGCGTGTGGCCTCCTATTGGATTGATACCTTGGTACTCAAAAACTGAGGGAAATACTTACGCTACTTTGCTGCATCACCCTTTCCTCTTCAAGGGAAAACCAACGCAGTGCTCAAGAGGTAGCAACACCCCTGCAGGGTTTAAACTTTCGAGAGTCGTGCCCACGGTTATGTGGAGGATGGGAATTTGTTAATATTCGGTTGTAGAGGACTTGAAGTAAACTCAATTAAAATACACCAACCGCGTGTGTAACCGTGACTGTCTCTTTTCGGGGAAGTTCGAGAGGAGAACACGGTTGGGCTATGCTTGAACGTAAGTAGTTCAGTATCACTTTTCGATCATTACTAGTTTGCAGCCGTTTGCGTTGTTTCTCATCTTACTCTGGTATTCGTAAGTTAGCCACCATACAATGCTTAGTCGCTTGCTGCAACCTCACCACTTATCCTTTCCATACCCATTAAGCTTTGCTAGTCTTGGTACCCATGGTAATGGGATTGCTAAGTCCTCATGGCTCATAGATTACTACAGCAACAGTTGCAGGTACAGGTAAAGTGATGATCTGACACGAGTGTGATGCTTGCTTGTTTGGAGTTCCTCTTCTTCTTTGATCAAGGGATAGATTCTGGGTCAGGGAGCCTGGGCTAGCAGGGTGGATGTCGTTCTTCTTCTTCATTTGCTTTCATCCATAGCCAGATCATGCTCTTATGTATGATGATTGCTATGTATTCATGAACTATTGTATTCATGTTGTAGCTTGTGGCAAGTGTAAGCCTTTATCTTGTATCCTCACCTATTTAGTACATGGTATGTTGTAATGATGTCCACCTTGCTATGCGCTCGAAATGAGATTGTGCCCTAATCATGAGTTCATCACATGATTGGGATAGAATCGCATCTTGGGCGCTAGAAGTTGGTATCAGAGCCTTACCAAGCTTAGGAGCCCCCTTGATTGATCGAACCTCTGCCATTGTTGAGTCTAGAAGAAAACTATTTTTGAGTCTAGTTATATCGGAGAGTAGGAATTCTTTTTACTCCTCAGCCCCTTCTTCGCTCTGGTGAGGAATCATGACATAGGTGTTTTCCCACTTTTCTATCCTTTTCACTCAATTTTTTAGGATCACGTGGGTATTGTTGGATCGTTGCGATATCATTGTGACGGGGATTTTGTCTTGGTGCCTCCTGACATTTAGGGGTTGTGGATGTGTCCCGGGGAGTTGATCTCCAAGGTGCTTTTGTCACAGTTCTTATCGTTTCAGTTCCGGAATACCAGAGGTCGCCGACATCGAAAATGCTTCTATACTCTTTGTGGTGAAAGTAGTTTGACAATACCCAGTACTGGGGAGAGTGATCAGATGTATTGCTACAACTAGTATATCAGATGTTTCCGAAGGTCTGAGGTACATGATTTGCGAAGGTTTTCTTGGTTATGTGTTGACGGATGGATACAGTTGGAGTGTTGGATTTATTAGTTGTGTGATATATTGTGCCTCTCTGTATCCCCAACACCATATTGCATAACGAAAAAGTTTCGGGAGTTAATAGGTGGGAATTCAAGTAGTTAACTAGAATATCTTCCGACAGATGCATGACATGAGATTGGGGTTCGACGTCTAGTGGTCCGCCTATACACGGTTGGTTTTACAGTGGTCTCGTCGTGTCTTAAAGAGTCCTTGGCTATGCTGACTCAAGGACGCTTCGTATGTCATGTGCACTGCCTTGTACATGATGGAGCTGTACGATCGAGCCCATGCGGGCCCCACCATGAAAACTTCGGACGAAATCTCGAGCATATGTTTGTTTCCAGCTTATTTTGCAAGCCAATCCTTTGTTTTATTTTGTGTTGTGGTATTCGAGTTGCTTCGAAGTCAAGTGTTGATTCCATACCTTTTCCTAAGAGGTGTTCTCATATTTCTATGGGAGTGCTAATCCTTCTTGTTTGTTGAGATTGTCATGTCAATCCCTTTTTGACCGGTGCACTTCTCTTCAAGTTATTCCATACGGGCGCCGTTGAGGAGCCTAAGGATTCGTTCGTTTCATCCGGCCCAAGTTGCCTTTGTTTTTCCCGCCCTACCACCCTTTTATTCAAGGACTTAGATTTCTTAATCAAGTATCCTTATGGATGTGAAGTCTCTTCATTCTTTTCTTTCAATGTTCTTATCCGGTGATTCTCGGGAAGATGCTCAGAAGCTTCAAGTTTATCATTTATCATTCCCTTTTCTTCTCCGGTGGACTTAATTCAAGCTTCTGTCTTAATCATATCCCTTTCTTTTGTTTCACATGTTTTATCATGTTGGAATATCTTAACCAAATCTCTCTTATTTATTCACCTCTCTCTATTCATATCCGGAGTGTTATAGATATGTCAGAAGATTCATGTTTCCATTCTTAATCCATCAAGCTATTTGGAGATTATTATCCCATTCAAGTCATTTAATTCAACCGGTGCAATCTCTCTTGAAAATCATTTCAACAGTCTCTCTTATTTATTCACCTCTCTCTATTCATATCCGGAGTGCTATAGATATGTTAGAAGATTCATGTTTCCATTCTTAATCCGTCAAGCTATTTGGAGATTATTATCCCATTCAAGTCATTTAATTCAACCGGTGCAATCTCTCTTGAAAATCATTTCAACGGCGTTTCTCTTGAGTGGGTCGTAACCCACATGTCTTTTCCCCGGATCTTACCTCACTCTTCTATTTTTTTCCGAAGCTATTCTCAATTCTTTTCAAAGTTTGACGGAAGAATGAATTTTCATCAGTCAGATGCCTTCTCCAAGATCGCTTTCAAATTCTTTTCGTTGTTGATTCAACCTTTATATTCTTCATTATTCCGGAGTGTCTCAACAATTCATGGTGGTGTTTCTCATCGTCATTCTTGGATGTTGAAGACCAAAGAAGAGTTCCTTTTAAATCCTTACCCGTTCTTCCACAGATGTGTAGTTCAAGCTTGCCGCCATCCTCTCATAATTGTTTTCTATTTTGAGAATTCTTTCACCCATCTGGAGCAATTCAGGAGTCTTTTCAGTTTGATTCTCCGAAGTCCATCATTTCTGAATTTTACTCTTTCTCAGCTTTCAGCTCACGTTCACCAAATCTTTCCTTTGTTACCATATCAATTCATTCCTTCTTTCAAATTCTTACCGGTGATTCCTTGAAGACTTTCCCGAGTTTGCGCTATATCTATCATTAATCCTTTTGAACAAGAATAAGTAGTATGTCAAATCCATTGCTTGTCATCAATTCAATTGACAGAGGATAGATATACAATAATTCTTATTCTTGTGTTCCCTCAAGGTGATTTCAATCCCTTCCTTCGGAGTTTGTTCATGAGGAATAAATTCTCGGTTTCAAGTTGTTCATCTTTCTTTTTCCGGAGTTCCAAGTGCGAATCGGTTATCTCATATCGAAGCTTCATCTCATTTCGATCATCCTTTTATCTATCTGGAGTCCTTCGAGAGTTTCTTCTTGGTGGTCCATCAAAGATTTTCATTCATCCTCGAAGTGTTCATTAAGATCCTTGTTTCAGGAGTTCAAGCATTCTTCATCTTGCATCCGAAGTGCAGTTCTTTCTATCTCATCTCTTGAGATGGTGCTATATCATCCCTCGCAATTTCTCCTCGTGTTTCATGATTCACAAGTTGTCAGGAATGAGATATTTAAATCCATCATTTTCTCTTGGTTCAAGAGATCTTTTCAACCAATCAATCTCTTTGTTGGAGTTATCTTGGGTTATATTTCACCTACAACCTTCCCTAAGGAATGTTGCTATTGTGGTGTTTATCAATGATCCAAGTTTCCTCCTATTCTCTCGGTGAAAGAAGTTTTTCCATCTCTTCGTTCCTCTCAGCTAATCAATCTTTTGGTAGTGTCTAGTTGTCACCTCATAATTTTGAGATGTCTCCATAAGCCCATGAGGATCATATCCTTTCGTATTGATCTTCGAACAACTCCGTTCAATCCTTCTTTTTAAGGATGCTCCCTTAAATTCATTTCAGGTAGAACATGTTGTTTTCTTCTCCATTCTTTTGATTCCATTCTTACATTTGTTTCGGAGGCATTGTGATGTTACTCTCTTCGACCCATCATCTCATTTTGTAAATATCATGTTCTTTCCCTTGCTTATCCGTTTAGCAGGAGTGTTGTGTTCTCTTTCAAGTTCTTTTCATCTTATCAAGTATTGCATCTCTTTTCAACCGGAGTGCTCTTCGAATTTGTTCTTCCTTGTTTATCTCATTTCAACCAAAGTTGTTTCAATTCCTTCTTGTCAATTGTGCTCGTAATTCATAGCTTTGCAAACTCCAAGGTTCACATGGTGTTCCTTGTTTCTCTTTTCTACCGGAGTGCTCTCAATTTTCGTTCAACTCTGTTGTGTTCTTTCATTCAAGTTTTTCAACCTCTCAAGGTTCATTGGTTTCACTCGTTTGTCAAAGAAGCAACTTGTTTTACCTTTTCGTCTTCCATTTCTCCCCGGTGCCATCCTTAGATCTCGGGTCGAGATCTCTTGTAAGTGGAGGAGATTTATGACGCCCCAAGAACGACGCTCCAGACGCCTTCCATTTATTTTCGTTGTCGCTGTGTGTTTTACTTGTTTGTTGCATACATCATTGCATCATTTGCATTGCTTCATGTCATCATGCAACCTTTTTTTTAAACTCTACTAAATAAACTGTATGGGTCTTTGATCCATTTAAATCGAGGGAAATTCACATGGTGAAATTCTCTTTTAAACATATAAAAGTCTCTCAATATTATTAGGGAGCTATATTAAATATTCCATTGTTTTGGAATTTCCCATGAACTCACTTGCAATTTAATTCCATGCCTTTTCTGCTTCAAGTTTGGTCTCCAAACTTTGCCCTAAATTCTTTCATCACTTTCCCGAGCAACTCCTAAATCCTATACTCCATTCAAACTCCTTTGGTGCAAGTTAAATAATTTTGGATTTGACTTCCCCTATTTTTGTTGGAACCACTCTTGTTGGGTTGGAAATATTTCCTAAAGCCTTACAAAATATCCCACCATTTTATTCTTCTCAATGGCCTCTTCTCTTGATATATTTGGTCGCTCTCTATTTTCTAAAAACAGAATATAAGGAGAGATGGGAGCAGTGCATAACCACAGCGCACTTAAGGTCCTCCTGCAGCCTGGCCTAGGTGGCACAAGAGGCCTGCCCGATGTCCTATAATCCCACTGCTCGCTGGCCTTCTCTCCGTTGATCCCTCCTCCAACACTGCTGCCAGGAGACAATGAGCGCGTGCCTCACGCCCGAGCTCCACCTTGCTTCCGATGACGCCCCATGCCACCACCGCTCCTTCGCTGAACTACGACCGGATCCAACCCTACCTCCGTCAGCGGCCTCGATCCCCTACTTCCCTCCTTCCATTTCGCTCCCCATGGCAGCCATGGCCGCCTGAAGCTCCTCGCCATCTCCACTCGACCCGGCCTGCCGCCGCCATTGCGACCCCGCGTCCCCGCCTCCGGCGACCGTCGCTGCCCTGCGCCCTCAAGCTCCAGTGCCGCACCTCTGCTCCGCCTTCCGCCTTGCTGCCCCGACGTGCCTCATCCTCGTCGCCGTGCCGCACGACCTCGAGCTTGCCATCTGGGAGGCTCCATGCTCCCATGGCCTCTGCCTAATGCTGTGCTATGCTGTCGCCATCAAGTCCTGCCTCCGTCCTGTTTCGCCTTGTCGCAATGCACCTTGTCCACTCTGCGTCCATGGTGCCATCTCTGGCCCCTTTCTCCTGCAACGCCCTGCCTGGCTGATTTTGTTCTTTCACTATTGGGCATGAGCAGCTATGGCCTGACATGTTCTATCGCTGCTCGCGCGCTGCCCACCAGAGGCCCTTTTGTCTTGCTTCTTGGTTTGGCAAGAACGTTGCCAAGACCCATACGCGGACCATCAAGCATCGTCTTTGGGATTTTTCATCAAGTACCATCCCACGGGATTTCGCCAAGACCGATGCCGAACAAGTACCCTCTCTGAGACACTCCAAGTTCAACTCATTGCCGTGTACGACTACCGTCGCCGTGGATCCTATAAGACCAAGTGTACAACTACCGTCGACCTTGGATACGTCAAGTTCGACTACCTTCGCAAGAACGAGACAGGCAAGTCTGAAAACCCCAAATACCACGACAACCCCGAAGAGATTCAAATCCGTCAAGTTCCTCTTCGAAACATGAACCACTACTTCCACTTCAAAATCATTTCGCCCGGAAAACGCACGCTTCGAAGGTATAACCCAGAGAGGACCCACGAACGAATGCTTAGTTGTATGAGATGCCTGCGTTTGCACCGTGTCCAAAATTGTCGCTTGCATGTTCCTCCTCGTTGCCATGTCGTCGTCTTGTGGGAACTCGGTAACCAGGAGCACCCCACCATCTTTGCATGACATGCTCACGCCACTCTTCTTTTGCATCGGCATCTCAATGAGTTGTCGGAGTAGCCGGAATGTTGCCATGGCACCCCTTCCTTCCGCCATGGTGACAAAATGCTCCATATCTTATAACATGCCAACATCTTCATAAAAATTGCATATAACTTGCATATGTCATCCGCATCATGATAATAACATTTAAAATGTTTAAAATTGTTGTTTGCATTAAATTGCTATATGCACATGAGGATTTACCGGAATTGTTGTTTGATGTTTCTGGCCTCATTTAAACTTGCCTAAAATGTGTAGTTTACTAATGCTTCACCTCTTGCCATGTTAACCAACATTTAAACTTGTTGGGTTCATAACAAGTATGAACTAAATAATTGAATGTGGTCCTTCCTCTGTATGCAACTCATTGCATATTGAGCTCCACTTAATTTGTAGCATTGTTTGTTGCACTTTGCCATGACATGTATATTTAAACCAGACATGCATCATATTTGATTGTGCATCATGCCATGTTTATGTGATGGTTGTTTACTTTGTCGTTTGCTTTTTTCTGGTTATGCTTCTTCTCGATAGTTCCAGTTACGTTGCAATTGTGAGGATCTGTTCGACTACGTTGGTTCATCATCTTCATGGACTCGTTCTTCTTCCTAGCGGGATTTCAGGCAAGATGACCGTCACCTTGGATCTCACTACTATATTTGCTACGCTAGTTGTCTCGATGCTATCGTTATGTCGCGCTACCTACCACTTGTTCTTCAAGCCTCCCAAATTGCCATGATAGCCTCTAACCTTTTTACCCTTCCTAGCAAACCGTTGTTTGGCTATGTTACCACTTTGCTCAGCCCCTCTTATAGCGTTGCTAGTTGCAGGTGCAGTTGCAGTTTATTCCATGTTGCGACCCCTTCTAATTGTTCTCGGCATTTAACTTGCCGGCCTGTTTGAAAACCCAACAATCTCTGTTGGTGTGATTGGCTGGTTTGTCAGGAGTGCCTATATGTGGCATGGGCGATCGAGTATGCGGACCAAGCTGGTTGGGCCCGAATTGTTCCTTTTGAATGGTTTCTTCCGCTGGCCGGACTTGGAGCCGCTGAATCCGGCGTTGACCGCCGTGTCGTCGGTATTATCACTGTTGTTTCGATGCTTGTGTCTGTTGCGTCGGGGCTTGTTGTTGCTATTTTTGGTTTCCACAGTGCCAGGTTTGCTTGCACTGTTATTGCTATGGGCTAGCTAGCTATCTTCGCCTGTGCAAAAGCGGGTCATAAGTGAAGTAAGGGCTGCCATGGACTTCGGCTTCTCTTGACCGAGGTGTCGGGCGAGCCATCCATCCCGGATGTTGTGTTTCAAGGCCGCCAAGGCTTCGGCATCCGGACAATCGACGATCTGGTTCTTTTTAGTTAAGAACTAGTCCAGAGTTTCCCAGCTGACTCTCCGGGCTGTTGAATTATGTGACTTAAGTCATCAGCATCCGGAGGTCGAACATATGTACCTTGGAAGTTGTCAAGGAAGGCCTCTTCCAAGTCCTCCCAGCTGCTGAGGGAGTTTTCAGGCAGACTGTTCAACCAGTGCCAGGCTGGTCCTTCGATTTTTAGTGGGAGGTATTTGATGGCATGGAGATCTTCACCACATGTCATATGAATGTGAAGAAGAAAGTCCTCGACCCATACCGCGGGGTCTATTCTCCCATCATATGATTCGATGTTTATGGGTTTAAACCCTTCTGGGAATTCATACTCCATTACTTCGTCGGTGAAGCAAAGTGGGTGAGCGGCGCCACTATATCGGGCCACGTTGCGACGTAGCTCGGATGGAGTCCGTCTACGGTTCTCGGCCCGGGCGTGAGAATGACTATTGCATCCGGCTAGATAGTCGTTACCGCGTGTCAGGGCACGTCCCCGTGATCCATAGATCGATCTGTTCTATCCTGCTCTACTGTCCAAGTCCTGCCATAGGTCATATGTGTATCCCTGAGGTATTTTATCTCTGCCTTTATGGTAAGGTAGGGTAGGCTGGTGTTCGGCTTGAGTTGTCGCTTTATCCCGACCATGTGCTGGTCGGTCAGCTGCATTGCGTGATGATGGTACAGGCTCCAATGCCTCGTCATCGAACTGAGGTAGCAATTTGCGCTTCGGGTAACTCTTGGCTGGGCGCTTGAGGTTGTATTCCTCGGCTGTCAGGACATCAGTCCATCTATCATTGAGCAGATCTTGATCAGCTTGAAGCTGTTGTTGTTTCTTTTTCAGGCTCCTTGCAGTGGCTATTAGCTGGCGCTTGTAGCACTCCTGCTTGAGAGGTTCCTTAGGCATGATAAAATCCTCGGTGCCAAGGCTCGCCTAATCCTCGAAGAGCGGAAGATACTTACTATCCTCCGAGTCTTCGTGCGTGGCCTATTCATCAGAGCTAACTTGCTTGTCTTCCCGTTCATCTTGTTCGGAAGTTGTCTCAATGGGGTCTTCATTGTCTTCGGCACCATCCGGAGTGTTATCTTCTCCTGTGCCGGTGTTGCTGTCTTTTCTGCAGCGTGACTTAGAGCGGCGCCGCTAACGCTGGCGCTTTGCTTGTATCCGGTAAACGACGGGTTTTGGGCCTCTTCTTCTCTGGCATCGTCGTCCATACCGTTGATGTTGTCGGAGCCGTAATCGAGCATGTCAGTTAAGTCTTTGACAGTGGCTATTAAGTGGGCGGGGGGTGGGAAGCAAAATTCTCCGTCATCAGCCTCCAGTTCGAATCAGATATAATTCGGTTGTGAGTCCCCCGCTATGGAGAGTGTTTTTAATGAGTTTAGCACGTCGCCTACAGGCGAGTGCCGGAAGATGTCCGCGGAGCTGAATTCAACGATCAAGCTCGTCGTGCGCGGACGCACATGCTTCGGAACCTGTAGCCAGAAATGTGTCCAAGGTTTTGGTAACACAGATCTCACTTGAGGTTGGGTCTGTGTGCGGCTCCAACGCCGCTGAGTCTGCGGCCTCCGTGGCAGAGTTGAGCCTCCCATCCTTGGATGGCGTGATCTGCTCCGGATATAGAGCCAGAGCAGTTGCAAGTTCTATCTCTTGGGTGTGGTTCAATGATAGATTTAAGTCATGTTCATCGTGGTTACAGGGAGCGGCTATTGCCGCGGTTTCGAATCCGTCGAAGATCAAGTCTCTGCAGATGTCTGTGACATAGTTCAAGCTTCCAAATCCAACCTGATGGCCAGGGGCGTAGCTATCGATCTTCTCTAGATGGCCAAGCAAGTGGGACCGCAATACGAAACCGCCGAACATGAAGATCTGTCCGGGGACGAAGGTTTCTCCCTGGGCAATGTTGTTCTGGATGATTGACGGGGCCATCGAACCTCTTGACGACGACACAGCGAAACTCTCAATGAAAGCACCAATGTTGGTGTCAAAACCAACGGATCTCGGGTAGGGGGTCCCGAACTGTGCGTCTGAGGTTGATGGTAATAGGAGACAGGGAACACAATGTTTACCCAGGTTCGGGCCCTCTCGATAGAGGTAAAACCCTATGTCCTGCTAGATTAATATTGATGAGTATGGGGGTTACAAGAGTTGATCTACCACGAGATTGATGTAGGGTGGAACCCTAATCGGCCGATCTTTCATGAAAGGAGCAGATCCCGCGAAGAACACAAGGAGGGAAATGAGGGAAACACGGGGGAAACACAAGAGAAACACTAAACCAACAAGAAATAGTCACACATGTGCTAGATCCTCCAGTACATAAGAAATCACACGATCCACGGACAACTAAGGACGATACATAGGTAGCCGGTCTTCTCCGAGAAGAGGTCTTGAGGTTCTTCCCGTAAGGGGGTCTTGAATCTGCTTGGGGGATCTTCTCCGAGGAGACGCTATCTCCGAGGAGAAGGTAACCAAATGGATGAGCAAAGCTCTCACACGATATATGAGCTAATCCTTTGCTAACCCTAGAAAGAAGGACGAGGAGGAGTATATATAGTCTAGGGGGTTGAAGGGGTACACGGGCCTCGGCCCTTCACTGTGCGCAGACAGGGGAGGTCGGACGTCCGGGCGTCGGGCCGGATGTCCGGGCTTTCACGCGAGGCCGGATGTCCGGGCTGGAGCGGCTGGCTTCGTTGCTCTCGGGTTCAGAGGGGTCTGGATTTCCGGGTTGGAGGCCAGATATCCGGGAGCTCGGGAAGGGCCGGATGTCCGGGCTGTCGGGGCTGGATGTCCGGCGCCTGTAGATGCTTGGCGGTTGTGCAGCTTGATGATGGATGACGCTCCAGGGCCCGGACATCCAGGGTCGTGGCCGGATGTCCGGGTCCTGGGAGGTGTTCTTCACTCCTTCCATGGATTCTCTTCATCCATGAATTTGGGGGCTTGTACACCTTCACATGCATCTTTGTGAGGGTCCTCTTGGTACCTAATCATGCACAACGTCTCGGATTTAGGTAGTAGCCATGTCTCGAGAGGATCATATGTAATATCACTAATGAAGGAAGTCACCTCATTCTCGACAGCTCTAGCTCTAGCTCGTGTCATGCGTCCTCTTGGCTCTTGTTGAGGCGATGGTAGGTCCATGGGGATTACTGTAGGATGCTCCGCATCATCTCCCCTCCCTTGGGGAAGATCTGACCTCGGATCGAAATCCTCATCACCATGGTAGGGCGAGAGATCCTTGACGTTGAAGATGTCGCTCACGGAGTACTTGTTGCGAGGGAGGTCGACCTTGTAGGCGTTGTTGTTGTAGCGTTCAAGCACCTTGAAGGGTCCATCCGCTCGTGGTCGAAGTTTGGACTTGCGTTCGTTGGGGAAGCGGTCCTTGCGAAGGTGTAGCCACACAAGATCTCCAATGTTGAATACCATGGGGTGCTTGTTGATGTTGCGCTTGGTCGCAAGTTGTTGTACTTGGCACTCGATGATTTGCCTTGTATCTTCATGCACCTTCTTGAGATGGTTCACACGTGCACTTGCGTCCATATTGATGCGCTCTTGTAGTGGTATAGGAAGGATGTCCAATGGGGACAAAGGGTTGAATCTGTAGACGACCTCGAAGGGGGACTTGCCAGTTGTGGAGTGTCTTGCGCGGTTTTAGGCGATCACGGCGATAGGTAGACACTCCTCCCACTCCTTGATGTTCTTCTTGATTAGCACTCGAAGTAGAGCGAAGAGTGTGCGTGAAAGTGCGTTATATCGACTAGAGGGGGGGTGAATAGCCGATTTTTATGACAGTCTTCAAAACGTGGAAGTTTCGAAGACAAACGATAGAAATAAACCTATTACCATGCAGCGGAAGGTAGACTACACTAGGCAAACCATAGTCAAGTATTCAATGAAGTGAAAGCACAATGACTAATAGCAGCTAGGTAGTAAGGATCAGGTAGGAAGATATTATGAAGCCAATCAGAACAAGCAGTCACTTAGTGAAGACAAAAGATAGTGCAATCATACAATGACTTCACAAGGACCAACAGTAAGTAAAGGGAAGGATGAAACCAGTGACTCGTTGAAGACAATGATTTGTTGGACTAGTTCCAGTTGCTGTGACAACTGTACGTCTGGTTAGGGCGGCTAGGTATTTAAACCTGAGGACACACAGTCCCGGACACCCAGTCCTGAACACGCAACTCAGGACACCCAGTCCTCACTGTATTCCCCTTGAGCTAAGGTCACATAGACCTCGCCCAATCACTCTGGTAAGTCTTCAAGGTAGACTCCCAAACCTTCACAGACTTTGTTCACCGGCGATCCACAATGACTCTTGGATGCTCAGAACGCGACGCCTAACCGGCTGGAGGATTCACAGTCCTCAAGTGTAATAAGTCTTTAGATCACACAGACAGGAAGACTTAAGTGATGCCTAACACTCTTTGGCTTTGGGTGGTTAGGGCTTTATCCTCGCAAGGAATTCTCTCTCAAAGGCTTCGAGGTGGGTTGCTCTCAAACGACAAAAGCCGTACTCTAACTCTGAGCAGCCAACTGTTTATGGTTGTAGGGGGTGGGCTATTTATAGCCACTAGGCAACCTGACCTGATTTGTCCGAAATGACCCTAGGTCACTAAGGAACTGACACGTGTTCCAACGGTCAGATTTCAAACACACACGGCAACTTTACTTGGGCTACAAGCAAAGCTGACTTGTCCGACTCTGGACAAGATTTGCTCTCATAGTCTTCACTCGAAGACATAGGTTTTGGTTAAGCATCACTTCAGTCATTCTGACTGTTTCTCTTGGACCCCACTTAACAGTACGGTGGTTCCTATGACTCAATAAAGAAGAAAAAGAACTACGAAAGATCTGAGTCTTCGAGCTCCATAGGCTTCATGCGATGTCTTCTCTTGTCATAGTCTTCAATGTGAATATCTTCACATACCACCTTTGATATCAATGTATTCATACATTTTTAGGGGTCATCTCTGGTAGGAAAACCGAATCAATGAGGGACTTCTACCTGTGTTATCCTGCAATTCTCACAAACACATTAGTCCCTCAACTAGGTTTGTCGTCAATACTCCAAAACCAACTAGGGGTGGCACTAGATGCACTTACAATCTCCCCCTTTTTGGTGATTGATGACAAACTAGTTGAAGTTTTCAACGGGGAATATAATATGTGAAATTGTAAAGGATAAGGAATTGTCTTCATAAGTTGCAAGGGCTCCCCCTGAAGATGTGCATATAAGTAATTTGCTTTTGGACTGCAAATGCACATTGCAAGTTGTACTTGTGGAGATCCTCTTCAACTTATGACGACAATTCATTATGCATGTGAAGGTATGTGAAGATAATGACATGCATAATGGAAAATGGACGTCTGCAAAATGATCTAAGTGCGGTATTTATCATCGCACATGCGGAATTTATCATCGCATCACAAAGTAGGAAATAAGTAGTAGACGACCATCGAGTTTAGGTGTTACAACTCAAAGAACCAAATGTATCAAAACAAGAGTTGTAAACACTAGGCAAAATATAAAGCAACCGCCCATGTGGACCCGCTTGAAGACTATCAAACTCATATGCTTCTCCCCCTTTTGTCAGTAAGGACCAAAAAGGTTGAAGACATAGAGCATCTACTCGTTCCCATGAAGAGTAGGTGAAGCAGTAGGGTCGTCGGTGGTGTTTGGCGGTGCAGAAGAACAGGGAGCAGTGTCGAAGCGTGCTGAAGGAGGGGGCGGTGAAGTAGCATCGTCTTCGTCCTCGATCACTCTGGCATTCACAGTTGCCGCAGAGGAAGAGAACTCAGAGTCTTCAAGAGATGGAGTTCGTCGCAGCACTGCCCTTCGAGGAGGTGTGGAGTCAAACTTGAAGCGTTCAGAGAAGCCATCCTCTTGAAGATCATCTTCAGAGCACATAAGCGTTAGCCCTTTCCATGTGCGTCGAGAGGTTTCATGGGCAACAAAGGCATTCTTGGTGGCAAGATTGCGAATGCGGTTAACATCCACCAAGAGGCTTTGCATTTGGCGCTTCAGCCAGTCATGATGCCTATCCTATTTCTGATGAAGAGCCACCAGAAGCTCTCAGTCATTGAGAACACGAGATCGCTTCTTGGGTCGTTGGGCAATAGTGCTTTCGGTGGCTTCAATGAGGCCACGATGAGGTGCACGTGTAGTTCCAGCAAGAGGATAAACACGAGTGACTGCTTCAACTCCTTCAATGTTCTGAGAGAAACTTTGATGCTCCGCATTCTGAAGACTAAGAGGCTCCTTGGCAGGCTCAGGATAAATGGCTTCAACGGACATATCCACATCAGGCAGAAAGATCCGATGATTGCGAGCAGATGGCTGATATGAGATAGCGGAGTGGAGTTTAATCAGCCGCATTATCCATGGAGCGTAGAACTTCAAGCCAAAGAGATCAGAGCCTGATGCAGCAAGTTGGCGGATGAAGAAGTCTTGTGCATTGAAGCATTTGCCATGAACAATATAGAAGACCAAAGTCTTCATTGCACCTTCCAGCTTGGCATGTGGAGAATGTCCTTTGATGGGCCAGAGAGTTCGCCTTATGATGTGATAGATAGTCCTTGGCAGATACTCAAGGTCTTCAACAAAGAACTTCTTAGGATATGCAACATCTTGTGGTAAGGGCTTCATCATACTGAGCATCTGACTCATGTTTGGTTCAGGCTTCTGAAAGATGCTCTCCATAGCTTCACTGTGAAGCTGACAGCCAGGTTCGTAGAGATCGCCAGGAGTGGGCAGAACAGTGAGCTCAATGATATCAAAGGCTTTGGCTTCGTGATGAACATTTCCTGTCATCCACTCCAGGACCCAAGTCTTCGAATCTCTGTTGTACCCACGGATGTGAAGTGTGGCATAGAATTGGAGCAGCAACTCTTCATTCCAGTGCTCTTGGTCGGTGACAAACGGCAACAATCCAACCTCTTTGAAGCAATCTAGAGCTTCTTCCAGATAGGGCAGACCAGCTATTGCTTCGGTGTCAAGACGCTTATGTGGGAAGATGCAACCTTGATTGTACAGAATGCAGGAGTAATAGCTTCGCTGCGGATAGCTCCAGAACCGATCAAAAGTTATTCTTTCCCTTGAGTAGGGGTTCTTGGAGCTATTGAAGAAAGTGTTGTCTGCTTTGAAGCCGCTGACATTGAAGGATCCAGGTGCTGATGCAGGACCTGGAAACCTGGGCAACCTTGGAATTGGCTTCTGTACCTGAGGCCTATGCTCAACATGATAGTCAAACTGAGGACTAGCAGCAGGCGCAGGAACAGAAGCAGTAGTATCATTGGCTTCACTGACTTCTGGTTCTTGGGTTGGTGTAGGCTCCACATTTGCTTCAGCCATGACTGCGTCAGTGGCTTCATTGGTGTTGGTGGTGGCAGCCTCAAGATTTTCTACCTCCACTTGATGAGCTGGAGGGTCGGGCACAGACACGTTCTCCGCGAGAACAGCTTCGTCAGTAGTTTGGGGAGTGGGGACATCTTGTTCTTCTTGGGTGTCATCGGCTGATGCAGCCGGAATGTCTTCAGCAGCTTTAGCTTCAGACTCGGAGACTGGAGGCCTCGGTCCTTTGCGAAGCCTGCGTAACGCTGGCGATGCCTGTGTAGATGGAGTTGGCTGGGCCTCAAAGTCATCTTCTTCTTGTGCTTGTGGGTGATCAGCCCATGTTGTATCCTGAGCAATTGGCGTCAAGGGACGACCAATTCTAATGAGTTCACTGTGCGTAAGCACAGGCGATGATACCTGTTGGTGCTCGATCTGAGGAAGGACTACATTATCTTCAACATTGCCATGGTGACCAATGTCTTCAGCAGTGGTAGGATCAGCTACTGGAAAGTATTCAGTTGCGTGAGCCTCTGTGAAAGCAGTCTCATGGACAGTCAGTTGGCGCTCTTGAAGTTCAGTGGCAGGGCGAACCATGGAGATGGGTTCAACAATTAAGGGCTCTGTGGGACTAGCCCGTTCCTTCTTGGTCTTCCGCTTCTTCATGGAGGGAGCAGCATCAAAGGCTTCGGAATGTTTCCTCTTTCTGGCTTCAGCCTCAGCAGTCCTCGTCTTCTTTAGTTCTGAAGCGGTTGACCTGGCCTTTGGCTTCGAGCCAGTCATGCTAGTTGTGAAGACAATGGGATCCGCTTCCTGCCTTGGTGCGTTGGGTTCAGCCACAGTGGGCTTCTTCTTCTGCTTAGCAGCCATCCTGGGATCAATGCCAGGGCGCTCAAGGGCCTTGCGTTTCTCAACCTCATTGTAGGCTTCCACACACTTGATAGCCAGGCTCTTCATGCACTCACGAGAACCCTGAGCTTCTGCACGTTTCTTGAGAAAGGCTTCTTTGAGCTCGTGCAACATAATCTTAAAGTTTTTCACCTCTTGCATGCTGAGCTTGGACATATGCTTCTTGAACTGAGCTTTCTCAAAGTCAATCTTTTGCTTCAGTTCGACGATGCACTGAGCTAGAGCTAGCTCTGAAGCAATGGCACCATGGAAGGCGACACCGAGGCCAATTGGAAGTTGCAGATCTTCGAAGCTGAGGTTGGGCGTGTCAAACCACTCATCAATGAAGTTGTGGATGATTGCCACGTCAAAGAGAGGCAGATCATTGAAGATTTATGCTTCTTCTTTGCTCTTGATCAGTTGCTCAAGAGCGTCATCTGCAAGATCTTCATCACTGGACAGATCAATGGCATCGTTGCGCAGAATAGCAGCAACAATCAGTTCTTGGCCAGTGTGTGGCAGAGGCATCTTGACTTTCTGGGGCTTGGAGATGCGTGACAAATCTTCAGACTGCACACTGTCTTCAGGAGGTGCAGTATCCAGTGGCTTTGCCCGTGAGATATTTGGTGCAGAGGCAGGCTTTGAAGCTTTAGGCCGCTTCAACTTCTTTGGCTTCGGCACTGCAGGCGCTTCATCTGATTCAGCGTCATCTGCAGGCTCATTCACGGCTGTCCCTTGAACCACGATATGAGTGATGAGACCTTCCAAGTTTTAGAAGGTGAAAGCACAAGTGCTCCCTAGGTGGTTTTGATAATTGATGACAACATATCTCTTGTTGGACTAACATCTCAATCTAGCATGTTTCAGATAAGTTCAACAATGGAGTGGCATGGACTAAAGGTTGTGGGAACTCCTTCAAGATGCTAGGGACAAAGGATTGGCTAAAGCTTCAAGCTCAAGACTCCTCATTTTACATTTTAGTGATCCAAGATCACATTGAGTCTTTAGGAAAAGCCAATACTATTAAGGAGGGATGAGGTGTTGCTTAATGAGCCTCATGCTTCATGTGCTTAGTGATATGCTCCAAAACCCTCAACTACTTTCCCATATCCACATATGACCTAAACCCTAAGCCAAACTCGGTCCTACCGATTCTTCCTATCCGGCGCCACCGAGTTTCACTTGTCATAAGCCACTGCCAAACCCTAATCAGTTCGGTCCCACCGATGGGATCTCGGTCTCACCGAGATGGGCTTGCAAACTCTCTGTTACCCATTGCAATATTCTCGGTCCCACCGAGATATGCAATCGGTTGCACCGAGTTTGCTTGGCCAAATCTCAGTTTCACTTGTTACCCAAATCGGTCCCACCGAGTTTGAGTAATCGGTCAAACCAGTTTTGGATTTACCCTAACCCTAGCACATCGGTCTCACCGAGTTGATCCAGTAGGTCCCACCGAAATCTCTAACGGTCACTAGGTTTACATTTTCGGTCAGACCGAGTTTATTGATTCGGTCCCACCGAGATTGGAAAACTATGTGTAACGGTTGGATTTTGTGTGGAGGCTATATATACCCCTCCACCTTCTTCTCATTCGAAGAGAGAGCCATCAGAACACACACACCATTCCAACTCATATGTTCTGAGAGAGAACCACCTACTCATGTGTTGAGACAAAGACATTCCATTCCTACCATATGAATCTTGATCTCTAGCCTTCCCAAGTTGCTTTCCACTCAAACCCTCTTTCCACCAAATCCAAATCCTATGAGAGAGAGTTGAGTGTTGGGGAGACTATCATTTGAAGCACAAGAGCAAGGAGTTCATTACCTACACACCATTTGTTACTTCTTGGAGAGTGGTGTCTCCTAGATTGGCTAGGTGTCACTTGGGAGCCTCCGACAAGATTGTGGAGTTGAACCAAGGAGTTTGTAAGGGCAAGGAGATCGCCTACTTCGTGAAGATCTACCGCTAGTGAGGCAAGTCCTGTGTGGGCGATGGCCATGGTGGGATAGGCAAGGTTGCTTCTTCGTGGACCCTGTGTGGGTGGTTGCTTCTTCGTGGACCCTTCGTGGGTGGAGCCCTGTGTGTACTCGCACAACCGTTACCCTTGGGTGGAGCCCTGTGTGGACTCGCGCAACCGTTACCCTTCGTGGGTTGAAGTCTCCATCAACGTGGATGTAGGATAGCACCACCTATCCGATCCACGGGAAAAACATCCGTGTCTCCAATTGTGTTTGATCTCTCCAAACCCTTCCCGTTACATTCTTGCAAGTTGCATGCTTTACATTCCGCTGCTCATATACTCTTTGCATGCTTGCTTGATATGTATCGTGTGTGTTGAAATTGTGCCTAAAACTCCACTTAAACCGAAAAGGCTTAAAAATTGCAACTTGAGCATTATGTGTCTAATCACCCCCCTCTAGACACATCTACTTCTAGATCCTACAAGTGGTATCAGAGCCTTGGTCTCCATTGCTTTGGTTTAATCACCATTGGAGGAAGATGGATGTGTCTACTCTAGGGAGTCTTAGACATAGAGTGCCTATTCTTGATGGAAAGTACTTTCATGAATGGAAAAATGAGATGCTTGTAATCTTCAATCAATATCATTTGAACAAGTATATTGCTAGCCCTTGTGCACCCCATATTGATCCCTTGCATCCTACCCTAGATGAAGATATTGACATGATTCGCAATCTTAGAACTATTGAGCTCATCATTAGAGGATTGCCCAAAAATTTGATTGCTAGTTTGCCTACTCAAAATTGAGCCTATACTATATGGAAATTTCTTGAGGAACGGTTTCCCAATCATTCCTTGAAAACTTTGGATGAAATTCTCCACAAATCTATTGCCTTGAGTAAGATGAACTCTAGTGATCCTAGTTTTGGTAAATGTCTTCTTGAACTTGCCAATCTTAAGCATGCTAAAGGAGATGTTGGAATCATTAATGATATCATACTCAAAGCTATAAGAATTGATAAAAGTGACCACTTTGATGATCATTTATCTGATGAATTACCCTCTCTAGGAAATGATGAATCACAAGATCATGATGAACATGAATATTACAATGAGGATGATAGTGACTTCGATCTTGATGATGTAATGAGACATTTTGGTCTTATGGAAAATCTTCGGGGATATGAATCAGGAGGAAAGGAATGGGTTCTTGATAGTGGATGTACTGATCATATGACCGGAGATGAAGAGATGTTTTGTGAGCTTGCTGAAAATGACGGCCCTCGAAAATATGTCACCTTTGGTGATAATTCAAAGGGTAAAGTGATTGGCCTTGGTAAGGTGGCCATCTCACATGATAGTTCCATTCAAAATGTCATGCTCGTTGAATCTCTTGGCTACAACTTACTTTCAGTATCTAGACTTGCTGATTTCGGTTTGAATGTCCTATTTACTGAGGTAGATTGCAAAGTATTTCGTCGAGACAATCATAAAATGGTCTTTACGGGTATGCGTAGAGGTGATCTTTACATTGTCGATTTCTCTGAAAAGGCACAACCTAAAACTTGCTTTGTTGCTAAATCCTCAAAAGGTTGGTTGTGGCATAGACGACTAGGTCACGTTGGCATGAGAAACCTTGACAAGCTTATTAAAGGAAATCATATCCTCGGAGTTAACGATGTCATATTTGATAAGGATAGACTTTGCAGTGCTTGTCAAGCAGGTAAACAGGTTGGAGGAAGACATCCCGTGAAGAACATCATGACCACAAGGAGGCCACTCGAGCTACTTCACATGGATCTTTTTGGTCCCAATGCCTACAAGAGTCTTGGTGGAAATTCTTTTGGTCTAGTTATAGTTGATGACTTTTCAAGATTTACGTGGGTGTTCTTTCTTAATGACAAGTCGCAGGTCCAGAAGATCTTCAGAAACTTCGCTAGGAAAGCCCAAAATCAGTTTGATGTGAAGATCAAGAAGGTTCGGAGTGACAACGGAACGGAATTCAAGAACGCAAATGTGGACACCTTTCTTGACGAAGAAGGGATTTCACACGAGTTCTCGGCTACGTACACACCTCAACAAAATGGAGTTGTTGAGAGGAAGAACCGGACGCTCATCGAAATGGCAAGAACGATGCTTGATGAATACAAGACGCCAAAGCACTTTTGGGCAGAAGCGGTTGAGATAGCTTGTCACGCAACAAATCGCTTATATCTTCACAAGCTACTCGGCAAGACGGCATATGAGCTCCTCACCGGTAACAAGCCTCAAGTTGGATACTTTCGAGTATTCGGCTCAAAGTGCTACATTCTTGATAAGCATCGTCGTTCAAAGTTTGCTCCTAAATCTCATGAAGGTTTTCTACTTGGTTATGTCTCAAACTCTCACACTTACCATGTCTACAACAATTTCACCCGAAAGGTTGAAGAGACGGTAGATGTGAAGTTTGATGAATCTAATGGCTCGCAAGTAGAGCAATTGCTAATTGATGTAGGAGACAAAGACCCTTCAGAAGCAATTCAAGACTTGTCCATTGGCAAAATTCGTCCAACAGAGGTGAAGGAGAGTACTTCATCCGTCCAAGTGGAAGCTTCTACTTCACGACAAGGTGAACCAAGAATCGACACGGAAGCATCCACAAGTGGGACACATCAAGATGAAGAAAATGAGGAAATACGTCAAGACGAACATCAAGAACCTCCTTCTCCACCACGACAAGAGAACGACGACGTCAACAATGAAGAAGGCCAAGAAGAAGAACAAGATGAAGAAGATGTTGAACGAAGACCCAAGAAAAAGCTCTCACGAGTTCGAGCAACAATTGCCAAAGATCATCCCGTCGAACAAATCCTCAATGATATACAAACCGGGAGAATCACTCGCTCAAAAACTCGTTTAACTAACTTTTGTGAAAACTACCCATTCATCTCTAGCATTGAACCAATGAAGGTTGAAGAAGCATTGGAAGATCCGGATTGGATAAACGCTATGCATGAAGAGCTACATAATTTTGAGAGAAACCAAGTTTGGACACTGGTTGAGAAGCCCGACAACAACCACAACATCATTGGTACCAAATGGGTGTTTTGCAACAAGCAAGATGAAGATGGACAAGTGGTTCGCAAAAAAGCACGTCTCGTCGCCCAAGGGTACACACAAGTCGAAGGTATGGACTATGGTGAGACGTATGCTCCCGTTGCTAGACTTGAGTCCATTCACATCTTACTTGCCTATGCTAATCACCATAATATCACCTTGTACCAAATGGACATTAAAAGTGCTTTTCTAAATGGTGAAATAGAGGAGGAAGTTTATGTCAAACAACCTCCCGGCTTTATCAATCCTAAGAAACCAAATCATGTTTACAAACTTCACAAAGCTCTTTATGGTCTTAAACAAGCTCCTAGAGCATGGTATAAATGCTTGACCAAGTTCCTTATTACAAGTGGTTTTGAAATTGGTAAAATTGATTCTACTCTTTTTACTAAAAGGGTTAATGGAGAACTATTTGTATGCAAAATTTATGTCGATGATATCATATTTGGTTCAACTAACCCTCTCTTTAGTGAAAAGTTTGGAAAGCTAATGTCAGAGAAGTTTGAGATGTCTATGATGAGTGAACTCAAATTCTTCCTTGGTTTGCAAATCAAGCAAACTAAGGAAGATACATTTGTCTCTCAAACAAAGTACACCAAGGACTTATTCAAGAAGTTCAATATGCAAGAATGCAAAGGTATGTCTACACCCATGCCTACTAGTGGACATAATGATTTGACCAAAGATGGTGAACCGGTTGATCAAAAGGTTTATCGCTCTATGATTGGTTCATTGTTATACCTATGTGCTTCACGTCCCGATATTATGCTAAGTGTGTGCATGTGTGCACGATATCAAGGTGCTCCTAAAGAATGTCATCTTAAGGCTGTGAAAAGGATAGTGAGATATTTAATCCATACACCAAATTTTGGCATTTGGTATCCTAAGAGGTCTTCTTTTGATCTTGTTGGCTATTCCGACTCGGATTATGCCGGAGACAAGATTGATAGAAAGTCCACTTCGGGTACTTGTCAATTTCTTGGTAGATCTCTTGTGTCTTGGTCTTCCAAGAAACAAAACTCGGTATCCTTATCCACCGCCGAAGCGGAATACATTGCCGCTGGTTCATGTTGTGCTCAATTACTTTGGATGACCCAAACTCTTAAAGATTATGGGATTTATGTGAAACATGTTCCACTGCTTTGTGACAATGAAAGTGCTATCAAAATTGGTCATAATCCTATACAACATTCTCGAACTAAGCATATTGAAGTTCGTCATCATTTCATTCGAGATCATGTTGCTAAGGGTGACATTAACCTTAAGCACGTTCGCACCGATAAGAAATTAGCGGATATATTTACTAAACCACTTGATGAGAAAGTGTTTTGCAGGTTGAGAGGAGAATTGAACATCATTGATGCTTCGAACTTGGAGTAGAAACTCCATTGGATACATGCAATACATGAGCTTATGACTAATCCATGATATATCTCTTATGATAACTATCTTATGTCTTGGATATATTTGTACCTTGCATGTTGTCTAACCCATGTGGGTGCTTGGTTGAATCTAATTCCATGAGATTGCGACTCACTCACATCTTGAGCAATCTCTACATCACCAATACTCTACACAATGGTGGTTGAAGACAAGGAAGCACAAAACCATTCAAACATATCCTTTGACAAATTCTATGATTGAGCTTCATGATTGTCATTTTTGGATACACAAGTGCTCTTCCTTGCAAGAACTAACCCATGTAGGTAGATGAACTCAAACTCCAAGTGGTTCTCCCAACTCTTGATGAGCTACATCAACCTTGAGCACCCACACAAGTTCAACTACATGAGCAAGAACCACACCACCACCCAAGGTATGTTATTCCATCTTAGAGAAGCTTTACTCCAAGACATGAGTCAAAGCAACTCAACAAGATGTGAATACATCAAGATGCTTAAACGAAAAATGGTAACCCCATTTTGAGCTTAAACGATGAGTATGACCTATGATCAAGTGTTCTCACTTGACTCCTAAGTCAATATACTCTAACATAGGTGACTATGTCACCGCCCAACTCTAGATGAAGTTCTCTTGTGTTCTTTTCTGTGTTATTGCATTTGTCTCATGCATGTTTAGTTTCTTTCTCTTTTTCAAAAAAAAACTTCATCTAGATCTTTCAGTTTCTTCTCTTTTCTCTTTGTTTTTCTTCTGCATTTTCTGCATTCAATTCCTTGCAAATCCTTCAAGTAATTCATTGCAAATCTTTGTGAGATCCTACATGTCTAGTGAGCTGAGGTGACAAGTGTTTTTCTCTGTGTGAACTCGGTTTCACCTACTTGTAATTTTCGGTCCAACCGAATCTTTTCGGTGCCACCGAAACATACCACTCGGTGCCACCGACTTCGCAATAGGAAAAACAGTTTGGCACTTGTTCTATATTTCTTCTAATCCAGCTCTACTCAATGAATCTTGTCCTCTACAAGCATCACAGTTTTATCCATTGCTTTGTGCTGAGTCACAAGGACCAAACCTATACGGCGGATTCCAGAAAGCCCTTCTTGGAAATTGATGTCAAAGGGGGAGAGAGAGAGATCACATCAAAGCTTGTAGGAGAGAGAGATCACATCAAGAGAGAGAAAAAGTCTCAAGGACCAAACCTACAAGAGAGAAAGTATTAAGGGGGAGAGAGAGACTTCCAGGGGGAGAGAATACTCAAGGATCCCAGATGCTTGATGCTTGATGTTCAAGAGGAGAGATGTCACATGTCTTTTTAGGGGGAAAGACATGTTCATTTGTATCTTTCAGCTCTGATTTTCTGTTCCCTATCTTCTCCCAATATCCCATGTAAGATTCAGGGGGAGCAAGACACCTAAGGGAAAGAAATCAGTCAAATTCATTGCATATCTTTATTCTTGGGGACATGTTGAATCCAATGTGGTACCTTGTACTCACTCTCTACATGTCATCCCAGTCTTGGTATTCTTGTGGTTTCTTTTGTTTGCTCTGGCTAGTGGATGTACCTGTGTTATCTAACTTTGTTTGTGCAGGTTCATTCCATCCTAAGCCAACTCAAGACCACAAGGTAAGGATATGCATCAAAATCATGAGTATGAGGAGTTCTTGCTTATGTACATACTGTTTGCAAGAAGGACTCATGAGCATGAAGGTATTTTCCTTGATAATATTTTGCTCTGATGCATATGGCCAAGATACATGTAACACATTGCCTACTCTATCATGGTTATGCTCTCACATGCTTCTATATTTCATATTTACATGAGTGCATACATGTAGGGGGAGCCTATGCTTGTTACATGTCCTTCCAAAGCTTTACTTGCTGTTCTTTATATCTTTATCTAAAGCTTTGATGTATGTTGCCATCAATTACCAAAAAGGGGGAGATTGAAAGCACAAGTGCTCCCTAGGTGGTTTTGATAATTGATGACAACATATCTCTTGTTGGACTAACATTTCTATCTAGCATGTTTCAGATAAGTTCAACAATGGAGTGGCATGGACTAAAGGTTGTGGGAACTCCTTCAAGATGCTAAGGACAAAGGATTGGCTAAAGCTTCAAGCTCAAGACTCTTCATTTTACATTTTAGTGATCCAAGATCACATTGAGTCCATAGGAAAAGCCAATACTATCAAGGAGGGATGAGGTGTTGCTTAATGAGCCTCTTGCTTCATGTGCTTAATGATATGCTCCAAAATCCTCAGCTACTTTCCCACTTCCACATATGACCTAAACCCTAAGCCAAACTCGGTCCTACCGATTCTTTCTATCCGGCGCCACCGAGTTTCACTTGTCATAAGCCACTGCCAAACCCTAGCAATTCGGTTTTACCGATAGGGATCTCGGTCTCACCGAGATGGGATTGCAAACTCTCTGTTTCCCTTTCGTAACTTTTTGGTCTCACCGAAAAAGCGAATCGGTCCCACCGAGATTGCAATGTAAATTCAGTGTTTCCTGTTTGTAACTTTTTGGTCTCACCGAAAGAGCAAATCGGTCCCACCGAGTTTGCCTGACCAACTCTCTGGTTAGCTAATTACCAAATTCGATCTCACCGAGTTTGTGTAATCGGTCTCACCGAGATTACGTTATGCCCAAACCCTAACCATATCGGTCCTACCGAGTTGCATGTCAGTCCCACCGAAAATCTCTAACGGTCACTAGGTTTACCTTTTCGGTCCGACCGAGTTTGTTGATTCGGTCCCACCGAGATTGGAAAACTGTGTGTAACGGTTGGATTTTGTGTGGAGGCTATATATACCCCTCCACCTCCTCTTCATTCATGGAGAGAGCTATCAGAACACATACACAATTCCAACTCATATGTTCTGAGAGAGAACCACCTACTCATGTGTTGAGACCAAGATATTCCATTCCTACCATATGAATCTTGATCTCTAGCCTTCCCCAAGTTGCTTTCCACTCCAATCTTCTTTCCACAAAATCCAAATCCTATGAGAGAGAGTTGAGTGTTGGGGAGACTATCATTTGAAGCACAAGAGCAAGGAGTTCATTACCTACACACCATTTGTTACTTCTTGGAGAGTGGTGTCTCCTAGATTGGCTAGGTGTTACTTGGGAGCCTCCGACAAGATTGTGGAGTTGAACCAAGGAGTTTGTAAGGGCAAGGAGATCGCCTACTTCATGAAGATCTACCACTAGTGAGGCAAGTCCTTCGTGGGCGATGGCCATGGTGGGATAGACAAGGTTGCTTCTTCGTGGACCCTTTGTGGGTGGTTGCTTCTTCGTGGACCCTTCGTGGGTGGAGCCCTCCGCGGACTCACGCAACCGTTACCCTTTGTGGGTGGAGCCCTCCGTGGACTCGCGCAACCGTTACCCTTCGTGGGTTGAAGTCTCCATCAACGTGGATGCAGGATAGCACCACCTATCCGAACCACGGGAAAAACATCCGTGTCTTCAATTGCGTTTGAATTCTCCAAACCCTTCCCCTTACATTCTTGCAAGTTGCATGCTTTACATTCCGCTGCTCATATACTCTTTGCATGCTTGCTTGATATGTATTGTGTATGTTGAAATTGTGTCTAAAACTCCACTCAAACCGAAAAGGCCTAAAAATTGCAACTTTAGCACTAAGTGTCTAATCACCCCCCCTCTAGACACATCTACTTCAAGGTCCTACACCGCCGCAGCCAAGGAGAAACGAGGACCGCCACAAGGACGAGGGGGCTGGGGGCTTCCAGGAGCCGTGCACGTTCGCCTGCATCCTGGGCGGGGCACAAGCCCCAGCCTCTCAGCGCATCTTCAAGCAGTTCGCCCGCGAAGTGAACACAGTCCTCCCCAGGCTCGAAGCCATGCGCCCTCTCAGGTGGTCGGCATGCGCCATCATGGTCAGCTCAGCAGATCAGCTCAAGTGTGCGGCTACAGCCGGAGTCCTCCCAATGCTTTGTTCCCCAATCGTCAGCAACGTGGTGGTCACCAAGACCCTCATCGATGGCGGGGCAGGGCTCAACGTCCTGTCCGTGGGAACATTCAACAACCTCCAAGTGCCCTACAGCCAGCTTCAGCCAACCAAGCCTTTCTCCGGTATCACCGACGGCTCCACGGTCCCGATTGGGCAGGTCCGCCTCCCTGTCACCTTCGGGGCATGCGACAACTACCGCACCGAGCTCATCGACTTCGATGTCGCTCACATTCGCCTGCCGTACAATGCCATCCTTGGGTACCCAGCGCTGGCCAAGTTCATGGCCGTAACTCACCACGGCTATAACGTCCTCAAGATGCCAGGAAGCGGTGGAGTCATCACGGTGCCCTGTGAAGAGAAGGACGCGGTGTGTTCCCTGGAACGAGCCTTTCAGGCCGCGTCACTGGAAGACCCGGATCGCGGAAGCAGGAGGCCTCCCGAGACCGCCCCTAAGAAGAAGAAGACATCGTCCGGCCCGACCACTCAGGAGGTAGGCCCCTCTGGGCCCGCGCCTGCCCAAGGGGAACCTCCTTCCATCGCATAGGAAAGCGCGCCCAGCGCCCTCCTCAGGTAGGGCTCGGGGGCTCTCCCCTGGAGGGCCGCCGACCTAGCTAGGGTCACGAGGGAGGCGCTTGGGCACCACATGGAGGCGTGTTTTGAAGCACATTTCCCTCAAGAAGGAGCAAGGCAAGGAGATCCAGACCCTCAGGGGTTCGTCAGCAAGGCCATTCAGGAGCTACAGGAGTCAAGAGTCATGAAAGGCGGCCGCCGCCTACCAGCAGTGGCTCCCCATCCAGGCGAGGATGGTGGGCTGCGCGTCTGCATCGACATACCAGGGCTCAACCGAGTCGCCTCTCTGGAGCGCCTCTGGCCCTCGCGAGTGGGGCGCTGCGGAGGCCCACCCCATAGCTACGTTCGCATGCCTTACGGCTTGCCGAACGCGGCCGACACATACCGGCGCCTCATGAGGGGCATCACGGAGGCACGAGAGACCAGGCATTCCGCAGCCCTGGCAAGGATGGAGATGGCCCGCGAGGAGCTGCCAGCGCCTCCGGAGCCTCCCGAGGCCCCTGGGCCTGGGGGCTCGTGAGGATCGGCTCTCGCAGCCCACCGAGCCTGCTACACCAACGCTCCTTCGTCCTCAACATCATCAGGTGACATCTTTCGAGTTTCATTTCCAGCTGGGAACGCCCCCCCAGGGCTGCATTATTCCCAGGCCGCGTGGGTCCGTCCCTGCGGCGTGTATCCCTTTTTTTACTTTATGTTGTTAGCTTACCTTGTTGGGGGCGCCCCTCGGGCTACATGACCCCCCAAGTCACTCGGGCCTGACCCAGTGATGTCCGCCTTCCCAGCATCTATTTGAACGAATCCACTCCTTCACGGCTAATGTGTTTTACCTAGTTGCCGGCTCAGTTGACGCCAACTAACGGAGCTGCTCCCAAACGGCACGACGCTTGCGCATGGGTCCGTCCCTGCAACGCCGACAAACCTGGATGGCTGAGCTCTGGCCGCGGAAGCCCCGCATAGCGTCACCTCGTCAAGCCTTCAGTGCCTCACTACCCCTCGGAAGCAACCAACGGCTGACTGTCAATTGTCATGGCAACCCCTTGTTTTTTCTATGATGGACCTGCAGGACCTCCTGAAGGAGCTGCGTCAGGCGAGGCCCTTGCGGTGTCTCCTTCGCTCTCGTCCGCGCGAACCGCTTGCACGTTAAAGGGGGGTGCCTGAGCATCGCGACTCAGGGCTCCTACTGGATCTCCAGCCCTCACCCTTTGGCCTTGACCACAGTATCGCGACCTGGCATACCAGTGACGGCTGAGACTCGCTCGAGGGCCGGGACCCGAGGACGTAGAGCAGAAAGGGGAGCAAAGGCGAGAGGGGAGAGACACACGAGGACCTCACCGAGCAACCTCGCGCCTACCGATGCACGGACCCGGCGACACACCAGAGAGCGACCACAGATTCTCGAGATAAGTCGTCACCCGGAAGCGCCAGCTACCGTGGCACCATCCCCGCACCTAATGCTATCCCGTGTTAGCAACGCCGCTCTCCTTTCTCACCAAACGACGGCTGCTTGGGCGCCAAAGGGGACCTCCTGAGCATCGCGACTCAGGGGCTCTTACCGGACTCCGGGTCACTCACCTCCTGGCCTTGACCAGGGCATCGCGACCTGGCATACCAGCGACGGCTGAAGCCACCTTGGGACTGGGACCTATCGGCACAGAGCACCAAGCCCTCGTGAGGTTCGAAAGGAAGGACTGAGCTAAGACGGAATGAGCAACTCGCACAATTCTACGACAAGGGTTATATTAACAAAATAGGATCACAGGCACCTTACAAGCCCCCACGGGACGCGTTTTTGATTCCTCGCAGGGAACAGATCCTAAAGGGACACAAACTACGTGCGTCCCTGCAAAAGACGCCATCATCAACAATGGGTCGTCAAGCACCGACGCCAACCCCATCCAGATCAGAGTCGGCGGCGGCCTGATGAGCCCGCCCTGCTCCAGGAGCGGCGCCAGCTCGGGGGCTCGTAGCTGTCGTCGCTCGTCTCTGGAGTCGCGAAGAGCTCGCCTGAGTCGCTGGAACCTCCGACGCCTCCACCGCCTGAGGAGCCGCCAAGGGAGCGGTTGGCGGGCCCAGTCCTCGTCGCGGCAGGGTCCTGGCCACCTTCCCCGGAGCAGCACTCCAGCCGGCGCCTGCTCGCATCGAAGACCTTCAAGAGCATCTTCGAAGCACCATCGTAATCCAAGTGGACCGTGAAGACGCCCCTTATCCTGCAAACCCGGGCGATCTCTCTGCAGCCCCGAGTCATGAAGACCTCGCCCGTGGCAATGACCGCGACCTCTGCCTCGGTCACGAGGGTGATGCAGCCGGCGTGCTACATCCAGAGCTCCAGGGGCTCCCCCTGCGGGATGACGGAGGCGAAGAAGGGAGGAAGGCGGATCCAAGACTGAAGAGGAATGGCGACGTGAAGCACGAACTCTCGGGAGGAGCCCTCGGTGTGGACCCCAGGGGGGACGACCCACACCTTCATGACCCATCGGCGCCGACGGCAATGCTGCCCATGGCAGTCAGCATCAGCTCCTTCAGGGCCCTCGACGTGGGCGTACAATGGAAGCGGGAACCCCGGCGGCGCCCGCTCGTACCAAGGCCTCGACACCACCTGAAGGGCCCCCTCGTCCGAGCCACGGGGGGCGAGCCGTTTCTTCGACGGGAGTGGGTCTGGTTCCTCTCGGGGAGCCTTTCCCTTCTCTGCCGTCGAGAACCGGTGGATCGAAGCCATCGCAGCAAGACGGAGCAAGGATCGGGAAGAAGGAGAAGCAAGGAGGGATGGACTGGAAGGGCGCGCGCTGTTTCGTACTTATGGCCGGCGAAGGCCAACCGCCTACCTCCACGATTGCAAGTAATCATGACCCACTTTGCATGCAGGGACTTGTCCAGTCTGTGCGGTTGTCGAGGCGCCACGGGGAAGTGGAGGAGCCCACGTCCAATCAACCGCCACGCGGCGCCCAAGGCCGCAGGCTGTTAGGGCCCGTGGCGCTTCGCTCTTGCCCTTCCGCCTCCTCGCACGGCCAAGTCCGGGCGCGCCTTGGGCCCAAGGGCTACTGTCGGCGTTCTGGGAACGGGGGTCCCTAGACTTGCCTGCCTGCGGCCTGCAGCATGGCTCAAAAGGGGGCCCAGCGCGGCCCATCTTCACCAACACAAACCCAAGACCCTCGCGAGGGGCCAAGCCTCACGGGGTGGACGACGCGGAGCTTCCTCAGGCATGACCTCGTCACGCTGGCTCATGAGGAGGCGGAGAGATCAAGGCGGGGTACCTCACGAGGTGCCCGTGACGCAAGCCATGACGACCGAGGGCGCCAGGCGGGTGCCAGCCCGCGCAGTGTCCTCCTTTCCTCTTTGGTGCAAAGGGGCAAGCGCAGCCGTGGAGTACCGAGGCATCAGGCAAAGGTTGCCATTTTGGTGCAACGAGACCAAGACCATGAGGACTACAAGACGGAGGTCATCGTGGAGCCCGAGACGGCGTCATCACCAGAGCTTTGTGCAGGCGAAGACTACTTTTGTCAGGGTAGCTAGTACTAGCTGTCCCCCTTCAAATTAGCCCGCCATTGTTGGCTCCCTTCCTGCTCGATATTTGGGAAGAGGACCAGGGCCTCTATAAATAGGACCAACCACCCACAGAGCAAAGAGAGGTTCGAAGGGGATAGAGGGATCAAAGGATAAAAGGATCAGAGAGAGAGAGAGAAGGGTGACTGAACTCCTCCCAGCAGTTCATCTCCCCAGCCAAGAACAGACCCTCGCGAGGCTGTTCTTCCTTGTATTGTTCATCATCATCAGCCCAAGAGGCAATCCACCACACCACACACTGGATTAGGGTATTACACCACAACGGTGGCCCGAACCAGTATAAACCCTGTGTATCTTGTGTTGTTCTTTCCATAGTTTAGATCTTAGCAAGGCAGGGGGGGGGGTGCAGGTAGGTAGGAGGCGAAATCTCTGTGCGCACCCCAGTGTTCGAACCTCAAGGGTCTGCCGGAACCCGAAATCCGACATTCTGCTTCTTTGAAGACCAACATACAAGTGATCATCCCAGAAAATGACATGTGCCTGATGTAGACTTGCGATCCACCTTGTCACCAGCATAATCAGCATCTGAGAATCCAACTAGATCAAACTCTGAGCCCTTTGGATACCATAATCCTAGAGTTGGGGTGTAAGCCAAATATCGAAGAATTCGCTTCACAGCTAAGTGATGCGATTCCTTTGGTGCCGCTTGGAATCGAGCACACATGCAAACACTAAGCATAATATCTGGCCTAGATGCACATAGATAAAGTAAAGAAGCAATCATGGAGCGGTATACCATTTGATCAAACTCTTTACCATTGTCGTCGGGACCCAGATGATGCTTGGCTGGCATTGGCGTCGTGAAGCCTTTGCAGTCTTGCATATCAAACTTCTTCAGGCAATCTTTGAGATACTTCTCTTGAGATATAAAGATGCCGTTGTGTTGCTGTCATATTTGAAGACCAAGGAAGAACTTCAGCTCTCCCATCATGGACATCTGGTATTGCTCTTGCATCATATATCCAAATTCTTCACTGTATTTCTGATTGGTGCAGCCGAAGATAATGTCATCCACATATATTTGGCACACAAACAGTTCACCATCATATGTCTTCGTGAAGAGAGTGGGGTCGAGGGAACCAGGTGTGAAGCCTTTGCTCTTCAAGAAGTGTTTGAGTGTGTCATACCAAGCCCGAGGGGCTTGTTTGAGGCCATACAGTGCCTTGTTGAGCTTGTATACCATGTCAGGATGTTTTGCATCTTCAAAGCCAGGCGGTTGTGCAACATACACTTCTTCTTCAATCTTGCCATTGAGAAATGCTCTCTTCACATACATTTGATATAGAAGTATGTTATGATGATTTCCATAGGCCAGCAGTATGCGTATGGCTTCAAGTCGAGCCACGGGAGCAAATGTTTCATCGAAGTCAATCCCTTCCACTTGAGTATATCCTTGAGCAACGAGACGAGCTTTGTTTCTGACAACTTGACCATGCTCATCTTGCTTGTTGCGGTATGTCCATTTGGTGCCTATTATATTGTGCTTCCGAGGATCAGGACGCTTAACCAGTTCCCATACATTATTTAGCTCAAACTGTTGAAGCTCTTCTTACATAGTTTGAATCCATTCAGGTTCCATGAAGGCTTCTTCAACTTTCTTGGGTTCTGTTATTGAGACGAATGCGAAGTGCGCACAGAAATTTGCTAGCTGTGTTGCCCTTGAACGAGTGAGCGGACCGGGTGCATTGATGCTATCAATTATTCTCTCAATGTGCACTTCATTTGCAACACGAGGATGTATAGGGCGAAGATTTTGTTCTTGCTGATCATTGTCATTGTTAGAGGGATTGTCTTCAGGCTGAGCATTGTCTTCAGGTTGATCAGGTGTGGAGATGATAAGTTCCTCTTCAGGTTGAGCTTCAGAGGGTATGATTTCTCCAGTTCCCATAAGTTTGATTGATTCACTGGATGGAACTTCATCTAGCACATTTGGCAGTTGCTCTCTTTCTGAACCGCTAGTCTCATTGAACCGCACATCCACTGTTTCAACCACTTTATAATGAAAGAGATTGAAGACTCTGTAGGAGTGCGAATCCTTTCCATATCCAAGCATAAAACCCTCATGTGCTTTTGGTGCAAATTTTGAACTGTGATGTGGATCCTTGATCCAGCACCTGGCGCCAAATACTCTGAAGTAACTGACATTTGGCTTCTTGCCAGTAAGGAGCTCATAAGATGTCTTGTTCAGAAGCTTGTGAAGATCAAAACGATTGATTGTATGGCATGTAGTATCAATGGCTTCAGGCCAAAATTTTCTTGGAGTCTTGTATTCATCAAGCATCGTTCGGGCCATCTCAATGAGTGTTCTGTTCTTGCGTTCGACGACGCCATTCTGTTGTGGCGCATACGGAGCTGAGAATTCATGTGTGATGCCCAAAGTATCAAGATATGTATCAAGGCTAGTGTTCTTGAATTCAGTGCCATTGTCACTTCTGATGTGCTTTATCTTGGCGCCATAGTTGTTCATTGCTCGATTGGCGAAGCGTCTGAAGACATCCTGCACTTCAGTCTTGTAGAGGATTATGTGCACCCAAGTATATCTAGAATAATCATCAACAATGACAAAGCCATATAGACAAGCAGTAGTAGTAAGAGTTGAGTAATGAGTGGGACCAAAAAGATCCATGTGGAGCAGTTCGAAGGGTCGAGTTGTTGTCATGATTGTCTTCGAGGGATGCTTTGCCCTCGTCATCTTTCCTGCTTCACAGGCACCGCATAAGTGATCTTTCTTGAACTTGACGCCCTCAATGCCTGTGACATGCTTCTTCTTTGCAAGGATGTGGAGGTTCCTCATGCCAGCATGCCCTAGCCTCCGATGCCAGAGCCAGCATTCTGAAGCTTTTGCCAGAAGTCATACGGCAAGTTGTGGTCCTGCTGAGAAATCTACCACGTACAAATCATCTTTCCTATACCCTTCAAACACTAGAGACTTGTCAGTTTCCATTAGAACAAGGTAACGATATTTTCCAAACATCACGACCATGTTCAAATCGCAAAGCATTGAGACAGACATTAAGTTGAAACCAAGGGATTCAACAAGCATGACTTTATCCATGTGTTGATCCTTTGAGATTGCAACTCTACCTAGACCCAATACCTTACTTTTACCAGTGTCAGCAAATGTGATGTGACTATTGTCGGATGGACGTAAGGTTGAGTCCATAAGAAGGCTTCTCTTGCCAGTCATGTGATTGGTACACCCACTATCAATAATCCATTCTGAAGCCACTGGTGTCGTACCCTACAGTGCAGTTAGGGGATAGGCTTCACGAAGATAATTGTGAAGCAAAAACATTTGACGAACCAGTGGGTTATGAAAGCTTAGATCGAGATTTGGACTGATAGGGCGAGTAGCAAATGATTCAGGAACGAAGTACATAATAAGACCATTTGGGCATTTGATCTTGCGCCCTACAAGATGTTTAAGGTCCCCAGCAATAGCGTCAGACGATTTTGGTTTTCTGCTGGAGACCCTTCCCTGCAAAAGAGAGTTAAGCTTTCTTAGCCACCCACATCTTCAAGGGTGGCTTCGAAGCAATGAGTCTAAGTGCAGCATCTGAGAACATTGGCTTTGCAGCCCTAGCGAAAAGTCTTGTAGGAGGACAATAGTATTCATAAGAATAAGCAGAATAGTTCTTGGTCTTATGAACATGGCGGTTTGATGAACCGCGCTCATATTCATAGGCCTGAGTATGGCTTCCCTGCAAAACATTTGCGTTAGTTTGACTCCGGTGAGTCCTCTGTCTATATGAAGCCTTTGGACCGAATGAAGCCTGTGGTCTGGGGTTTGTCTTCTTCACCTGTGGTGTCATGATGACATTCACAGGAAGATTCTCCAAACACTTTTTGGGCACCCAGATCTTCTTCATAGACGATCCATTCCTGCAGTTGGTACCAATATACCTGGCAAACACTTTACCATTCTGATTCTTAAACAGTTTATAGTTTGCATCAAAGGATTCATCAATGACAATGGGGTTAGCACAAGTGAAGCCGGATAGAGTGGATGGATCTGTTGAAGGTTCCTTTGCAGCAACCCATGTGGTTTTGGGGTACTACTCAGGTTTCCACTAAGAGCCATTAGCATTCATTTTCCTTACGAACCCAACACCCTCTTTCCTAGGGTTTCGGTTCAGGATCTGCCTTTTGAGGACATCACATAGTGTCTGATGCCATTTGAGACTTTTGTACATCCCTGTTTCAAGCAATGTCTTCAACCTAGCATTCTCATCAGCAATAGCAGTGGTATCCTCAGCAGAGGGGTTAGTTCCCGCATCAACAGTTGAAGATATTGCAACAGTAGCAGTAGTAGAACATTCAGCAACAGAAGTAGCATTATCACGCTCAATGCATTTAAGACATGGTGGTTCAAATCCTTCCTGAGCTGAACTGATCTGTTCGGCGCGAAGCGACTCGTTTTCTTTTTGAAGATCTTCATGAGCCACTCTCAATTTCTCAAGATCTTGCTTCCTTTGAAGATAATCATAGGAAAGCCTTTCATGAGCTGTTGAGAGCGTGTCATGATGACTTTCAAGTTCCTCATACTTAACGTGAAGCTTTTTTATGTCTTCAATTAAGAACTGAGATCGAGTCATTTCAGCGTCTAACAGATCATCGCTTTTGTCTAACAGTTTTTGAATGTGTTCCATGGTTTTCTGTTGTTCAGTTGCAATTTTAGCAAGTGTTTTGTAGCTGGGTTTGGAACCACAATCAAAGTCATCGTCACTAGATGTTTGATAGTGAGTAGTGCGTGTGTTTACCTTGGCACCGCGTGCCATGAAGCAGTAGGTAGGAGCGGAGTAGTCCTTGTCATTTGCATCGGTGTCGGTGATGGAGTCATTGTCTTCAATGTTGAAGATGGACATGGAAACGTATGCTGTAGCCAGACTCGCAACGCCAGAATCGGACTCCTCCTCGGACTCCACCTCCGCCTCCTCAGAAGCGGACTCCTCCTATGAATCCATTTCCTTGCCAACAAACGCACGTGCCTTGCCAGATGAGCTCTTCTTGTGTGATGAAGACTTTGAGGAGGACTTGGAAGAAGACTTTGAGTATTTCTTCTTTTTCTTGTCATCAGAATCATACTCCTTGCTCTTCTTTTTCTTCTCGTTCTCAATGTCCCACTGCGGACACTCAGAGATGTAGTGGCCAGGTTTCTTGCACTTGTGGCATGTTTTCTTCTTGTAGTCATGAGCAGAAGCTTCATCATTCCTTGAGATTGATCGTGAAGACTTTCTAAAGCCTTTCTTCTTGGTGAATTTTTGGAACTTCTTCACAAGCATAGCAAGCTCCTTTCCAATGTCTTCAGGATCATCAGAACTGCTGTCAGATTCTTCTTCAGATGAGGAGACAGCTTATGCCTTCAAGGCATGAGTTCGCCCATAGTTGGGACCGTAGATATCTCTTTTCTCAGAAAGCTGAAACTCATGTGTGTTGAGCCTCTCAAGTATGTCAGATGGATCGAGTGTCTTGAAATTAGGACGTTCTTGAATCATCAGGGCTAGGGTGTCAAACGAACTGTCAAGTGATCTCAGGAGTGTCTTGATGACTTCATGCTTGGTGATCTCAGTAGCGCCGAGGGCTTGAAGCTCATTTGTGATGTCAGTGAGTCGATCAAACGTGAGCTGGACATTCTCATTGTCATTTCTCTTGAAGCGGTTGAAGAGGTTGCGAAGGACACTGATTCTCTGATCTCTCTAGGTTGAGACGCCTTCGTTGACCTTGGAGAGCCAGTCCCAGACTAGCTTAGATGTTTCCAAAGCACTCACGCGGCCATACTGTCCTTTGGTCAGATGACCACAGATGATATTCTTGGCAGTAGAGTCCAGTTGAACGAACTTCTTGACGTCAGCAGCAGTGACACCTTCTCCAGCCTTGGGAACACCGTTCTTGACGACATACCATAGGTCGACGTCAATGGATTCAAGATGCATGCGCATCTTATTCTTCCAGTAGGGATATTCAGTTCCGTCGAAGACGGGGCATGCAGCGGAGACTTTAATTATCCCTGCAGTCGACATAGCTAAAACTCCAGGTGGTTAAACCGAATCACACAGAACAAGGGAGTATCTTGCTCTGATACCAATTGAAAGTGCGTTATATCGACTAGAGGGGGGGTGAATAGGCGATTTTTATGACAGTCTTCAAAACGTGGAAGTTTCGAAGACAAACGATAGAAATAAACCTATTACCATGCAGCGGAAGGTAGACTACACTAGGCAAACCATAGTCAAGTATTCCATGAAGTGAAAGCACGATGACTAATAGCAGCTAGGTAGTAAGGATCAGGTAGGAAGATATTATGAAGCCAATCAGAACAAGCAGTCACTCAGTGAAGACAAAAGATAGTGCAATCATACAACGACTTCACAAGGACCAACAGTAAGTAAAGGGAAGGGAAGGATGAAACCAGTGACTCATTAAAGACAATGATTTGTTGGACCAGTTCCAGTTGCTGTGACAATTGTACGTCTGGTTAGGGCGACTAGGTATTTAAACCTGAGGACACACAGTCCCGGACACCCAGTCCTGAACACGCAGCTCAGGACACCCAGTCCTCACCGTATTCCCCTTGAGCTAAGGTCACACAGACCTCGCCCAATCACTCTGGTAAGTCTTCAAGGTAGACTCCCAAAACTTCACAGACTTCGTTCACCGGTGATCCACAATGACTCTTGGATGCTCAGAATGCGACGCCTAACTGGCTGGAGGATTCACAGTCCTCAAGTGTAATAAGTCTTCAGATCACACAGACAGGAAGACTTAAGTGATGCCTAACACTCTTTGGCTCTAGGTGGTTAGGGCTTTATCCTCGCAAGGAATTCTCTCTCAAAGGCATCCAGGTGGGCTGCTCTCAAACGCCAAAAGCCGTACTCTAACTCTGAGCAGCCAACCGTTTATGGTTGTAGGGGGTGGGCTATTTATAGCCACTAGGCAACCCGACCTGATTTGTCCGAAATGACCCTGGGTCACTAAGGAACTGACACGTGTTCCAACGGTCAGATTTCAAACACACACAGCAACTTTACTTGGGCTACAAGCAAAGCTGACTTGTCCGACTCTGGACAAGATTTGGTCTCATAGTCTTCACTCGAAGACATAGGTTTTGGTTAAGCATCACTTCGGTCATTCTGACTGTTTCTCTTGGACCCCACTTAACAGTACGGTGGTTCCTATGACTCAATAAAGAAGAAAAAGAACTACGAAAGATCTGAGTCTTCGAGCTCCATAGGCTTCATGCGATGTCTTCTCTTGTCATAGTCTTCAATGTGAATATCTTCATATACCACCTTTGACATCAATGTCTTCATACATTTTTAGGGGTCATCTATGGTAGGAAAACCGAATCAATGAGGGACTTCTACCTGTGTTATTCTACAATTCTCACAAACACATTAGTCCCTCAACTAGGTTTTTCGTCAATACTCCAAAACCAACTAGGGATGGCACTAGATGCACTTACAGTGCGGTTGGTCACCTCTGTTTTGTCGTCGGCTTGAGGATGGTAAGCCGTGGAGAAGATTAGCTTGATTCCGAGCTTGGCGCATAGGTTCTTCCAAAAGTAGCTTAGGAACTTGACGTCGCGGTCCGAGACAATCATCTTTGGCACTCCATGAAGACGCAATATTTCTCTACAAAAGAGATTGGCAACATGTGAAGCATCATCTATCTTGTTGCAAGGAATGAAACGTGCCATCTTGGAGAAACGGTCCACAACGACAAATAGCGAATCCTTTCCATTGCGATTCCTAGGTAATACAAGTAAAAAATCCATGCTAATGTCTTCCCATGGTTGATATGGAATTGGTAGAGGCATGTAAAGGCCATGGGATTGAGCTTTAGACTTAGCTTTGCGACATGTAGAGCATCGGTTGGTGAAGCGGTTGACGTCACGAAACATCTTGGGCCAATAGTATATCCTTGAGAGCGTAGCGAACGCCTTGTCGCATCCAAAATGTCCCATTAATCCTCCTCCATGAGATTCCTGCAAAAGAGAAGACAACACTAGAGGAAGAGTGTGAGAGGTGTTAGCTTGTGTTTCATTGTCCTTGCACAAAAGTATGTAGTGTAGGACACTAGATGGGTTCTCACACACTCCTCTTATCTCACCTTTGGTGGCAAATAGGACTAAGTTCTTCTTTTCTCTCATCGTGGAGGCGCTCGATTTGGGCTTGTCGCGCTCACTCTCTTTTTGGTGGCTCACTCTCTCACTATTCTCTCCATGATGGGTGGCTTGTTTGTCGGCGATCACTTGGCTTGGAGACATGGGATGAAGTACGTACTCCTTTCCCTTCATCTTGAAGATGTAGTGATTCGTTCGACCGTTGTGGATGACTCCTCTATAAAATTGCCATGGGCTTCCAAGGAGAAGGTGGCAAACATTCATTGGAACGACGTCGCACTCCAAAGTGTCTTCGTAGGTGCCAATTTTGAAGGAGACTTGTACTTAATGCTCGACTTGGATAGTTCCGGAGTCGCTAAGCCATTGAACTTTGTATGAGTGTGGGTTCTTCGTCTTGGGCAATTGTAGCTTGGAGCAAAGTTCTTCACTTGCGAGGTTATGAAAACTTCCTCCATCAATGATGACCTTGACGGATCTTCCATTGATGCCGGCCTTGGTATGAAAGATATGGAATCTTTGGTCTTCTTCTTGGTGATGTTGGAGAGTCAAGACCTTGGAGACAACAAGAGCGGGACTTGAATCTTCATCGCAAAATACTTGTTCCTCTTCATCATTTACTTGCCAGTGCATGGCGACTTGATCAAGAGCTTCCATTTCACCTTCACTCGTCGAGTCGTAGGTGCTGTCGTCATTGAGGATCATGGTCCGCTTGTTGGTGCACTCATAGGACTTGTGGCCTCGGCCTCCGCATGTGAAGCATTTGAAGGAACATGTCTTGAAGGTCTCATCGGTTGGAGTTGATGATGATGAAGCTCTCGACTTGAAGTTGCTTGTTGTATGATGATGGCTTGGAGTTGACGAAGCTTTCTTGGAACTCCAATTGTCGACGTTCCTTGTAGAAGGCTTGGTAGACGGTGTTTGAGTCATTGAAGCTTGGTTGTTTGAGAAGCCGTAGGCTTGGATGAGAACTTGGCATACTTGAAATCGTCTTGCACTTGACGTTCCGCTTTTGTAGCTTGATGCATGAGCTCGATGAGGTTCGAGTATGGTTGGAAGTCGGCGATCTTCTTGATAGGATGGTTGAGTCCATTCAAGAAACGTTCCATAGTTTGCTCATCATCTTCCGTGACTTTGGCTCTTATCATGGCAATCTCCATCTCCTTGTAGTATTCTTCAACGCTCTTGGTTCCTTGCTTGAATAGTTGGAGTTTATTGAAGAGGTCGCGGTTGTAGTAGGTAGGCACAAAGCGCGCTCTCATGACATCCTTCATTTGCGCCCAAGTAGTGATGGGTGGTTCACCTCTTGCCTCGCAGTGCTCGATTACTTGTTCCCACCAAATGAGGACATAGTATTGGAACTCAAGGGATGCCATTGCAATATTCTTCTCTTTTTCATAGTTGTGCAAACGAAATATTTTGTCGACCTTCAATGCCCATGAAAGGTACTCTTCGGGATCGTTGCTTCCATTGAACTTGGGCATGGTGAACTTGAGCTTGCTGTAGCGTTGCTCTTTGTTGTGTTGGGGTCGGGGGTGATGACACCCGTGTTGTTGATGATTTGTCCAACTCGTGTTGCTCTCGGTGAGGAGGGTTGTCAACCTCAATTTGCTCTTGTCGTGGAGAATTTCCATTGTTTTCATGATCTTGATGAACTTGATGTTCTTGGCGAGCTTGTGGAGGAGCTTGTCGAGCTCGAGGAGGAACGTGAGGAACTTGACAATGCACACGAGCTTGAAATCTTCTTTCTTGAACCTATTCGCGAAGTGCTTCCTCTTGTTCACGCCGATGGCGGTTGTGTGTGGCGATGGCGTGACTTGAATCTTGAAGGGCACGTTGCGCCGCAAGTGCTTGAGCTTCATAGAGTTGTTGTTCTTGGCGTTGTGCCTCGGCATCTTGTGCATATTGGTGTAGACGCGCGCGCTCTTCCTCTTCATGTTGGCGTTGTCGTTGCCGTTCTCGTGCTAATGCAAAAGCCTCTTGGGTTTGACATTGTCGGTGCTCTTGAGAGTTGGTGTCGCATAGAGGATTGAGGCTTGCTTGATGATCGTTGCACGCGGAACGTCGAAGAGTGTTTGATGTCGGTGTACTTGAGCCGGAGAGGGTGAAGTCGGAGTGTCGACTTGAGCGGCTCCTTCAAGATGAGGACGAAGTGGAAGAAGAGCGGTTGAGCAACAAAGCACGAATCTCATCCATTCTTGCGTCGTTCTCTTGCTTGTGATCGTCGAGCTTGTGGTTGAAGTAGTCCCTTGTAAGTTGCTCGGAGATTCGCAAGTCGGCGGCGAGGTTGTAAATGTGTTCACTCATTGCTTGTTGCTCTTGATGCAAAGCACGTTGTGCACCAAAGATGTGGCTCTTGGTGACGTAGGAGTTCATGTCGTCATCGTGCTCAATGAAGAGTGGGTTGGTAGAAGTACTTGGCCTATCCAGCATTCCAAGAGAAAAATGTTAGTGGGAGAATGAGAAGAACGAATACCAAATGTACCTTGACCGAAGTTGAAAGTGGATCAATGATCACTCCAATGTGGACAAGGAAATAGCACAATTGGTACCAATTCTTGTCGGTTTCTCACACCTACACAAGTAAAAGCTTATGGTGGAGCTTGGTAAGGATGGTGGCACAAAATTTAATGCAATTGTAAGTGAGCTTCAATAATGTTGGAAAAGATTCACAAGTTCGCAATGCAACAAGTAGACCAAGCTATATAAGGTACACGGAAACACACACGCAAAAAGATAAGTGGGGTTGTGCAACCAAGGTTGAGCCAAAATGTGGAATCCACAAAAATGCTCTCATTGCAAAACACTAGAGAGACGCTAGCACGATTGCACAATAGGCGGATACAAAGACTTGTGCACAACCTACTAAGCAAAAATGCAACGACTTCTATCCCAAGTATGCTCTATGCAAGGTGTTTCTATGATATGATCCAAGATGATCTAGTATGACAATCTTAATGTTGTATGATGCTATGGTGCTTGCTTAAAAGCTCTTTTCTTATCTTTTCCTTTTGCTTAAAAGCTTGTTTGGCTCTTTGTTGGTTGAGCTCTTTTCTCATGCAATGCTTCATGAACCAAGATAGCAATTGTGTATGCGATGACAACCTTGTGACACAAGAGATGATACCAAGATATGCAACAATTATGTATGTATTCTATGGGAAGTATGATCACTAATGTGCACAAGTCTCGTTGCCGGCAATACTCAAAAGCTGGTCTCGATGGGTAAGCGACGCAAAGGAGTAAGGCTAGGATGGCTATCAAAGTAATGGCAAGAATGATATGTCCAATACTAAGCTGAGGTTACCGTTTCTTCGGGTCCTCGTCCGTAAACAAGAACGGATGACAGCGATCCAATGAGTGTCACGAATACGAAGATATAGTCGAGGAGATCGTTGTTGATGACGCATTCGTGGCGAAGATGAGCGGTGGTGATGTTGATGTCGAACCGTACCTAAATAGCCGAAACACAGGTAGGACACGGTACCTCAACTCAAATTCTCAAAGCAAAATTGGACCAAAATTGTCAGAGTTGGAAGTGGTAAGGGATGGTGGTGCTATGCAGAAGTGGTGGTGGTATGCAGAAGTATATGTGGGCACCGGAACAAAGTTTGGCGAAATATGGACGGAAAATGGGCGGTGGAGAGGAAGTGATGCTGCCAGGGGCCGGATGTTTGGGCTTGATGGCCGGATGTCCGGGGTGACGGATGTCCGGGCTATCGGGCCGGATGTCCGAGCTCGAGATCCGGGGACGAATGTGATGAACATCGCGTGGAGAGGTCAAATCCGGGTAAAATTTGGAGGAATTTGTGGATGGAAATTGGGGAAAAGTGGATGGAAAGCTAGATCTACCTGCAACACACGAAATCCGCGGATCAAATCCAATAGAACTTCATCTCACCCACAAAAAAATTGGGTCTATTTTTGAGGGGAATTTTCGAATTAGGGACAAAATCAACAAAAACTAGGCTAGAAACACAACGGGGAGGCTTCAAAATCGTGATCAACGTGGCTCTAGATACCAATATGATGTAGAGTGCAACCCTAATCGTCCTATCTTTCACAAAAGGAGTGGATCCCGCGAAGAACATGAAGAACACGAGGAGGGAAACGAGGGAAAACACGGGGGAAACACGAGAGAAACACTAAACCAACAAGAAATAGTCACACATGTGCTAGATCCTCGAGTACATAAGAAATCACACGATCCACGGACAACTAAGGACGATACATAGGTAGCCAGTCTTCTCCAAGAGGAGGTCTTGAGGTTCTTCCCGGAAAGGGGTCTTGAATCCGCATGGGGGATCTTCTCCGAGGTGGCGCTATCTCTGAGGAGAAGGTAACCAAGTGGAGGAGCAAAGCTCTCACATGATATATGAGCTAATCCTTTGCTAACCCTAGAAAGAAGGACGAGGAGGAGTATATATAGTCTAGCAGGTTGAAGGGGTACACAGGCCTCGGCCCTTCACTATGCACAGACAAGGGAGGCTGGACGTCCGAGCGTCGGGCCAGATGTCCGGGCTTTCATGCGAGGCCGGATGTCTGGGCTGGAGAGGCCGGATGTCCGGGCTGGAGCGGCTGGCTTCGTTGCTCCCGGGTTCGGAGGGGTCCGGATTTCCGGGCTGGAAGCCGGATATCCGGGAGCTCGGGAAGGGCCGGATGTCTGGGCTATAGGGGCCAGATGTCCGGGGCCTGTAGATGCTTGGCGGCTGTGCAGGTTGATGATGGACGACACTCCAGGGGCCAGACATCCGGGGTCGTGGCCGGATGTCTGGATCCTGGGAGGTGTTCTTGACTCCTTCCGTGGATTCTCTTCATCCATGAATTTGGGGGCTTGTACACCTTCACATGCATCTTCGGGAGGGTCCTCTTGGTACCTAATCATGCACAACGTCTCGGATTTAGGTAGTTTTCATGTCTAGAGAGGATCATATGTAATATCACTAAGGAAGGAAGTCACCTCGTTCTCGAGAGCTCTAGCTCTAGCTCTAGCTTGTGTCATGGGTCCTCTTGGCTCTTGTTGAGGCGATGGTAGGTCCATGGGGATGACCGTAGGATGCTCCGCATCAGAGATTGTAATGGCTAAAACCCTAGAAGTCTAGCCTATCTTATTATGATTATGATTCCTTGTCTCTACGGACTAAGCCCTCCGGTTTATATAGACATCGGGGGGACTAGGGTTGTACAAAGTTGGTTACAGAGAAATGAATCTTCATATTGGGCGCCAAGCTTGCCTTCCACGCAAAGGAGAGTCCCATCCGGACACGGGTGAGAGTCTTCGGTCTGGCATCATCATAGTGCATCAGTCCGGCCCACGTACCATAGTCCAGACGCCCGAGGACCCCCTAATCCAGGACTCCCTCAGTGTTGCCTGCTCTGACTACTCCCTCAGCAGCGTCCGTGTCCTCGTGTGCATCTGCACCCACCGCATCGCTGGAGGTCGCGGGCGGCAGAGCCTTCGAGGTGGATGGGTGAGCTGAAGGACCGGGTTTCTTCTTGGGCGCCATGGGCCATGGCATCGTCGAAGATGAAGATGGTGACGAAGTCGATGCGCTGTACATGCCTTCAGGTTCACACAAGCGAGCCCCCTACCTGGCGCGCTAAATATGTCGCGGGAAACCACAGCCACCTATGGGACCAGGAGGCTCCTTGCCAGTTCGGTAGGTGGGCGACGCATTGCGCAAAGAGCAGAGGAGCGTGGAGCGGCACGACAGGGATCACACAGGCGAATTTACCCAGGTTTGGGTTGCCGCGAGGTGTAAAACCCTACTCCTGCTTTGGTGGATTGATAGTGGAAATGTGGTGGTGGAGCATAGTACACTTGCCTGGCCGGGTTGCCTCGAGGCAGTAGTGTCTACGCGCGTACGGGGGTGTGAGTTATCCAATCTTCTAACCCTTTCTACGGTTGCCATGGGCCTCCTTTTATAGATCAAGGGGTTACCACAGTGGAAAAGTAGTCATTACACACGGATAAGATAGCCAACAGTGCTATCATACCTAACTCTGCGGGCTGACAGGGTGCATTAAATGCGCCGCTTAATGTCACATCGTTGGTTGCCCAACAAGGCTTGTCGGGCTATCTTGCCAGCTCCGCGCCTGCTCTCTTGACGCATCGCAGGACAAGTGTCGTCTGAGGGTTTCTCCTGTAGAAAGTGTCTGCCATGTGGCGAATGGCTGCCACTTAATCACTTTCCAGCTTGACACCGCACTAATCGACGATGTGGGTCGCGGTAGAGTGGTTGGTGAGGTGGTTTTGCTTCTGTGAGCCCCGGTAGGCCCTGCCGGGGTGTCTTGGTTGTCAGTTTCTGGAGGTGGCCTCGCCCATTGCTGGGCTTTTATCTCCATGATATCCCGCTTCTCTGGTTTGATCTTGGTCCCTATGATTTGCATGTTGGTCCTTCAAATCTCTGGGGTCCTTGCACTCTGATGTGGGCTGGTGCACCAATCTTGTTCCCACGCCTGTGCACAGTCTGGGCAACAGACCCAGGGTTTGTTGCACCAACACTTGCGTGTATCTCCTACTATATTGATACCTTGGTTCTTAACTGAGGGAAATACTTATCTCTACTTTGCTACCTCACCCTTTCCACTTCAAGGGAAAACCCAACGCAAGCTCAAGAAGTGGCAATGGCTCATTTGGCAATGCGTCCTGTGACCTCCCCGTTGGTTATGATGTCATTCAAGGGTACCTCAGAGGCCACTGTTACTGAACACTCTTGAAAGTAGTGTCGGAGTTTTTGGGATGCCATGAAAACTATATAGGCTATCTTCTGATAATGTGGATACCAAGATTTGCATGGGGTAAGCACTTCTAATACATAGTAGACTAGCTTCTACACCTGGAACTTGTGGCTCCCAGCCTCTCGTTCTACCACGAGTACTGCGCTCACCACTTGATTCATGGCTGACATGTATAATAACATGGGTTCGCCAATTCCGGGTGCTGCTAGGATGGGGTTGCCTGATAGTATTGTTTTTATCTCTTCTAGTTCCCTGGTTGCTTCATCGGTCCACTAGTATTTTTTGGTCTTCCTGAGCAGTCTGTAGAGTGGCCGTGCCTTTTTGCCAGGGCAGGAGTTGAAGAGGCTCAGGGCTGCCATGCAGCCTACAATTTTCTGGACGTGTTTGAGCTTCGTGGGTATTCCTAACTGGGATAAAGCTCGGATTTTAGCCGGATTAGCTTCTATCCCCCAATGGGAGACGATAAATCTGAGCAACTTTCCGACGGAACCCCAAAGACGCATTTGTACGGGTTGAGCCATATATCGCAAGCCCACAAATTTTCGAAGGTTTGGCGGAGGTCGTCCACAAACTAGCTGGCGTGTTTGGTTTGAATGACCATGTCGTCTACATATGTTTGACTATTTTGCCGATTTGGTTTTCCAGGCATGTTTGAATCATGCGCTGGTATGTGGCGCCTGCATTCTTTAATCCGAAGGGCATTGTGTGGAAGCAGAATGGCCCGTGGGGGGAGATGAATGCAGTTGCGGCTTGGTCGGACTCCTTCATCTTGATTTTATGGTATCCAGAGTAGGCGTCAAGGAAGCATAGTGAGTCCTGTCCAGCGGTGTCATCGATGATTTGGTCTATGCGAAGGTAACGGGAAGGGATCCTTAGGACAGCCTTTATTTAGGTCTTAAAGTCGAAGAATAGCTGCCATGATTTATCCTTCTTAGGTACCATGACCAGATTAGCGAACCACTCGGGGTGTTTTATTTCTTGGATGAATCCGAATTCAAGTAATTTTGCTAATTATTTCCCCATTGATTGACGCTTGGGTTTGGAAAATCGGCGCAACGCTTGTTTGACTAGCTTGAAGCCCTTGATTATGTTCAGGCTATGTTCTGCTAGTCTTCGTGGAATTCCTGGCATGTTCGAAGGGTGCCAGGCGAATATGTCCCAGTTATCACGCAGGAATGTCCGCACTGCTTCATTGACTAAGGGGTCCAGCTGGGCTCCAATGGACGTTGTTTTGTTGGGATCCGTTGGGTGCACATGGAATTTGACTATCACGTCAGCTGGTTTGAACAATGTGGACTTAGACCTTTTACTGAGGACCACGTCGTCCCTGCCCACTGTTGCGTGGAGAGTACTTAGTTCCTCTGTTGCGAGAGCCTCAGGTAATGCTTCGAGGCCAAGCGATGCTATTTTGTTTTCGGCTCGAAGGGCTCTATCCGGATTGCTTATGAGTGTGATCATGCCATTGGGCCCTGGCATTTTGAGTTTCATATACCGGCAATGTGGTATGACATGAAACCTTGAGAATGCCTCACGCCCGAGTAGGGCGTGGTATCTGCAATGGAAGGGCACAATGTGGAAGAGTAATTCTTCAGACCTGTAGTTCTCGGGAGTGCCAAACACTACATCCAGGGTGACTCGTCCGGAGCAGCGCGCCTCTATGCCAGGGATAATTCCCAGAAAGGTAGTATAACTTTGTTCGAGGCGAGATCTGTCGAACTGCATTTTACCAAAGGTGTCCTCCTAAATGAGGTTTGTGTCGCTACCCCTGTCCATAAGCACTTTAGTTAGTCTAAAGCCGTCCACTATGGGGTTGAGGACTAGTTCGGCGGGTGCTTGGACGGAGCGGGCCCTTTATTCGTCTTCTTCATCAAAGGTGATCAGTGTGCCTGTCCATGAGTAAGTGGTTGTGACATGGTGGACTCGGGCGAGCTCTCGAAGGGCTCTTTTCCTTTGATTTCTTGAGGAGAATGTCTCATAGATTGTCAGAACATCATTGTCGCTGTATGGGGGTGTGAGTCCATGGATAGCTTCGCCACTATTGGCCACCTGCCTGACCACCGAACATGCTGAAGCCTATGGGTTGGATTTGTGTTCAACAAGGCTGAGTCTATGGGGCATGGCATGCCCAGTAGCTCATCAAGGACTAATCTGTGTCCAACGAGGGATCTCTACTTCTTTCTGGCAGGCTCATGTTTGGGTGACCGCCGTGGGTATAAGCATTTTGCCTGAGATTTTTCTGGATTGCTCGACATGGGTTGAATCCAAGCGCATTTGCTATGCTTTCCAAGCGCTCTCCATGGCAAAATATTTGCATACCAGGTCCGATAATTTGGTGAACTTTGCACATGGTGACGGGCGAGGGCATTCAAGATTCCTTCATCTCAGAAGTTGAACCGAAAAGTCGCTATTCTTTCTTGATCGCAACACTCTGTCATCTTATCTTTGAATAGGAGGAATCATGCCCAGTAATGGTGGACTGTTTCTCCGGGCTGCTGTTTGATGTACATCAAACCCCATATGTCAGGGTTTCCCGAGTTACTTGTGGAGCACTCGACGTGGCTGGTGGGTGGGAAAAAATTCCGCGTTCCAGTGAGTTATGTATCCGAAATTTTGGCGGCGGTGTCAAGCACCCCTAGAATATCCGTTGCACCGAGTTCGGAATTTGGACTGTCTGCATACCGTGGCACAAATTCGAGGTCATTCTTCAAGTTGATGCTGGGTTCTGGGCTTTCTTCGGGGCGAACACCTGACTCCTGGCCCTAAGCCTAGGTGAGACAATCGCTAACCTGAGCGCAACTTGTTTTCAGCTTTGGCGACTGGGAGCCCTCAGCCAATTCATCGATGGTGGCGACAAGGTGCGTAATCGGCGGGATATAAATTTCCCTATCATCGGGCTTGAGCCCGATCTGATCGTAGATTAAGGGTCGGTCGTCAGAGACTCCCATGGCTCGAATCTGGTGTAGTAGATCATTCAATGATGAAAGGTCTAATGGGTCCATGCCCTCCGAATATATGAGACTGACCTGTAGTATAGCCGCTCTGAGGGCATTTAAGGCTGTGCCCAGACAATGTTCGGCTGGGACTAGTTCGGTCGAACTGACAGGGTGGGCTTTAAGGCCGAGCCCCGTGTAACATTAGTCCCTGTCTGGTTTACCACTACCGAAGTTACAGCTTCGGGATCAGTGGGTTTCTCAAGGTGAGCCGAAGGTTTTGATTGAGTAAGATCCCCCTGGGAGTCGATGGTGAACTCTAGACTCCCGAACTTGATCTCTTGGCAGGGCCAAAGTTATGAACCTGGCTGAGGCGGCCGGTCAGATCGGCGCGCAACATGACACTGCCAAACGCAGAAACCAGGCCAGGGGCGAAGATGTCCCTGGCATGGACGGTGTCGTTGATAAACAGGCGAGCCATTGATCCTTTCGGTGATCCAACAATGGAACTCTCATGAAAGCACCAATGTCGATGTGAAAACCGGCGGATCGCGGGTAGGAGGTCCCGAGTTGTGGATCTTGGAACAATGGGGAACAAGGGACAAAGGACACGATGTTTACCCAGGTTCGGGCCCTCTCTAAGAGGTAAAACCCTACGTCCTGCTTTATTATATTGAAGTGTGTATGATGATTATAGAGTCGGTCTACCACGAGATCAGATGAGCTAAACCCTAGGCTAGTAGGATGATGGTAGTTGTTCTAGCCTCTATGGACTAAACCCTCTGGTTTATATAGACACCAGGGGTACTAGGGTTACACATGGTCGGTTGCAACAAGGGAATAAACATGTCGAATCTTCTATCACAACCTGGAGGACACACCAGGCTTCAAAGATCTCCTGCCTGGATGCGAAGCCGCCTCGTAATTCGGCCTTCCATCAGTCATAATGCGGCCCACCTGTCTGGCGCACGAGAGATGAGGCGGCAGCCCGAGGACCCACTAGTTCAGGTCTCCCTCAAGAGGAAAGGATCCTTCAGACATGCTTTGTTAAGATCAATGTAATCAATACAAAGTCTCCATTTCCCATTGGCCTTGCGCAATACGACTGGATTTGCTAACCAAGTGGGATGCAACACCCCTCTAACCACACCAGCTTCTTCGAGCTTCCTGATTTCCTCCGCAATGAACTCTTGCCATTCCAAGGCTTGCTTCCTGTCCTTCTGCTTGACGGGCCGAGCATGGGGACACACAACAAGGTGGTGCTCAATTACCTCCATAGGAATACCGGGGATGTCAGATGGTTGCCAAGAAAACATGCCAACATTTGCCTACAGGAAGGTAACGAGCATGCTTTCCTAGTTGCTATCAAGGGTGGAACTGATGGTAAAGGTACCATCAGTGCTGTCCTCTCTTGCCGGCACCTTCTTCGTTTCAGGTGGAGTTGCCTTGCACCTCTTGACGGTAGAGCTTTCTAGCAAGTCTTCGACGGGTGCACTCCGAAGAGGCGCACTTCTCGGAATTTTTACTATATGTCTTTCCAGACTTCTTGCCATTCTTCTCCTTGGCGGGAGCTGTAGCCTTGACGGCCTCCGACGCTACTACATCTCTATAAAACTTGTCAAAGCAGATGATTGCGGCCTTTTGATCGGATTTGATGGAAATGACACCCATGGGTCCTGGCATTTTCAGCGTATTGTAGGCATAATGAGATGCTACCATAAACTTAGCCAATGTCGGGCGACCAAGAATTCCATTAAATGGTAAGTGGATCTTGACAACATCAAACACTATCTTCCTTGTTCTGCATTACAGTTCCCTGCCAAACTTCCCTGGCGGAGTGATCTTCCCCTTGGGCCGGCTGCTTCCTGGGTTAATGCCCTGGAACATGCCGGTCTTCTCAAGCTCCTCGTCGAAAATTCGTAGTTTCTCAATTACCTCCGGGGAGATCAAGTTCAAGCCAGCCCCATAGCCAACTAACACTTTTGTGACCTTCAGGCTGCTTATTGTTGGTGAAACCAACAATTGCAAGCACCCGACCGCAGTGGTGCGATCAGGGTGGTCCTCAACATAAAAAATGATAAGCATGTGTGACCACTTGAGGGGTTTCTGAGAATCTATTATCCGTTTCACCGCATTGACTTCACGTGCCCACTGCTTGAGTTGGCGGTGATAGGAATTCAAAGATGCGCCCCCATCAATGTACATGGCCTCCGTTGCTTTCTAGAATTCATGCTCGTTGGACTCATCGTCTTCCTCATCTCCACTCTCATCATCTTCTTTCTTGTCCCTGTCCCTGGCAGGCTTCTCGTTCTACTGATATGCCTTGCCAGGGTGCCCTCCTCTACCTCCACGACCCTTCTTACCGGATCCACCAGCACCATCTCGGCCTTTCTCCTTATCGTGTTTTTCATACTCAATCTTTTTGTTTCTTAACCAGCTGTTTGACCTGCCGGCACTCTTGGAGGTCGTGACCTTTGGTGCAGTGAATCTTACAGTACGGCCCGTCGGACCTGGAAATTAGTGCATGTGTCACCTTCCTTGCTGGAGCTTTCTGTCTTGGCTTTCTTGGTGGAACCAGAGTTGCTTGACCCTTCCACGGCCATAACTGTCTTGCCTTTGCACTTCCTATTGCGCCTCCAACCTTTCTTCTTTGGGGCAGCGGCGGTGTTGTCCTCAGAATCAACTTCAACTCCCGCATCTTCGCTAGGGAGTCTCCTCCCCTCCTCAACACGCGCACACTTGTCCACCATTGTGTAGAGCTCATTGACGGTCTTGGGTAGCCGCATGTTCATCTTATCTCGCATCTTCCGATTGCGGACATTCGTGTGGAAAGCGGCAATCATAGCTGCAGGGTGTATGTTTGGTATGCTACAATATATGTGGCTGAATCTCTGGATATACTTGCGCAGATCTTCTCCTTCTCTCTATGGGATCACTTGCAAGTCATTGGGCTATTCGGGGTCCTTCTGGCCTCCGGTAAAGGAACCAACGAACTCGTTGCATAGATCTGACCATGAGGGGATGGAGTTCTCTGGCAAGTTCATCAGCCAAGACCTCACATTGGGTTTGAGTACCAATGGGAAGTAATTGGCGAGGACATTTTCATCTCTTCCCTGGTAGCGTGCATAGCAATCGTGTAGATGCCTAAGAACGCTGCCGGGTTTAGCTTGCCATGGTATTTCTCTGGCACTTCTGGTTCAAACACACAGACGGGAGACCAATAGACTTGCCGTAACTCATGCGTGAAAGCAAGGCACCCAACCTCGTAAGGTAGGTACCCGCCAATAGCAGGCACTGGCTCGTGGACGATTGGACCGTTGCACTCGTGGGATTGACGACGCGCTTCCTGGTGTCATTGGATGGTGGTGCGAGCATCTTCCGCCCGCCTTTCTAGCAGAACTTGCCGTTGATCTTGCTGCATCTGCGGGTCTGAGGAAGCCATCGATGCTTTGCCAGGCTCTGCATCCCGCTGGGTACACTATGGCTGCTGACGCTGCAGCTTGGGTTGCTGTTAGGGTGGTGACTGCACCGTTGGCGCACCACCTACAAGTTTGAGCTAATGGTGCTGTCCACGAGCGCCAAGACGACTTCACCAGTTGGGATTTGTTCTCCTACGCACATCCAATCAGACTCTGGATGGTGGCTCTCCACTCATCCATTTTGTCTAGCATTGGAGGGAAGTTCAACAGCATTTGGGCCCGCGCCATTGCCTCTATCGATGCTGAAGGCATGTTGGAGCGAGAAGAACGTGACGTCGCTCAACTTCTAGCAGAGCCAGCAGGAGCATCGTTGCATTCTTGCCGTTGTGCCGCAGTTGTGACGATAGGTTGACACGGCGGAAGCTGAGCCTGGAGATCTTGAGCCTGATCAGCAGGTGTCTTGTTGTGCGGACGTTGCTGCGTGTGATCAACAACGCCACTCGGGGTCACATCTCGTCCATTTTGTGATGGACGCGGCATGCGCTTTGATGTTGTCTCTCTCGCCACTGTTCTAGTTGTTGTAGCAGGATGATCTTGGCTCGTGCCAGACCGGGTTGTGTTGCTCCGGTGACTGTGCTCGTCATTGCGTTGCGGGGGCAGAAGTTGCGTGCCCGCACCACCAACTCCATCGTTTTTGTTTTCGATGGAGGGTTGTGGAGGATGACCACCTCCAGCGCCTCCACCATCCTTTCCCACCGCAGTGGGCTCGATGACTGCGCTGCGTGTGCCAGTTGTGCCTACTGCAGCATTCGCACCGACCGCAGTAGTGGTGCCGCCTATACCACCTGCAGACGTGGGCGGGGGAAGCTTGGACATGGAAGGCCTAGTTGTCATGGAGCCCTTCTTCTTGGATGCCATGAAGGACGAAGATGGTGATGAAGCTTGATGGAATCGCATGCTACTCGCCAGTCTAGGTTTACGTCAGTGAGCTCCCCTACCTGGCGCGCCAAAGATGTCGGGGTGGATCGACGATCTATGGGGCCAACGAGCCCCTTTGCTAGTTCAGCAACGGGGGGCACTCAAAGCAAAGAGCAGGAATGATGGTGGGCGTAGGGATCTTTACCCGGGTCCAGGCCACCATTGAGTTGTAATACCCTACTCCTGCCTTGGTGTGTTTGATCGTGTGTAAGCACAAGTACAAGGAGCACTCTCCCCCGACAAGATGTAAGGAGAGGGCGGCTATGCATGCAAGTGTGCGTGGAGTTCTGCTAGGTTTGAACCCTTCTCCAGGTTGCCATGGCCCTCCTTTTATATCTTAAGGGGTTTGCACAGTGGCAAAACATTCTTTATCTAGTGATTAGACAACAAACAGTGCTATCATATACCTAACTCTGGTAGTTAAGACAAAGAGCATTAAATGATCCGCTATGTGTCAAGAGGAGGACAAGCCCCGACAAGGATATTGCACCGCTCTAGCTACCTAACTCATGTTATCTTGAAACGCCACCCAAATGGGTGTCAATAAAGGTAAAAATCCCTCCGGTGTGCTGACACGTGTCTGGCAAGCCTCACCAAACTACCTGCGGGCTCGACACCTCATGGATTAGTGACTAGCTGCTCGATGAAGTGGAGCGCTGGCAGTTGGCGAGGGTGGGGCTTGCTGGCCATGGAGCTTGCCAGGCCTTGGCCTTGCCTGGTCTGTGTTGCCAGCAAAGGGCTGCTTCTGGTGCTTGGCTCGTTCTTCTGCCCGAGCCAAGTTGATCTTGGGTCTTGGTCTTATTAATGCACTCCTTGATCTCACAAAGAACAGCTTCTCTGAGTTTGTAGCTTCTTTGATTAATAGAATATTAACCATTCGTCTGTGCATAAGTCAGGGTATAAGACACCCGTGTTTTATACACCGACACATAGTATAGCGACGAGACAAAGCATTAGCAATAAAATTTATTTTCTTTACCCTTCTTGTGTTTAATGACATAAGGGAAATTCTCAATGTATTCAACCCATTTAGCATGTTTATGGTTAAGTTTTGCTTTACTTTTAATACGTTTACAAGATTCATGATTAGAATGTATAACAAATTCTTTGGGCCATAAATAATGTTCCAAAGTTTCTAAAGTCCGAACAAGACCATATAATTCTTTATCATAAGCGGAATAGTTCGGACTAAGCCTGTCGGCGTTTTGGGAACGGGGGTCCCCAGACTTGCCTGCCTGCGGCCGGCAGCGTGGCTCCTCCAGCGGCCCCGTACGGCCCATCTTTACCAGCAAACATTCAAGACCCTCGCGAGGGGCCAAGCCTCACGAGGCGGACGACGCAAGACCTCCTCAGGGGCGCCCTCACCAGGCTGGCTCGCGAGGGGCGGAGATCAAGGCAAGGGGTGCCTCACGAGGTTTTTGTGACACAAGCCATGATGACTAGAGCCACGCGGGCGCCAGCGCGCGTAGTGTCCTCGTTTCCTCTTTGGTGCTAAAGGAGCAAGCGCAGACGAGGAGTCCCGAGGCGTCAGGCAAAGGTTTCCATATCAGTGCAACAAGACCAAGACCGGCAGGACAGAGGTCACCGTGGAGCCCAAGACGGCGTCACCACCAGAGCCTTTGGCAGGAGAAGACTACTTTTGTTAGGATAGCTTGTACTAGTTGTCTCTCTTCGAATTTGGCCGTTGTGGGATCCCTTCCCGCTCAATATTTGGGAAGAGGACCTGGGCCTCTATAAATAGGACTAGCCACCACCATACCGGGGCATCTGATTCGGACCTAGACCGGATCCATATCACCCCAACCACTCAAGTTCACCAAGCACAAGAACACCACTCATCGCAAGGTTGCTCTTCCCTTATAACTGTTCATCCTCAGCCCAAGAGGCAATCTACCACACAAGACGGGAGTAGGGTATTACACCACAACAGTGGCCCGAACCAGTATAAATCTTGTGTCTCATGTTCTTTGGGTTTGTCGAGCTAGGCCGTGAGATCGTAGAGTGTGTGAGCTAGAGAGGGGGAGAGATCTTTGTGCGCACCCCATTGTTCGAACCTCAAGGGTTTTGCCGGAAACCGAAATCCGACATTTGGCGCGCCAAGTAGGGGTGCGTCGAAGCTATGCCCCCCGACGGCCTCGCCTCTCCGACCGACTCTCATGGACGCCGCCTCTTCTCCGACTGGATCGACGGGCGCCCTCCGCAGCGTCGGGGGGGGGGGGGCTCTAGGCCTTCACCCCCGGCTTGCGGCGGGTGCAGTGGCCGCATAAGTTCAAGCCGGAGATGCCGCCCCGTTACGACGGTGCGGCGGATCCGACAACCTTCTTGCTGGCATACGAGGAGGCCGCCTTGGAGGCCTGGGCGACGGTAAAGTCATGGCCAACTGGCTCCAAATGGCCCTGGCTGGCGTGCCGCGCGCCTGGCTCCTCCATCTGCCGGAATCTTCTGTGGCCTCCTGGAAGAAGCCGTGTGACCTCTTCGTCGCGCGCTTCAGAGGACCGGCACCCCCTGTCGTCGCGGCTCTCCTCGGTGGCTCGCAGGCGCCGCCCTCGGATCGTCACGCTAAGCCGTTCTTTCGCTAGATCAGCGTCATCTCCACGTGGCAGGGGGTCCCCCGGGTTGGGCGATGCCCAAGGCCGACCTGATCTTCAACTCGGGGGATCACCCAGTCACTACCGTAGGCTCGGGCGTCCTTCCGATGCTTTGCACGCCCACCAACTACGATGTAGCCATTACCAAGACCCTCATCGACGGCGGCGCCAGCCTCAACGTGCTCTCCGTGGAGGCTTTTAGCCTCCTTCATGTACCACTTGAGCGGCTCCGCCCCAGCAAGCCTTTTTCCGGGGTCGGCGGTGGCTCCTCCGACCTCCTGGGGCAGATCCGTCTCCCCGTGACTTTTGGCACACGTGACAACTACCGCACCGAGCTGATCGACTTCGACATCGCCCGCGTCGGCTTGCCGTACAACGCCATCGTCGGGTACCCGGCGCTGGCCTAGTTTATGGCAGCCACTCATCCTGCCTACAACCTCATGAAGATGCCAGGAAGCAAGGACGTCCTCACTGTGGTCGGAGACACCAAGGAAGCCGTGATGGCCCTCAAGCTCGCCTTCAGGGCCACGGCGGCAGCTTGCCCGACCAACAAGGCAGTGCCCAGAACCAAGGGGGCTGCACCGACTAAGAAGAAGCAGTTGTTCACTCTGGGTGAAGCCAAGACGAAGCAGATACCGGTCGACAAGGACGGGGCCTCTGGCGCCACCTTTAATATAGGCACCGACCTCGCCCCAGATCAAGAAAAAGAGTTGGTTGACTTCTTGTGGGCGAACAGGGAAGTATTCGCCTGGGAACCCAAGCAGCTGGCTGGGGTCCCGAGAAGAGTGATCGAGCATCATCTTTGGGTATGCCCCAACGTGCACCCTGTGAAGCAGAGGGCAAGGCGGTAATCCACGGAGAAGTAGTCCTTCATTGTTTAGGAAACCCGCAAGCTAGAGGCAGCGGGTGTCATTCGCGAAGTCCGGTACCCAGAGTGGCTGGCGAATCTGGTCGTCGTGCCGAAGAAAAGAGGGAAGGAGCGCACGTGTGTTGACTTCACCAACCTCAACAAGGCTTGCCCTCAAGACCTGTTCCTGCTGTCGCGCATCAACCAGATTGTCGACTCCACCGCCGAGTGCAATCTGCTATGTTTCCTGGATGCGTTCTCAGGCTACCACCAGATCAAGATGGTGGTGGAAGATGAGGAGAAAACAGCTTTCCTGACCCCATGCGGAGTGTACTGCTACACTTGCATGCCATTCGGACTGCGCGACACAGGAGCGACCTTCCAGCGACTGATTCACATCACCGTGGGGCAGCAGCTCGGAAGAAATGCTGAGGCCTACGTCGACGACATTGTGGTGAAGTCCCAGGAGGCAAGAACTCTGATTCAGGACCTGGAGGAGACCTTCGCGAGCCTACTCCAGGTGGACCTGCGGCTCAACCCAGAGAAGAGCATGTTTGGTGTCCCTTCGGGCATGCTGTTGGGCTTCCTCGTGTCTCACAGGGGGATCATGGCCAACCTGGAGAAGGTCAAGGCAATCAAAGACATGAGCCCACCACAAAACCTCAAGGAGATGCAGAAGCTTGCAGGCTACGTGACTTCGTTGGGGCGCTTCATCTCCAAGTTAGGGGAGCGCGCATTGCCATTCTTCAAGCTGATGAAGAAGAAGGGTCCGTTCGAATGGACCCCCGAGGCTGACCTGGCATTTCAAAACCTCAAGAGATACTTGACCAGCCCACCGGTGATAGTGGCGCCTCGTCCTCGCGAGCCCTTGGTACTCTACCTGTCTGCCACACCCCACTCCGCCAGCGCGGCACTGGTGGCCCTCAGGGAGGGGCCCGAGGTCGAGGACCCGACAAGTGGAGTCGCCAAGCCGGATGAGGTAGCTCAGCACCAAGACGATGCTCCTGAGACAGCAGCTGCCCCGACAAGTCATCAAGCCCTAGGAGCTGGAAACCCGCAGGAAACACCTCAGTCCCCGGTAGCCAAAAACTCCATCAGCTCTCCCACCCTTGTCGAGCACCCAGTGTACTTCATCAGCATGGTCCAGCGAGATGCGAAGGCGCGATACCCCATGCCTCAGAAGCTCTTGCTCGCACTCCTGGTGGCCTCGCGCAAGCTGCGCCACTACTTCCAAGGTCACCCGATCAAGGTCGTTTCAGCTTACCCATTGGAGAGAGTGCTCAAAAGCCCCGATGCTGCGGGAAGGGTCACCGAATGGAACATCGAGCTGCAAGCGTTCAACCTGGAGTTCAGCACAACCAGAGTCATCAAGGGGGCTGCACTTGCTGACTTTGTGGCGGAATGGACCGCCACCCCGGAGCTCGAAGCAGGCAAGAACCAATCCCTCTTGCTAGGAAGTGAAGCGCCAGATGGTTGGGTCATGTACTTCGTTGGCGGTTCGAACGGCAGGGCACGGGGGCTGGAGCCGTGTTCATCTCGCCCACTCAGGACAAGCTTTACTACGCCGTGCAGCTCTGCTTCCAGCGGGACGAGAAGGTCTCCAACAACATCGTAGAGTACGAGGGTCTCATCGCCGGCCTCAAAGTGGCGGTGGCCCTGGGGGTGAAGCACCTCACCATCAAGGGAGACTCGAAGCTCCTCGTCAACTTCTCCAACAAGGTGTATGAGCCAAAGGATGAGCACATGGAGGCATACCTCATGGAGGTGCGCAAAATGGAGAAGCAGTTCCTGGGCCTGGAACTACAGCATGTGCCTCATGGCACCAACAAAGAGGCTGATGACATTGCTAGAAGAGCATCCAAGCGGCTGCCCCAAGAGCATGGCATCTTCGAGGAGCGGCTCTTCAAGCCTTTGGCAGCACCTCCGCCTGTGGAGCCGGTGCCATCTCAGGAGGAACTCCCCCAGCCTCCAGCCTCGAGAGCCCCCGCCTGCGGCCCGACCTCAGGAGTGCGCCTCCTCTTAGCGCTCGAGCCTCAGGAGGGGTGCTGGATCGAGGAGTTCAAGGTGTACCCGATGCAAGGCACGTTGCCGGAGAAGGAGGAAGACGCGGAGCGTGTGGCCCGACAGGCTACGGCATACTACATTTAGGATGGTGAGCTATACAGGAAGCATCCAAATGATGTTTCTCTATGATGCATTTCTAGGGAACAGGGGAATGAGCTGCTGGCCGACATACATGGCAGAGACTGCGGGCACCACTCTTCGTCGTGCACCCTGGTCAGCAAGGCTTTCCGCAGCGGGTTCTACTAGCCCATGACACTCAACGACGCGGCCGAGCTGGTAAAATCCTGCGAGGCCTACTAGTACCACGCCAAGCAGATCCACCAGCCTGCTCAGGACCTCCAGACTATCCCGCTCTCATGGCCGTTCGCGGTCTGGGGGCTGGATATCCTGGGCCCATTCCCTCGAGCGCCTGGAGGCTACCGCTACCACCAACACCGAGGTCCTGAGGGGTCTCAAGACAAGGACCTTCAAGAAGAAGCTCTGGGCATGCGGCAAGGGCTGGCACGACGAGCTCCAGTCTGTGCTATGGTCCATCCGCACCACCGCCACCAGGCCGACAGGCGAGACCCCGTTCTTCCTCTTCTATGGAGCATAAGCGGTTCTCGCACACGAGGTCAGGCATCGCTCCGCACGGGTCCTGGTGTTTGATGAAACGCAGCAGGACGCCATGCAGGGGATGGATCTCGTGCTGGGGGAGGAACGCTACCGAGAAGCCTCGCTCTGAGCTGCGAGGTACCAGCAGCCGCTGCGGCGGTACCACTTCCGCAGCGTCCGCTCCAGGATGCTCGAGGTGGGTGATCTTGTCCTGAGGTGGGTGCTCTCCAGGGAAGGGCTGCACAACCTTTCGCCCATGTGGGAGGGCCCGTTTCGGTTCTCCCATGTCTCCAGGCCTGGCGCCGCGCGCTTGGAGACACAGGATGGGATCCCCATCCAGAACGCCTGGAACATCCAGCACCTTCGGAAGATCTAACCATGAAGCAAGGCCCGGTGCCTGTGAAGCAAGGCCCAGTCCTTGTGAAGAATCTCTGCTCGTGACACTCACGTAATAATCTATACATGCCCCGGCGTCTCAGGAGTGCCGCCCTCGGTCCTCGGGGGCTCCCTCCCATGCCTAGTGGCAGCACTTAGCTCCGCGCTGGTGAGAAGACAAGAAGACTAGACTAGGTGTCGGACGCGGCTTTTCATTTGCTTTCCGCAGTTGGTTGCCCCCTCTTTTAAGAGACAATTTGCTTTCTGGTGTTCCTTGCTGGCCTGGTTCCATTGTCCTTGTTGCCTCCTTTTCTGCCCTCGGTTCCTCGTTTTTGACCTGTCCTCTCCCTCGCGTGCCTCGCGAGGGGGCTGGACAGGCCCCCTCATGAGCGTTTTCGTTTTCTTTTCTTTCGCAAGGCACCCTCGCTCGAGCTTGCAAGCTAGCGTTCCCCTCTCAATCTGTGCCCCCGGGTACCGTGATGCGATGCACTGGGTTATGGCCGGCAGTGTCGACGACCAGGGTCCAGAAGAATAAGGATTGCCTAACGAATTTTTCCAGTTCTCAAGCGCCTTCCGAGCACAGGAGGCCTTGTCAAGCACTGGGGAACACGCGTCTCGCGAGGCGAAACCTACTTCAGGCACATCAAGCTAAGTCATTCTACGCGCATACATAAAACATGACGCCGCAACACAACACGGGAATGGTAAACATAGCACAGCCACTTAGAAATCATAATTGTTGCACGCCCTAGCAGGGCCCCATACTTGTCTCTCTCTAATGCAGGAAGGAAAGGAAGAATGAAACAAAAGCAGGACGTGCTCCCGCGGTAGGTCGCGAGGATGGGCCCATGGCACTCTCCTGGGTTTAGCCAGACCCCTCCTCGCGCTTCACTGGAGCATGGCGATGGGACGACCTGCTGCCACCTTCGAAGCAGGCGCGGTGGTGTGGCGGCTGGTCGTAGTCGCCATTGCTGGAGCTGCTGTCGGAAGAGGAGCTACCGTAGCTGGACGAGCCATGGCCAGCGCCGAGGACGAAGCCGCCCTCCTCCTCGTCACGACCATCGCCAAGGCCGAGCACATCGTCGCCGTCGTTGTCCTCGGGGCAACACCCGACGCGGCGACCATCTTCCCCAAATACCCTCACGAAGAGGGTCGCGTCGCCGTCGTACCTGAAGTGGAGGGCACACCGCCTACCCAGTCCACGCGTGCGGGCGAATGTCTGCCAGCCGCGAGCCAGGACCGCGTTGCCCGCGGCGGAGACCTCGACCGCGACCCAAGAAGCGTTGCTGCAGCAGCCATCCGCCTGCAGCCAATGACCACCTAATGTGGAGCATCCTATGGACATCACCATGTCAAGAGTTCATTCGTCAAGTGACACGTGCGACATCTACTTCACATACATAAAGGTGAACCCTCTCCTTTACACGTGCTCACTTGACCCCTTCGAGGATGGTATACTACTTGACCCTCCATCGTGCATGCATAGGTATTGTCGGAGCTTCACGGATGACGAGGAGGAGTGCAAGCGCCAAGGATCACCTACACCATCTGCGAGGGAAGCCTGGAAGAGAAGACGCAAGAAGAAGAGCTGTTGAAGAAGCTCCAGCCACCGGACGACCGGTCGGGTCCGGACGTCCGGCGCCTGAAGATCCACCGGATGACCGGTCCAGACCGGACGACCGGTGTCCCTGCACCCGAGCCAAACGAGCGGACGTCCGACGCCACCGGACGACCGGTCCAGACCGGAAATCCGCTACACCAGCATCCGAGCCAGATCGTGCGGACGATCGGCCCCTACCGGACGTCCGGTCACCCACGAGCAACCGGACGACCGGTCCCCAGCGGACGTCCGGTACCTGGCTGTGTCCAGTTGCGGGCCGAGGCCCATGTACCCCTTCACTTTCCCCCCATTTGCACTAAGACTATAAATAGACCTCTCCCTCCTCCTTTCTAGGGTAGCGTTGTGATAGCTCATTTGAGAGATAGAGCTACGCTCATCCATTATGGATCTACTCCACGAGAGAGACCGCGGCCCCTCTACGGAGAAGATCCCCTTGTATTCAAGACCCCCTCTTGGGTGGCCCCATCAAGACCTCCTCACGGGGAAGAACCCGATTACCGTTTGTATCATCCATTGTTGACTTTGGATCAATGTATCTTCCTTTGTGTTCATCGATCTAGCGCATGTGTGATCTATTTCTTGTTGGTTGAGTGATTTCTCTCGTGTTTTCCCTCGTTTTCCCCTCGTGTTCTTCGTGTTCATCCTTGGGATCCGGTCCTTTCATGAAAGATTGGTGATCTAGGGTTCCACCCTACATCATCTTGGCATCAGAGCTTAGGTTTATCACGAATTTGGAGCCTCCCCGTTGTGTTTTCTAGCCTAATTTTGTTGTGTTCTTCCCCAAATTCGAAAATCCCACCAAAAATAGCCCCAATTTTTTCGTGATTTGTTGGTATGATGAAGTTTTGTTGATTTTGATCCATGGATTTGCTTGGTTTCGAGTGGATCTAGCATTTCCCCAATTTTCCCCACTTCCCATCCACGAAATCTCATCAATTTTGACCCCAAAATCCCCAAATTCCGCCCAAAATCGCGTCCCGGATCTGAAATCTCGCGTTGACCCCGACCATTGGACGACTGTCACTTTACCGGACGTCCGGAGCCCCTGGAACGACCGGACGTCCGTCATCCACCGGACGACCGGAACCCCTAACCCGTATGGAAATTAGCGGATTTTCGAGCTCACCGGACGTCCGGCCACCGGACATCCGTCCATTAGCGGACGTCCGCTACCTGTAGATATCAACTTTAGCTGATTTTTGTTTCGGCCATACCTAATTCATCCGAACTCCGATTTTGACGTTCTTTAGCTCGTTTTGAAGCTCTTGACATCCTCCTTACCACAAAAATACCACCAAAGTCATTTGACTCCATCGAAGTTTCTGAAATTTGGCATGTTTGCCTAGGCCCTCCACCATATCATCCGCTACACCACCATAGCCTTCCGCAACCTAACCAATTTTGTTCCCCATAGCATTAGTGGTTGCTTGAGGAGTGATTTGAGTCTCCTAAGGTGTCTAGGCTACTTAGGGACGGTTTCTTCTTCATCAACCACCACCATAACTTCCGCATAGTTTTGCCCACCTCACACTCCCGCCACCCCGACTTAACCCATTTTTGTTTGTGTTGTGAGTTGTGTCTCCTAAGGTGTTTCGGCTACTTAGGGACCGTGCTTCCAACTCTGACACCATGTATAGTTCACCACCTTACCTTCCACTTCGGCATTGCCTACTCGCAAAACCCATCATTGCATTTTCACAACCACCACCGCATCCCGCTACCACCATTTTGACATTTGAGATTTTGAGTTCGCGGTTTTTCCGTTTCCTAAGGTGTTTTGGCTACTTAGGGACGAGTCTCCATCATCTTGGTATCGCCATCAAGATCACCGCCACTCATCATCGCCACGGACGGTAACCTCCATATCATCTCGATATCGTGGTATCCCTCCATTGTATATTCCCTTGCCATTGCATTGATAACCCCTAGCCCATTTTGCATTACTTGCCTATCGAGACTAGCCATTTGAGTATTGCCGCCAATGTTACTTGTACACATTAGTGATCTACACCATACATTGCATACATACCATATCATATTGGTATCATCATATCATCTCGTGCGCCTCAAGTTTGTTCCCGCATATATACAATTGCTACCTTGGTTTGTGCATTTTGCAAAGTGGCCATACAAAAAAAAGAAAAGAGAATAAAGCTTTTAAGCAAAGAAAAAGAGTGAACAAAGAGCTTGTAAGTAATAGCCATAGCATCATACCACATTGCATATAAGATCATCTTGGATCATAACACCGGGAACCATATATACATAGCATACTTGGGATAGAAGTCGTTGCATTTTTGTCTCCTATAGGTTGTGCACAAGTGTCGTATCCGCCTATTGAGCAATCGTGCTAGCGTCTCTCTAGAGTTGTGCAACAAGAGCATTTTCTTTGGATTCCACATTTTGAGCTCATCCTTGGTTGCACGACCCCATTTATCTATCTGTGTGTGTGTTTCCGTGTGCCACATATTGCTTTTGGTCTACTTGTTACACTTGCGAATTTGTGAATCTCTTTCAACATTATTGACTCTTGCTAACATTTTACATTAAATTTTTGTGCCACTATCCTCACCGAGCTCCACCATAAGACTTATTTGTGTAGGTGTGAGAAACCAACAAGAATTGGTACCAATTGTGCTATTTCCTTGTTCCACATTGGAGTGATCATTGATCCACTTTCAACTTCGGTCAAGGTACATTTGGTATCAGTTCTTCTCTTTCTCCACTCATATTGGCTCGAATCTTGTGATGGATAGGAAAGGAATTTCATCTTCGGTCTTCCACAACAACGACGGCATGTACAACTACATCAACAACAAGCTTTCCGCACAAAGGAGGAGCAAGATGCAAGGATGGAGGAGATTCGGACCATGTTGATCAATCATTCTTCCCCTTCATCATCCTCAAGGCGGCGACGTTCAAGTCACAAGTCTTCGGAGCGCAAAAATGATGCAAGCGCAAGTCGTCCTCGTGCACATCTCCATGGCGACCACCATCACGTTTGTGATCCACCTCGTCATGAAGGGCAAGTCACCTCCAAGCAACATGTGCATGACGACGACGAACGACATCTACATCGAGCTCAAGCATGACAACGACAACATCATCATGAAGATGCTCGAGATGCGCCTACCTACAAGTCGCAACAAGCCCTACTTCACGCCAAGTCCAAACTTCATGACCACAAGAGAAGACCGCGAGACAAGCACCACCAAGACGGAGCTACGGCTACACCAACCACTTTGGCATCTTCGCCAAGCGACTTCAAGGCATCTTCGCCTTCAGATATATGGCATCTTCGCCAACAAGCACCTCAAGACTACGCTCAAGAGAAGCTCCCCAAGCTCAAGTCCGCGACTTCCACGAGCTACTACGACCTCGACATCGACCACACGATTCCTTTCTATGGGACTCAAGAACCCAAGGAGTATCTCGAGTGGGAGCATTTGATGGAGGACTACCTCAAGCTACATCAAGTCCCTCCCGAGGATCAAGTGAAGTGCGCCACAAGGAACTTCCACGACTACGCGTCCACATGGTGGCTACACACACCTTCAGAGAGCTACGACATAAGTTGTCCCAAGACGAAGAGAGCTTTGCGGCGAGAGTTTGTGCCTCCAACCTACATGGAACAACTTCAACGCCAATTGGAGAACACTATCCAAGGATCCAAGTCCATCGACGAGTACTTCAAGGAGATGAAGATTTCCTTGCGACGAGCCGGCGTGGACGACTCCATTTCGATGAAGTTCCACTTCATGATGGGATTGCACAACGACATCTCCAAGACTCTCTTCCTCGAGAACTACAAGTCCCTCGACGACAACTACATTGGTGCTCTCAAGGCGGAACAAGAACTCATGAAGGCCAAAGCTTCTCCACCCCAAGCTCACTTTGCGACGACGAAGCTCGATGAGAACGAGCATGAGGCTAGTACCACCAAGATGTCCAAGCCCAACGAGCTCCAAGACGATGCTCCCAAGTTCGACTTCACCGCCATCCCTCTTTGTGGCATTGACGATGCCGAGTCTACTTCGACTCTTTTTCAAGATGGTGCGGCGATGACTACGACTACGGACACCATCAAGGACCAAACTTTTGAGGCGAGCGACATGGTGACGAGCAAGGATGATGCTTCCATCTTAGGAGGAGAGAGTGATGATGTGCCATCTTCGGCCTTCATCCATGGCGACAATGACGAGATGGTTGAGCATGGGATTTTCCCTTCGACCACGGCGACGTATGATGACTTGAGTGACTTGTGCCACCATATTGAGAGTGAGAGTGACTTCACCACTAGCCACATATATGTGTTAACACAATTCCCAAGTGAGGAGAGCCACAACCCCCACCACTTGAGTGAGATGAGTGACTCCACCATATGTGAGTTTGAGTGCACCTATTTTGAGGGAGTGAGTGAACCACCACATAGAGAGAGTGAGATAGTTGATAGGTCATGTGAGGCCACTTTCAACACTAACGACTTGACCTCTACCTCTATTGTGTCTTCTCATTTGGTGCTATGTCCCTTATATGATGACGCGCCGATTCTCGACGACTTTGTCCTACCTTTGGACAAGACGATGGCCATGGTGGAATATGATGCACCCCCCACATGGTTCCATCACAATGATGATCTTGACCACCATCCGGTCTTTCTCACCTCACCTACACCACATGAGTGGAATGACAATGGTAACATAGGTGAAGGTGATGCTCTAGTCCCACTAGTGGACATTCATGACATTGATTGCTTGCATGATGTTGATCCCCCTATTGACATGCTTCCTGCTAGTATGATTTCCCCATGCAATGATTTACCCATTTATGATGAGTATGACCATTGCCATGTAGAGTCTATTAGTTGTGATGCCATGTTGCATAGGATCTCTTGTGACAATTCCTTAGGTCACATCATGTTTTCCATTCCGCTTGACTTGTCATATGCTATGCATGAGATCAACCATATGTCATATTTGCAATCTCTTCATAGTGACTATGCATATGCTATTAAAATGAACCCAATTTGCACATATGGCATAAATGACAAGCCTATGGTTATTGGCATTTGTTTCTCTTGTGATGATATTGACATGCTACCTTTGCATCATTTATCTCATATGCCATGCCATAACCACCTAGCTTCGGATATGCATTGTTTTGGATGTTGTCCATTTCCTCCATATGATGTTTCCAATATTGCTTATGAGGAGATCCCCATAGTTTCCTCATACATTTTAGGAGATTTTGATTCATCCCATTCATTGCATGATCCCAATATTTGTGTGCACAATATGCTTCCCATGAATAAACAAGCTATTGATGTGCCATATACTTGTATGCTCAATTTGCATCCCCATCATGTTATGCACAATAACTATTATTTCATGATGGATGACATGTTCTTATACCATGCATCAAATTTCTTTGACCGATGCTTATCCTGTGCTAACTCTCACGTGCACATACACATCATGATGGATGATGTGTACATTTACCACACGCACAATTTCTTTTGTTTGTGTTTCTTTTGTGTAGGTACCCTTGAATACTTGTCAACCTCACAATCCCACGAGTTGACAAAACGAGCTCTAGAGAGCAATTATGACTTGGAATCCCATGGATTGCCTTTCCCACCGCTCTCTTCGCGCAAATACTTCGCGCATTTCTTCTACTTGGCCCTCACTTGGCTATGGGTTATTGTCCATTACATATTATATGCCCATCTTGCCATGTTCACTTTGCATGATATGCTCATTCCTATGCCTTTGCCACGCATTTGTGACCCATGCTTTGCATTACACATGATGATTGATTCTCATACTTGTATGTGTATTTGCAAGCTTGGTGGAGATATTGCTTGTTATTGCCATGTTTGCTTTGTGCCCCATGCCTATGATTATACTATGATCTTGCATTGTGTTCGTGGTTGCGATATGTCATGTGCATTGCCTATGTCTATTATTTACTCACATGACATCATTGCCATGATTTCATCTAGTGTGTTGCATCTTCGCTCCACTAGTTTGCACGACATGATTGTTATTGCTTCTTGTCATATCTCTCCATATGTTGCCTCTCTCATGCTAGATGATTTGCCATGTATTGAGTGCAATTATGCATTTAGTATTGATAATGAGTTTGCCCCCATAGCATTCTCACATATATTTGGAGATTTTGACATATTCCTTATGAAGCATGCTTGTCTTACCTCTTTGCACCATATACCTAGTGCCATGAATATTGCCATTTTTGCATCATATTCTTCACGCACTTGTGCTTCTAATGGTTATGTGCAAGAGAAGAGAACCATCATGATGGATGATGTGTTTATCTACCATGCACATACATTCTTTCTTTTGTTGTGTGCATGTGTAGGATACTTGGACTTCGTGTCAACTTCCACGTCACGTGAGTTGACAATCCGAGCTCTTGAGAGCGAACCACCTTCTACCACGACGATTCTACATCGCACTTGCTTGTACTTCGACATTGTGAAGGACGCACAAGAACATGCTTTCAAGGTGATATCCTTCTCTTTTGAGAACCCCCAAACCATGAGCATGCATATTGTGGATCATACTACTTGTGTTGCTTGCACCATGCGACTTATTTGTCATTTTGGACCCCTTTCATGCGCACATGTTAGAGATCTTGCTTCCACTTGTGATTTTCACAATTCCATGCATCATGATATATATGCCTTGTGTGTTGCATCCAATTCTTAGATTACTTGTTCCTATCACATGTTTTGGTTGCAACAATGTCATCACTTCACATATGCCATGTCCCATTGACTGCTACATGCTTGCCTTGATTGCCTCACACATGATGAACAATTGCTCTTTCCATTGTGTTGAGTGCCACACGATATTCACTACGCCCCATGCACATTATGCTTGGATTGTCTTGCACTTGACCCATGTGTTTAGACACTTCATTTTACTTGGTGTTGTGAATGATTCATATGCCTACCATCGACCTTACATTGAGCAATTTGTGAATGCTTGCTATGAACTTGAGGTAGATGCTTCTTCTCTTGTCACACATATTTGCATCACTACCTCACATTCACATGCTTGTTTCCATGATGTCCTTCTTTGTGCTCAGTTTATGTGCTTACATGCCATGTCACAATCCTTTGTCACACCATATGCTATGCTTGATGACAACACTTGTTGGGTGAATCACCTCTTGAATGCTTGGTTTTGCACTAACGCTAACCGCATTTGTTTTTCCAAGTGTTTGTTCTCCTTGCTCCTTTTGAAGGACTCACGAGATGGTGCGACATTGAAGAGTGCCCATTTCAAGCTTCACGATGATGAGAACTTGGTGATCGACCACTACTACACGGTGATGCCATCTCTTTCCCATGGTGATCTGGATTTCGATCCGAGGTCGGATCTTACCCAAGGGGGAGGGGATGATGTGGAGCATCCTATGGACATCACCATGTCAAGAGTTCATTCGGCAAGTGACACGTGCGACATCTACTTCACATACATAAAGGTGAATCCTCTCCTTTACACGTGCTCACTTGACCCCTTCGAGGATGGTATACTACTTGACCATCCATCGTGCATGCATAGGTATTGTCGGAGCTTCACGGATGACGAGGAGGAGTGCAAGCACCAAGGATCACCTACACCATCCGTGAGGGAAGCCTGGAAGAGAAGACGCAAGAAGAAGAGCTGTCGAAGAAGCTCCAGCCACCGGACGACCGGTCGGGTCCGGACGTCCGGCGCCTGAAGATCCACCGGATGACCGGTCCAGACCGGACGACCGGTGTCCCTGCACCCGAGCCAAACGAGCGGACGTCCGATGCCACCGGCGACCGGACGACCGGTCCAGACCGGAAATCCGCTACACTAGCATCCGAGCGAGATCGTGCGGATGACCGGCCCCTACCGGACGTCCGGCCACCCACGAGCCACCGGACGACCGGTCCCCAGCGGACGTCCAGTACCTGGCTGTGTCCAGTTGCGGGCTGAGGCCCATGTACCCCTTCACTTTCCCCCCATTTGCACTAAGACTATAAATAGACCTCTCCCTCCTCCTTTCTAGGGTAGCATTGTGATAGCTCATTTGAGAGATAGAGCTATGCTCATCCATTATGGATCTACTCCACGAGAGAGACCGCGGCCCCTCTACGGAGAAGATCCCCTTGGATTCAAGACCCCCTCTTGGGTGGCCCCATCAAGACCTCCTCACGGAGAAGAACCCGGTTACCATTTGTATCGTCCGTTGTTGACTTTGGATCAATGTATCTTCCTTTGTGTTCATCGATCTAGCGCATGTGTGATCTATTTCTTGTTGGTTGAGTGATTTCTCTCGTGATTTCCCCCGTTTTCCCCTCATGTTCTTCATGTTCATCCTTGGGATCCTCTCCTTTCATGAAAGATCGGCCATCTAGGGTTCCACCCTACATCACCACCTGCACAGTGGAAGGAAGCTCGCCGACAAAGAAGCGCAGGAGCTGAAGCCAAGTGTCAGCCAGGTTCTCTGACCACACGATGAACTCCGGCATGACCTCTGCCAAATGGAAGCGCGGCCGAGGGGGCCACGCAACCTCGCACGCCTCACCTCATCAACAGGACTGCCACGACCTAGGCGGCTGCCACCACGAGAAGAGGCGCCACCGCGGCCGCAGCGAGGGTCGCAGTGTGCTTGCGGGGACGACCGCACCCCCTCTTGGGTGGCGGTGAGCCAGGCCCCTCCTGGCGAGCTTTCCCCTTCTCCGCAACCGAGAGCCTCTTCGCAGGCGCCATGTGTGTCGCTGCCGGCAGTGGAGCAATTAAGAAGAAGAAGCGGGAGAAGCAAGGAAGAGACGGGTGACGGGGGCTCCGCCCCCACTTCCCATTTATAGCCAAGGGAAGGCCAACCACCGGCCTCCACGATCGAAGGTAATAATGATCTTTTTCTGCATGCAACAAGGACCTGTCAAGTCAGGCAGTTGCCGAGGCAGCATGGGGAAGCGGAGACGGCCACGTCCAATCAGTCGCCACGCGCCAACCGTGGCCATAGGATGATGGGGCCCGCGGCGCTCCGTGCTTGCCCTTTGGCTTCACCTCGAAGCCAAGCCCGAGCGCGCCTTGGGCCCGGGGGCTACTGTCGGTGTTTTGGGAACGGGGGTCCCCAGACTTGCCTGCCTACGGCCCGTACCATGGCTCCACTAGCGGCCCCATATGGCCCATCTTCACCAGCAAACATTCAAGACCCTCGCGAGGCGAACGACGCAAGACCACCTCAGGGGTAGCCTCACCAGGCTGGCTCGCAAGGGGTGGAGAGATGAAGGCAAGGGGCACATCACGAGGTTTCTGTGACGCAATACATGACGACTGGAGCCAGGCGGGCGCCAGCACGTGTAGTGTCCTCGTTTCCTCTTTGGTGCTAAAGGGGAAAGCGCAGACGAGGAGTAACGAGGTGTCAGGCAAAGGTTTCCATATTGGTGCAACAAGACCAAGACCAGCAGGACGGCAGGACGGAGGTCACCATAGAGCCCAAGACGGCGTCACCACCAAAGCCTTTGGCAGACGAAGACTACTTTTATCAGGATAGCTTGTACTAGTTGTCTCCCTTCGAATTTGGCCATTGTATGATCCCTTCCCACTCAATATTTGGGAAGAGGACCTGGGACTCTATAAATAGGACTAGCCACCACCATCGGGAGGCATCTGATTCGAACCTAGACCGGATCCATATCACCCCAACCACTCAAGTTCACCAAGAACAAGAACACCTCTCCTCGCGAGGTTGTTCTTCCCTTGTAACTGTTTATCCTCAACCCAAGAGGCAATCCACCACACCACACTAGAGTAGGGTATTACACCAAAACGGTGGCCCGAACCAGTATAAATCTTGTGTGTCATGTTCTTTGGGTTCGTCGAGCTAGGCCGTGAGATCGTAGAGTGTGCGAGCTAGAGAGGGGGAGAGATCTTTGTGCACACCCCAGTGTTCGAACCTCAAGGGTTTTGCCAGAACCCGAAATCCTACATAGCCCACTCAATTTTTCAGAAAAGTACGTAATAGGTTAAACATCTTGTAATCGCACCTCCTAATACAATTTCACTAGCATACACAAGCTCAAAAGTCTTATTAAAAGCAAGAAGTTGGAGTAAAGGAGCATGTATCTACTTATCTTTCAATACAGAGAAGGCTTCTTCCTGTGCATTACCCCAAACAAAAGTCACATCCTTCTTTCTAAGTGCATTGAGAGGTGCAACAATGGTGCTGAAATCTCTCACAAAACGCCTACAAAACCAACCAAGGCCAAGCAAACTCCTCACTTGTGTGACCATTTTGGGTTGTGTCCAACTCTTAATAGCTTCAATATTGGCTTGATCAACTTCAATTCCATGCGGAGTAACAACATAGACAAGAAAAGAAACTATGTCGGTGCAAAAGGTGCACTTCCCAAGGTGACCAAACAAATGTACATCACACAGGGAAATAAAAACAACACGTAAATGTTCCAAATGTGTTGGGTTCAGGGGTCCGCAGACCCAAGGAAGGTTCGAACTCTGGGGCGTGTGCGAAAATCTTAACCTCTCCAAACAACCGGTTCGTCACCCCCACGACCTAGCTCGACGAATAAGGGAGAAGATGGACACATCAGTTTTACCCAGGTTCAGACCACCTTGCAGTGTAAGACCCTACTCCTGCATTGGCGTGGATTAGCCTCACAAGGGGCTGAGGATGAACTAGTACAAGGGAAGAACAACCTCGCGAGGTCTGCTCTGGTGAGGGTGGAGAAGGACCCGATCCTGCTACAGTGGTGGCTAGCCTATACTTATAGTAGCCTCGGTCCTCTTGCCCCAAAACGTAGGCGGGAAGGGATCCCATACTGGCCAATTTGAAAGGGGACAAGTAGTACATCTTATCCTGACGAAAGGTGGTCTTCGCCTGCAAAGCCTCTGGTCATGACGCTGTGGTGGGAACGATGATGACATCCATCCTGCCATCCTGGCGGTCTTTGTCTTGTTGCACAGGAATGGAAACCTTTGCCATCCTTGCGCTTGCCTCCTTAGCACCAAAGAGGAAACTGGCTCCTCTACGCCTGCTAGCGCCCACCTGGCCTTGGTCATCATGGCTTGCGTCACCCCAACCTCGTGAGGTTGGGCACCTGCATAGAAATCCCCGCTCCTTAGGAGGCAGCCAGGGGAGGCCGCTTCCTCCGGAGGTCTTGATGTCGCCTGCCTCACGAGGCTTGGTCCCTCGCGAGGGTCTTGTCTTTATTGTGTTGTAGACGGGTCATACCAGGCCGTCAATAGAGCCATGCCATGGCGACAGGCAAGCAAGTCTGGGTACCCCGGTTCCCAGAACACCGACAGTAGCCCTCGGGCCCAAGGTGCGCTCAGACTTGGCTTCGAGGCAATGCCAAAGGGCAAGGGCGGAGTGCCGCGGGCCCCAATCACCTGCGGATCGAGCCGACGCATGGCACTTGATGGGACATGGGCGTCTCCACTTACCGACGCTGCCTCGGCAACTCCTTGACTTGACAACTGCCTGACGCATGCAGAAAGGCCATCATTGCTCGGAGCGTGAGAAGCCGGCGGTTAGCCTTCCATTAGCTATAAATGGGAGAGGGGGCGGAGCCCCAACGCATCTACGTCTTCTCGCCACTTTCTCCTTCTTCTTCTTCGTCTCGTCATCTTGCCAGAGCGTCCATGGCACCAGTAAGGAGGTTCTCTGCCACGGAGAAGGGGAAGGCTCCCAAGGAAGGACCGGGCTCGCCGTCACCCAAGAGAGGTCGTGGCCGTCTAGGTAAGTATATCGCGACACCGGTAGTGGCTCCCCGAGGGCGTGGGACCACCCCCTCCAAGGAAGCCACCGCCTCCGGCAGCCATGGGGTGCTCCTTCCCGCGGTGGAAGTTGCCGCGGCAAGCGTGGCTGCGGCGACGGGATGAGGCATGTGGCAGCCATTTGGCCACCGCGTCCGTGATGCCACTCGGCCGACGCGTCTTCGGAGTTTGTGGTGTGGGCAGAGAGGCCTGTAGGCGTCAGGTTCCATTTCCCATGCTTATTCATGGGCGCACTGCCGGCTGGGGGACCCGGTGGCCTCGGGCTGCTGCAGCAGGGCCTCTGTCATAGCCTGATTTTTGGCCCTTCCTTTTTCTTTTGTTCCTCTAAGATTTTTGCTTGAGTTTTCTTTTTCCGTGGCTTTGTGGTCTCAAAACTGAAGAAGATGACCTCTTTTTTTTCTAGAGTGGCTTGTCATCCTGAAACCCTTCCCAAGACCTTGCCATTTTCATCCTAGCCAAACCCCAATATTCTTTTCCTTGGGAATATCCTTTTCTATTAAAGGAATAACCCAATTTGCCCTAGGTTGTGAACCTATATTTCTATCACTCCCAAAATTCCCAAATAATTATCATAATTTTTTGGGTAATATCTTCCTCAAATATGGCAAAATATTTCATTTTCCATGTTCCTCATCATGCTCAATTAATTATTTTCCTATTCTTTCCTGAATGGCAGATTGTGAAGCAAGTGCCATTTACCTTTTCCCATTTGACCCCAAACTTTTTGGACACCTTTTAATGTCCAAATAATTGCCTCATGCCAAAATTCAACTTAATTTGCCTAGAAAATATTCCTGAGCAATTTTTCAAAGTTCCTGTCTGAGGGAATTGGTTGTGAAGGAAGTACTAGCTAGGTTAACCCAAAGGAGTTGAACTTTTGCATGGTCCTTCATTTTATCACATCGAAGCCCTCCTCAAGATTTGAGCTCATGCAATGCATCCTTGTGAGCTGAGCTTCAAATCTTTATTGTTGTCCAAATTTTCAGTTAGTGAAGCCAGTACATTTTACATTGCTCCATTATTGCTGAAAATTTTCCTAAGCCTTCTCCTACCTATATAACTTATCTCCACAATATTTGGTCTCATTTCATATGGCTATTTTCCCTTGGGATTTTTCCGAAGTTTTTGTCCAAAGAGGTGTTGTATGAAGGAAGTACCATATTGGCTTGGCCAAATGGCATGAAATTTTTATGGCCCTCTCATATGACCATATAACCCTGCCATGTTCATTTTTAGCTCAATTAATCACTCTATGTGAGTGCTTCTTCCTATTCCTGTTTCTGGACCAATTTATGTGGTTGTTAAGCAACTATATTAAATACTGGTCCAAATCATCTCATAATTGACAGGATTATAGTTCTTCCTAACCTAAACTCCCCAGACATCCTATGTGGCTCTAATCTCACCTCAGTTGATCACTGTTTCATGATCAAGTTTGCAACAGCAAACTTCAGAGCTCACTTACCATTTCACCACGGAGTCTTTGACCGAGCTACCACCGCAGTTGAAACCTACCCAGGAAGGACTAACCCCAAGACATCGTTTGGCATGGCTTGTGGACCGTATCCACCAGTGCACGCGGTGACCATCGCTTTGGCATGCAATGGCCGCGTCCAGAACGCCACCTAGCTCCGGCACCTGCCCCTCTTGTCGTCTTCGAGCTCGTGAGCATGTCTGACAGCTTCACCGCGTCGTCGCCATCCTCCTGGAGCAATCTCCCCCTCCGTATGCCCCTTTGTCAACGCTCGTCGCCATGCGCCCACGTGCAAGCTGTAGCCGACAATTCATTAATAGCGCTCGGCCTCTTCCTCTGCTCCCCCTTGGCTTCGTCCGCTTTTCGACTTTCTGTAGCTCGTCCTCTCCCCCTTCGTCGCATTCCTGTCGGTGGGAAACGACACCTATGGGATCACAACAATCCCTACTACGGTTTTCGGGGCACGAGGTCGTGAGAAGAGCAGGATTAACAGTCAGCACGAGGATCATTTACTCAGGTTTGGGCCGCGAGGATGCGTAAAACCCTAGTCCTGCTTTGGTGGATGTATTGAGTGTTCTTGGGCTCTCGAACTAGATACGGTGGTTGTGTAGTTCAAAAGAGCCGAATCCCTCTCCAGTACGCCGTAGGCCTCCTTTTATAGTCGAAAGTGGCTGCCACAGTGGCACACAGGAGGTGGAAAGGCCTACAGTACAGCGAGCTTATCGCTCGTATTATAGGACAAGACACATTTAATGCATCGCTTAGGTGTCCCTTAGCTTTATCAGGGACGGGAACGAGGCTCATCCCATCCGTCGCTGCTCCTCCTCGCTTCGACACGCGCCCAGGCTAGCGATGCATGCAATGCCATGTAGACAGGCAGGCAGCTGAGGTGGTGCGGTGGTAGGGCCTTCATGAAGGTCCGCACGCCACCACGCAGGTGCCTGCTGATTTGGCCTGGAAATTGCATGTTGCCACGCAGGTGCCTGCCCAGCTGGTTGGGCTGGCAGCTGCATGCGAACGGCGGTGGTAGTCTTGGCTGGAACGGGTCTGGTAGTGGCCCTGCTGATGCCCTCGGCAAGGGTCTTGCCAGGGGCCCGGCAAGGGTCTCTGCCATGGCGTTGCCGTCATCCCCAACAAGTGTCTCGCCGGGGGCCTTGCTGTGATCCCCGGCAAAGGTCTTGCCGGGGGCCTTGTGGACTCCCTCGGCTAGGATCCCGTCGAGGGTCGCCGTCTTCTGGTCCTCATCTGATCCTGAGTGTTTCTCTGTCTTCACAAAGATCTGCATGCCACCCTGGAGGTGCCTCCTGATCCCTTCGTTGGAATTATCTTGGGCTATATTTCACCTAAAACCGTCCCTAAGGATTGTTGCTAATTATGGTGCTTATAAATGGTCCAATTTCTTCATCTATCCTCCCGGTGAAATAAGTTTCTCATCTCCTTGTTGTTATCAATCCAATCTTTTGTTTCCGTTAGTGGCAGAATTTCACCTCAGTTTTGAGATGTTTTCCTTAAGACCACATCAAGCTTACTCTTTTCTTTGTTGGTTTTCCAACAACTCTGTTCTAGCATTTCTTGTAAGCGTGCTCTCTCAAGATCGTATTTCCCTTAGTTCATTCCATTCCATTCTTACTTTTGTTCCGGAGGCTTTGTGATGTTGCTCTCTTCAACCCTTCTTCTTGTTCTTGTCAGGACCTTGTTCTTTTCGTGCTTATCCACTTAACCGGAGTGTGTGCCGCTGCTCAAGTTCTTTCAGTTCATCAAGCCTCGCATATCTTTCCAACCGGAGTGCTGTTCGAATTTGTTTCTTCCTTGTTCCTCTTTTCTAACGGAGTGTTTTCAACTTTGTTCATCTCCGGTGTATTCTTTTCTCGAAATAGCTTAGCCTTTTCAAGGTTCTTTGGTTTCACTCGTTCGTCAAAGAAGCAACTTAGTTTTACCTCTTCTCTTTTCTCTTTCGTTTGCCCCTCCGGTGCCATTCTAGATCTCGGGACGAGATCCTCTCGTAGTGGTGGAGTGTTGTGACGCCCCGAGACCGATGCTCGAGAAGACTTCCTTATGTTTTGGGTTTCTCCGTGTGTTTTCATTTGTGCCTGCTCTTTTATTTTTTTTTGCATTGCATCTTGTTATCATATCATCATGTCATAATCTTTTGCATCTCAACTAAATAATTTGTGTGGATCTTCGATCCATTTAAATAAAGGGAAGAGTGTCTTCTCTTTATAACATACCCTCCCGATAGTAGGGAGCTATATAAAATATTCCATTCGTGTGGAATTACCTTGACACACTTGCAAAATATTTTCCCCATGCCTTCGTCCCATGCATCATCTCCTTCTCTTTTCCTTCTATTTCCTGTCTTTTGCTAGTCCCATTTTTCCCTTCTCTTTTAATGTCCATTCTTTTCCTATAAATTCTAGACCGTGCCAGGACCACCTCCTCCAATTTTCAGATCCTTTAGACTTGTTTTGGTAGGGTTCAAAAATGGCTCAAGTTTGAATTTAATTCAAACTTGAATTATTTTTCTATCTATAATATTTGCCAAGTCCATGTTTTTCAAATTGTGCATAATGCAAGGACTCCAGATACATTCTCATATCTCTCTCACGCCTTCGCTTTATCTTTGAGCTTTTCCCACTTATTCTCTGTTTGAGGAAATTGTGAATAGAAGGAATAAGGGAGGAAGGGAGAGCCCAGCTCCAGCGGCAGCAATGCAGCCTAGCACCAGCAGCAACTGGGCTGGCCTCTAAGGCCCAGTCGCCCCAGGCCCATCCTGCCCTGTTAACCTAGCCTCGACCCACATCTCCCTCGAACCCCTCCTCCTTTTTCGTTCCTCCCAGCGCCGCCAGGAGAGCGCCGCATGGTCGCGCCGTCCGACTCCCATGTCCTTGATCTCCCCTCGAACCCTTTCTCTTGATCCGTGGCCTCCTCCCTCTGCTGCCCGGATCCCGCGCCGGCCCCTCCTTCCATCGCGCCTCGATCCGATCCCCTCCTGTCGCGAGCACCTGTCTCCGACGCCCGCGCCCGATCTCCCTCCGGCAGCCACATCCAGCGCCGGCCCTGCCGCCGAGCGACGCCCGCTCTTCGGTCCGGCGTCCCGCGCTGACCCCATCGCCATCGTCCATCCTGTCGCCGGAGCCCGGCGCCTCTACCTCTCCTCTGCTCCCGCCTGCTTCACCTCCCTGTGCTCCAGTTGCATCGACGTCCGAAGCTCCAAGTCCTCTGCCTCCATTGTTTGTCCCAAGATCCGGCGAGGTCACGGCCGGACCCAACTCCGGTGCCCCGTCACCATCGGTGCTGACCTCCACCGCAGGAGCCGCGTCGTCGCTGCCCTGTTTCTGTTTTGTTCGCCAAGTCCCGCAGGAGGCCACGCGAGCCCGCGTTGACCATGTCAGTGTGGGTCCCTTTCGCCAGCATCCGCACGTCACACATACCTCATGACCCAGTGGCCTCGTTCGCCTTTGCGCTAGCCCTGCTCCAGAACCACCAAGACCGTCCAGGATTCGTCAAGAACCGGTTCGAGTATGACTATCGCCGATACCCTGAGGACACCGAGTACGACTACATAGGATGATGCATCAAGTTCCGGGGCTGTCTACATGGTAGTACCACTACCGTCGCCAAGACCAAGATGGCGCAAAAAGTACCAAGACAAATGGGAACGACTACCAAGGTCCCTCCAAGTTCGACCAAGATTGCCGTGTACAACTACCGTCGACTCAGTTTACGCCAAGTACACCGTCGGCCTTGGTTTCACCAAGACCACCTCGAGTACGACTACACGACCGGAACACAAGTTCCTTGTACCACTATCGTCACAAGAACCGAGTACGTCAAGTCCGAAGACCCCAAGTACCACGACACCGATGACATGAACGTCTATGGAAACTCGTGCAACGATAAACATGTACCACTACCGTCGCCAAGTTCACGAGAACCTCTACCGTTGCGAGAATGCCTACTTCCTCTACGAACTTGAATCTGTCCCGCTTGCACGCTTCGAAGGTATAACCTCGAGACGATGTCCGTGAACGAATGCTTGCGATATTTGAGATGCTCGTGTCTGCACCGTGTCCATTGTCACTCGTTTCCTTGTCGCCAACTCGTGGGACACCCGGAATCCGGGAGCGCCCCACCATCTTCTGCACGCATCTGCACACTTCTCCTTTGCATCGGTACCTCAATCGAGTTACCGGAACCGGAACGTTGCCGTGGCACCGTTTTCGTTACCGTTGCCGTGGTACCCCTTTTCCTTTCCACCACGGTGATAAATGCTTCATAATGCTCATGCCAACTTTTTCATAAAATTGCATAAACTTGTTCATGTCATCTGCATCATGATAACAACAATTAAAATGTTTAAATTGTTGTTGCAATAAATTACTAAGGCATATGGGGATTTACCGGATTTGTTGTTTGTTATATCCGGCCCCATTTAAAATTGTTTAGATAGATAATTCCTTTATGTTTCACCTCTTGACATGCTTAACAACATTTAATATTGTTGGGTACATAACTGAGAGAGAACTAAATAAGTCATGTGGTGCTCCGTTAATATGCAACCCGTTGCATATTGAGCTCCACTTAACTTGTAGTGTTGTTTATGCACTTTGCCATGCCATGCTTCATTAAACCGGACATGCATCATAATTGTTTGTGCATCATGCCATGCATATGTGGTGGTTGTTTACCATGATTGTTTGCTTCTTTCTGGTGTGGCTTCTTCGGGTTGGTTCCGATAACGTCGTGTTTGTGAGGAACCGTTCGACTACATCCGTTTGTCTTCTTCATGGACTCGTTCTTCTTCCTTGCGGGATTTCAGGAAAGATGATCATACCCTCGAAATCACTTCTATCTTTGATTTGCTAGATGCTCGCTCTTTTGCTATGCCTATGCTGCGATACCTACCACTTGCTTATCATGCCTCCCATATTGTTGAACCAAGCCTCTAACCCACCTTGTCCTAGCAAATTGTTGATTGGCTATGTTACCGCTTTGCTCAGCCCCTCTTATAGCGTTGTTAGTTGCAGGTGAAGATTGAAGTTTGTTCCTTGTTGGAACATGGAGATGTTGTTCCTTGTTGGAACATGTTTACTTGTTGGGATATCACAATATATCTTATTTAATTAATGCATCTATATACTTGGTAAAGGGTGGAAGGCTCGGCCTTATGCCTGGTGTTTTGTTCCACTCTTGCCGCCCTAGTTTCCATCATATCGGTGCTATGTTCCCGGATTTTGCGTTCCTTACGCGGTTGGGTAATAATGGGAACCCCTTGACAGTTCGCCTTGAATAAAACTCCTCCAGCAATGCCCAACATTGGTTTTACCATTTGCCACCTAGCCTTTTTTCCCTTGGGTTTCGCGGACTCAAGGGTCATCATTATTTTAACCCCCCCGGGCCAGTGCTCCTCTGAGTGTTGGTCCACCTGTCAGCTACCGGTGGCAACCAAGGGCAACTCTAGGCTAGCCTACCCGTACCTAAGACAATCTGAGTGTGCCCTGAGAAAGAGATATGTGCAGCTCCTATCGGGATTTGTCGGCACATTCGGGCGGTGTTGCTGGTTTTGTTTTAACTTGTCGAAGTGTCTTGTAGAACCGAGATACCGAGTCTGATCGGAACGTCTCGGGAGGAGGTCTATTCCTTCGTTGACCGTGAGAGCTTGTCATGGGCTAAGTTGGGACACCCCTGCAGGGATTTGAACTTTCGAAAGCCATGCCCGCGGTTATGGGCAGATGGGAATTTGTTAATATCCAGTTGTAGATAACCCAAAGTTGACCTTAATTAAAATGCATCAACCGCGTGTGTAACTGTGATGGTCTCTTTCCGGCGGAGTCCGGGAAGTGAACACGGTGTTGGAGTTATGCTTGACGTAGGTTGTTTTAGGATCACTTCTTGATCATACTTTTATCGACCGTGCTTTGCCTTCTCCTCTTGCTCTCATTTGCGTATGTTAGCCACCATATATGCTAGTCGCTTGCTGCAGCTCCACCTCTTACCTTTACCTTACCCATAAGCTTAAATAGTCTTGATCGTGAGGGTGCGAGATTGCTGAGTCCCCGTGACTCACAGATACTTCCAAACCCAGCTTGCAGGTACCGATGAGTCCGTGCAAATGACGCAACCAAGCTCAGGAGGAGCTCGATGAAGATCTTGTCCTTTATGTTGTTTCGTTCTAGTCGATTAGTAGTGGAGCCTAGTTGGGGTCGATCGGGGATCTGTGTAGCATTTGGGGTAGTCTTCTTTTATTTTGGTTCCGTAGTCGGACCTTGATTGTATCTGGTTGATGTAATGCTTTATTCATGTAATTGTGTGAAGTGGCGATTGTAAGCCAACTATGTATCTCTTCCCCTTATGTATTACATGGGTTGTGTGAAGATTACCTCACTTGCGACATTGCTTTCAATGCGGTTTTGCCTCTAAGTCGTGCTTCGACACGTGGGAGATATAGCCGCATCGAGGGCGTTACACCATCATCTTGTCCATTGGAAGGACGGAGTCGTCGAGGATCGACGCATCATCATAAATGGGACCTAGCACCAAATAAGAAGACACAATAGAGGTAGAGGTCAAGTCGTTAGAGTTGAAAGTGGCCTCACATGACCTATGAACTATCTCACTCTCTCTATGTGGTGGTTCACTCACTCCCTCAAGGTAGGTGCACTCAAACTCACATATGGTGGAGTCACTCATCTCACTGAAGTAGTGGGGGTTGTGGCTCTCCTCACATGTGAGTTGTGGCAACTCGTCATATATGGGGCTAGTGGTGAAGTCACTCTCACTCTCAATATGGTGGCACAAGTCACTCAAGTCATCATATGTCGCCGTGGTCGAAGGGAAAATCCCATGCTCAACCATCTCCCTTGAGGGGCTTCCGAAGATGGAAGTGTCACCCTTGCTCGTAGGTGATCCCCTTGGACTTGATGATGTTGAAGTAGGCGTACTTGTTGGAGGTAGGCGAAGATGCCGTACGTCGAAAGGCGAAGATGCCTTGATAACGCTTGGCGAAGATGCCGAAGTGGTGGTCGTAGTCGTAGCTCCATCTTGGTGGTGCTCGTATCGCGGTCTTCTCTTGTACTCCTGAAGGTTTTCTTGACGGTGTCGCGTGGTACCTGCATCTTGTGGCCATAACGAAGCCTTGCGACTTGAGCGTCTCCGCCGTGAGGATGACGAAGAGGAAGAAGACTTGTAGTTGGCCCACACGTGTCGGGTGTCATCCAATTGTGCGTCCAACTTGGTGTCGATGTAGTCCCTTGTCCGTGCTTCGCATTGGTGAATGTCGACGGTGAGTCTCTCAATGCCTCGCATTGCTTGTTGTAGTCCTAAGATGGGTGTTTGGGTGATGTATTTGTTCGCGCCGTCGTTGTCGTGGAAGACCAGAGATGAAATGCCTTGCCTATCCATCAAAAGACTCGAGCAAAGGTGAGTAGGAAATAAGATAAACAATACCAGGCTACCTTTTCCCAACGTTGAGGATGTATCTCGTATCACTCAATGTGAGATGAAAGAATAGTGGAATTGGTACCGGACAAGTAAAAGCTTATCGAGTGGCTTGGTTAGGACAAGTGGCACAAATTTTATGCAAACTGAAGTCCAAGATATTGTAAATGTTGAAATAAATCCAAAGGACTCAAAACGCAAAGCAAGTGATCACAAATATAGAGGAGGGCAATAAACACACACGGTGGGATAACGGGGCTTGTGCAACTATAGGGATGAGCAATGCAAAATTGCCTAACAAAGACTAAGCTCGTGTTGCACAAACACTAGGAGAGCACTAGCTTGATTGCACACTTGGGCACGATTCACCACTTGGCACCAACCTATATGTATTGAAGCTAAATGTTTCCTATTCCATGTATCCTCATGCACAAGTATCTCTTTTCATGCTCAACTCTTTGTTTATAAGCTTATGGTCATCCTTTTCTTGCTTAAAAGCTTCTCTCTCTTTTTGACTTTTTTTTGATATGGCCACTATGCAAAATGCACAAACCAAGATAGCGATTTTGTATATGCGCGAACAATCTTGTGACACAAGAGATGATATGATGCCAAGATGATACCAATATGATATGGTATGTATGCAATTGAAGGTGTGGATCACTAATGTGCACAAGTAACGTTGCCAGCAATACTCAAATGGCTAGTCTCGATAGGCAAGTGATGCAAAAATGGGCTAAGGGGTTAACAATGTAATGGCAAGAATGTACAATGAAGGGATACCACGATACCAAGATGATATAGGGGTTACCGTTCTTGCTTACGGTTAGGGTGTCAAAATGGTGAAGTGGTCGATGTCGATGACGACCTCATGGCGATGATGAGTGGCGGTGGTCTTGATGTAGATACCAAGATGATGTAGACCCGTCCCTAAGTAGCCGAAACACCTTAGGAAATGGTAAAAACCGAAAACTCAAAATCTCATACAGAAAAGGTCAAATGGTGGAAGCGGGATGGCAATGCGGAAGTGTTGGTGGTGGTTGATGAAGAAGCAACCGTCCCTAAGTAGCTAAAACACCTTAGGAGACTCAAGTCACCACTCAAACAACCACAAATGCTATATGGAGCAAAAAGGGTTAGGTTGCGGAAGGCTATGGTGGTTTTGCGGATGATATGGTGGAGGGCCTAGGCAAAGATGCCAAAAAATTCAAAAATTTGATACAGTCAAATGGTATTGGAACCTATCTAGGTGGATGGGGGATGTCAATAGCTACACAACGAGCTAAAGAACGCGAAAATCAGACTCCGGATGTGGAAGTTATGGCCGAAACGATGAAGTGCTCGTGGCTGGCCTGGGGGTGCCGTGCGCACGGTACACACACCGAGGGCACGGGGTCACCTAGGACACGCGAGTTTGGCGGATTTCTTGTCGATCTGGGATCCAGATGGATGGATTTCGTTGGTGGGGTGTAGCTGGGGGTATGGGGTGGTATGGGAGGGTGGGGTGGGTGAAAACCAAGTGGCCGAGGCGCACTAGAAGGGTCGTGCGCACGGGATCTGCGAAGCCCGTGTGGACGGGGTCCCGAAGGAGCGGACGAACAGCTCCGGATCCGTGGCAAATCTCGAATCTGAGGTCAAAATCGAAGGATGGAAGGTAGGGGAAGGTGGAGGAAAGCTAGATCCACTTGAAACCAAGCAAATCCATTGATCAAATCCAACAAAACTTTATCAAACCAACAAATCACAAAAACATTTGGGGCTATTTTTGGTGGGGAATTTTCGAAATTGGACAAAAACAACAAAACTAGGCTAGAAAACAAAGAGGGGGGCTCCAATTTCGTGATCAACCTTGCTCTTGATACCAAGATGTTGTAGGGTGGAACCCGAAGTGGGGATCTTTCAGGAATTGGAGGGCGAATCCCCAAGAACAAGAAGAACAAAAGAGAGAAAACCAAAGGAACACTCAAGAACAAGTCCAATCACACATCCACTAGACCAACAAACACACAAGATCCATAAGGTACATGAAATATTAAAGTGAAACAAGATACATGGTAGAGTTCATCCCAAATCCTATGAAGGAGATGAGGGCTTGATGATCTAGATAGATACTTCCCACGAGGGGGTCTTTATCCACTAGGGATCTTCTCCAGTGCAGGTCTTGAACTCCAATGGAGTCTTCTCTCTCTCAAGACGAATCCCACAAGGGGAGGTACATGAGCTAAGCTCTAATGTTTAGATCTATTCTTAGCTTCCCCCAACAAATGGTCTAGGTACGGAATATATAGGTGGCTGGAGGTGAGGGACGAAGTGGAGGCGGAGGGAGAGTTGAAGATGCAATCTCGGCCGCCCATCCTGTAGAGCCCGTGTGCACGGGGTAAGTCGGGCGCACGGTACACGCCCGTGCGCCCGGGCTGCTACATCCGTAGCGCCCTGTGTAGCCCGTGGGCATGGGGTCTTGAGGGCCCGTGCGCACGGGGTCGCTTGGGACCTCCTATCCAGCTGCGGTTGTGCTTCTCCTTCTCCCTCATGGCCTTGGGGTCCTTCTCCATGGCCTCCGGGATGCTCCATAGCTGCTGGGTGGCGCTCGTCCTCGAACCTAATGATGCACAATGTTCCGTGGCGAGGTAGCGACCAAGTCCCATAGATATTCATGTAAATCTTGAAGAGGAGCGGGTTCACCTTAGGTTTGTTAGGTCCACTTGGAGCTTGATGTGCTATGAACGTGTACATGGTGATGTCCATAGGGCGCCGCGGACCGGGAGGACCTGTACACCGTCATCGAGGATGTCACCAAGGGCGCCACGGCAGAGGCCGAGAAGATCGCCGCCGAGGAGGCCGCCAAGGGCGCTGCCGAGGACGCCACGAAGGGGCCTGCCGGGGAGCCCGGCAAGGCTACTGCCGAGGAGGCTGGCAAGGGGCCTACCGGGGAGGCCGGCGAGCCTGTTGCTGAGAAGGAGGTGGCTAATGACCAGCCTTCCTCCTCCGCTGGCTCTGGCTCCGGCAGGTACCTGAGGGTGAGCGACGACCTTTCCGTCCAACTCCCAGGGGCGTCAAGCTCCAGAGTGCCCATCGAGGGAGAGGTGTTTGACGAGGAGGTTCTCACCACTGCCGGGCTCGAGGTCGTTGATGAGCCAAGCACCGGCGGTGACAATTCTCAGGAGGAGCGGCTTCTCCAGGCCATGGGTGCCAACTTCCGGAAGCTCCAGGCACTCCACCACGCCCACCTAGACAAGGCCAAGTCCAGGGCGGCAATAGTGGACAAGGCGGAGACGGACCTCAAGGTACGCGTTGCCGAGACGCAGACTTGGTTCCGCCAAGCTTGTGAGGAGCTGAAGGCCGCCCAGGGCGAGCTAGGCAAGCGTGAGGTGGAGCTCACCATGAAGCAAGCCGACATTGAGAAGGCCCAGGAGACGGCGGAGAACTTGGCCGCCGCAGCCGAGGCCGCTCGAGCCCAGCACCAGGCCACGCTGAACTCCCAGGAGGAGGACCTTGCCGCATGTGAGGAGAAGCTTGCCGCAACGCTCCGCGGCAAGGATGAGGAGGTGGAAAAGCTTGTCGTGCTGCGGGCCCAAGAGCTGGAGCAGAGGCACAAGGAGGCACTCGATGCCCAGGCTCTGGTGCACGCCGACAAGGTGAAGGAGCTAGAGGTGGAGCGGGACAGGCTGAAAAACCAGGTCCTAACGCTATCCAAGGAGAAGGACACACTCAACAACGCTCTGACGGAGGCACAGGGCGCAGTCCTCGACAAGGCCGAGCAGCTCTCCGAAGCCACCAACTCCATCAAAGACCTCAAGCTGAAGCTGGAGGGTCTCGAGGGGATGTTGTCGGAGGGCAAGGCCCGGGAGGAGGTCCTGGCCAAGGACCTGGAGACCGAGAAGCAGCTACGGAAGAATGAAGCCGACGACCACAAGGATTTTCTGGAAGGCGAGAACCGCTGGATCGGGCGTCTCGAAGGCGTCGTCGGCAGGATTACCACGCAGTTGGCTACCATGGGGATGCCAAATGCGAGGTATACCCCAGAGAGCAATGCGAGTCCCAACGCCAAGCTGACCATCTTCTTCGAGGGCGTCCTCGGGGCCCTGGAGCAGCTCCACTCCAACCAGGCGGCCTCCCTGGCCAAGGAGTCCCGGAGGCTTTGCCAGGGTGCCATGACCAAGGTTCTCACCAAGATGGTGCACTGGAACCCCAACCTCGACTTCGATGCCGCGCTGGACAGCTTGTCGGTGGGTGTGGACCTCGCGGCGCTCAAGGAGCGTATCAAGCCCATCATCAGTCGCATCGATGAAATCGAGAGGATAGAGTGCCAACGCCGAGATTAGGCACCCCGTCTCCAACTGTTGTTGCAGGTTCATGACCAAGACAGTTTTTATCTTTAGTTAGAACCGCATCAACAATTGATGTAATATAAATCTGCAGCACTTTTGGTACGATGCATGTTATCTTCCTGTTTGATCCCCCCTTTGTATGTTTACCCTACGTTAAACAGATAGGCTTGCCGGCGCGTAAACCCAGGGCGGCACCTTGAGGACGGATTCCGAATGGCCTGTCGGGTGTGCTTGCTGCCGAGCGAAAAACCTTACCGCCCTCAACGTGGCCGCTCGAACTTTCGAGCTTGACTAGAGTCGGAATCGAGAGCGTTGCCAATTGCGGAAGGCTACCCTGCCACTCTTGACGCGACCGCTTGAGCTGTTGAGCGGACTCGAAACATAACAAGGGCGTTGCCAATTGCGGAAGGGCCCCTTTGCGTGCAGGCTTTCATACATAGGGCAGGACCTTCGAGGACAATAACCTCATATATAAAAAGTAAATTGCTTAAGGTTTCGTATGACTTAGCTTTCTTATCGCCGCACCGGCGTCCTTCGCGCTTGCAGGCGGCGTTGTTCCCTTGGCTGTCTTCTTCTCCAGAAGCCATGGCCATGAGGAACTACTAAGCCGGCCGCTAGACCAGATTCTCACAACTGCGCCCCCTACCTAGCGCGCCAAAGATGTCGGTGGGAAATGACACCTATGGGATCACAAGAATCCCTTCTACGGTTGCCGGGGCGCGGGTCGTGAGAAGAGCAGGATTAACAGTCAACACGAGGATCGTTTACCCAGGTTCGGGCCACGAGGATGCGTAAAACCCTAGTCCTGCTTTGGTGGATGTATTGAGTGTTCTTAGGCTCTCGAACTGGCTACGGTGGCTATGTAGTTCAAAAGAGCCAAATCCCACTCCAGTACGTTGTAGGCCTCCTTTTATAGTCGAAAGGGGCTGCCACAGTGGCACACAAGAGGTGGAAAGGCCTACAGTACTGCGAGCTTATCGCTCGTATTACAGGACGAGATGCATTTAATGCATCGCTTATGTGTCCCTTAGCTTTATCGGGGACGAGAACGAGGCCCGTCCCATCCGTTGCCGCTCCTCCTTGCTTCGACACGCGCCCGGGCTAGCGATGCATGCAGTGCCATGTAGACAGGAAGGCAGCTGAGGTGGTGCGGTGGTAGGGCCTTCATGAAGGTCCGCACGCCGCCACGTAGGTGCCTGCTGATTTGGCCTAGAAGTCGCATGTTGCCACGCAGGTGCTTGCCCAGCTGGTTGGGCTGGCAGCTGCATGCAAACGACGGTGGTAGTCTTGGCTGGAACGGGTCTGGCAGTGGCCCTGCTGATGCCCTCAGCAAGGTTCTTACTAGGGCCCCAGCAAGGGTCTCTGCCGTGGCGTTGCCGTCATCCTCGGCAAGGGTCTCGCCGGGGGCCTTGCTGTGATCCCCGGCAAGGGTCTTGCCGGGGGCCTTGTGGACTCCCTCGGCTAGGATCCCATCGAGGGTCGCCGTCTTCTGGTCCTCATCTGATCTTGAGTGTTTCTCTGTCTTCACAAAGATCTGCATGCCACCCTGGACGTGCCTCCCGAGCCCTGGCCCAACGTGGTTGATGTTGTTGGAAATCGTGGGCTCAAGGGTGGTGCACTCCGCTGGAGTTGGGCGAGCTGCCCTGGCAAGGGTCTTGTCGGGGCCGCTGAGGCCACCCCGGCAAGGGTCTTGCCAGGGGAACCTGCTTCGTCCCTCCGCTCTTTGTGTCTCGGCCTTGGCGTCGTCTTGTTTGCCTTGGTGCTTTGGCTTCTCTCCGACTTCCCTCCTCTGCCCTGCTAAGTGTGGCCGCGGCGCGTGGCTCTGACCGCCTGCGCACAAGGGGTCAAAAGGAGAGCCCCTACTTTTGTACACCGACAGTTCCTGTGCCACCCTGTGCTCGCTGAGCCTCGCCAAAGCTTTGGCCGAGCTCGAGCGGCGGAAACCGGCTTGGCACATCATGCCGCGGCCATTTAAGTCCCTCCCCTAACCCTCTTCTGTCTCGTGAGGTTCGTCCGCTCCCCTTCGTCACGTTCCTCGCCCTCCCCGTGATGCATCCGGCCATCACCGGAGCTGGCCAGCGTGTCCTTGACGGCACCCGAGCCGTGCTCCCTCGCCCATAGCTATATATAGCCCACCCCGAGGCTATTCGACCTCACCACCAGCCTCACACCACCTCCAGCAACCTCCCCGGCCTCTCCCATGAGCTCCAGAGCCCCTCCCCAAGCTCCTCTGCCACCACGGTCGCCGGCGAGCCTCGCTTTGATTCCGGCAAACCCGTGCTTCTCCGTCCTCCTCTCCACCTCCAGCGCACCCCTTGGAGCCCAGCCTACCTCCCTGCGGCCTCGTCCACTCCTCTCCCTCACCGTAGCACTAGTTCCACCAGAGCCCAAAACTCTCCTCCGCCGTGGCCATGGCTCTGCCCTTCCCCGTGCTCCCTGTCGACCGTTATGCCCACAGACGGGTGTGGCTTCCTCCCCTGAGCATGCCGGTAGGTCGAGCGTCATGAGATGTGGCCGGAGTAACTAGGAATCCGCGTCAGGCCGCCGGCCTCATCTCTGCATCGCGGGTGAGCGTGAGGAGGAAGAAGAAGACCTGCCAGCGGGGCCCCCTCCCCGCGGACCCTACCTGGTAGCGAGATAAGCCCCGGCCCGCCTCTGATGACACGGATAAGTGGAAGCATCAACCCATAGAGTACGTGTTCACTTTCAGAAAGCGTATTCTACTTTCACTTCAGCCCGTAATGCGTTTTCTCTTATGTAAAGGCGTATTCCTCTTAATGTGCTTTCTGTTTTTCAGCTCAAGGGCCTATTTGTAGAACTCTTTTTACAAATTGGTCCCTGAACTTCGTCGGGCTATAACTTTTTGCTTGAGACTCTGATTGAGGTGAATCCTACACCCACATCTTTATCTCATCGATCCCGTTCTGTTGGTACCATTTTCACTATGGTTTGACATTCTGAAATTGACCATTTTGCCCTTGCCCCTAATCAGCCCCTTCGAGGGAGAACCTTTTCCGGCGATTCCTTTCGTGATTGTTCCGCACTTCTCCCTGGTGTACCCTTCATCCCCAGGAAAGCCACAACCACCACGTGCATGATAGCCATGCAATAGCATTGGTTTTCAACTTTAATCTTTAATAACCATATGTTTGTTTTGCTACTATTTTCGTTATTTCGGTTATGCTTATGGATCAGTGATTACCATCATGCTATGTTTTCTTGCACTTTGTTATCATGAACTACTTGCTAGTATTACTTTAATATTGCCATGCTTGATAGTAGTACATGTTGGGTTGGTCATGTTCTTCGGTGCATGACTAACGTCGGTTACCGAATACTGTTGATATGCATTGTTCCTTTGCTGTTAGTTGGTTAAGTGTTTACTTGGTAACATTATTGATGTGTTATGGCATGCTATTTATTGTTGATGTTAGTGGTCATGTTATACTATGAGTAGTGTTGTACTTGTGATATTCATGCTCGACATTATGCCATGCTCGGTTGAATATGATTCATTGCTGATATGGTTGATAGTTATGTTGTACCCTCATGCTGATGTTGATATCATGCCCATGCATTGTAATTATGTCATGTTATTTTATCATGGCTCAGCATATGGCATTCAAGTTTAACCGGATTAAATTGAACTTGAACAAAAGTTGGCTGAGTCATTGTGCCACCATATCGAGCTGACCAGTGCAACCACACTTGCCTTTATGGGAGGGCCCTAACTGGGTCTATTGTTGTGCCTCTCGCCGGTGTCTCCAATGAGGCAAGGTTATGTGCGGGTGCTACCTTGGCCAGGTAGGATGACATAAGCCTTGTGAGCCCGAGTTTGATTATGTGCACATGTCCCCGTTTGGGACCGTTTTTGTTTTGCCACGATGGTGGCCGTTTTACCATGACGATGGTCGTTGATGCCTTTGGTAGGCACGGGGCCACTCAGGACTTAGCCGAGTGGTGAGTAAGTCGGAGTGGCCGGAGAGTTTCATGGCAGTAGGACGGTTTTGTTGGAACGCCATTGGTCCATCCGAATGGGAGTGCGAGGCCATGGGTTCTGTGGTGTGGGTACAGTGCCCTACCTCTGCAGAGTGTATATTAAATCTATCGATAGCGGCGCCCGTGGATAAGGGCCCAATTCATAGTTGGTCACACTGTGGGTCAATAGTAATAATAATAACTTGATTAATAACAACCCTGGTTTGATGATGAGAAAGAAGTTGATTGTGATCGTGAGATGGTCACGGTGGTATGAGATTGATTGTGATCGTGAGATGATCACCGTGGTATGAGCTTGGTTGTGATCGTAGATGATCATCGTGGTAGAGAGGTTACCGAGTTGATGGATATTTGTGGTATTATGCGAGAGTCAAGGGTGAAGATCAAGCTCCTTGCGATCACGTAATGATTACTATGGTATTGTTAATACCAAGCTTGATTGGATCCTGAGATGATCGTGTGATGTCCGTGTTGGTTACGAGGTAACCCGAACAGAGTAAGTTGGTACATGATAACGTCATCATGTTGCATGATAGTGTCATCATGTTTATATGTTCATGCCATGCTCGTATTGTTCTAGTTGTATCATGTTGTTCATGCCATGTTGTTCTGATAGTATCATGTTAATCCTTGTTAATCCGTAACTGCCATGTTGTTGTCTGTCTTGATTGCTTTGGTTGTTGTGAGCTTGCAAGTACATTCAACGTACTGACCTGGCATGTCATGCCAGTTTGCAGGTCATGCCGGATTTGACTGCTTGTTTTGCGGTGGATTCCTTGTTTGCGAGCTAGGATAAGCATTCCAGCCAGAGTCCCTACGGAGTGGAGTTCATCACTGTCGTCGATGTTTCGCTGCTAGAGTTATTCCGTTGCATCGTGTTGTTCTGCTGCTTGCATGGAGCAACCATGGCAGGCGTATTGTCGCTGTGCCGATGTAATCCCCTTGTATCCATATAGCTTGTAATAAAGAGCTGATTTGTTCTATGCTAAGTAGTGTCGTATTCCACAAGACTTCTCCTCGATCTCTGGGCTGGAATATGAGGCGTTCCGGTTTCTCTGAGCCGAGGTGCCACAGCCTCATGGGTGGAGGTCGAGGTCACTGTCAGTGTCAAAACTGGCGGATTTGCAGTAGGGGGTCCCGAACTAAGCGTCTAAGGTCGATGGTAACAAGAGACAGGGGACACGATGTTTACCCAGGTTCGGGCCCTATTTATGGAGGTAATACCCTACGTCCCGCTTGATTGATCTTGATGAGTATGAGGATTACAAGAGTTGATCTACCACGAGATCGATGTGGCTAAACCCTAGAAGTCTAGCATGTATGACTGTGATTGTTCTCTACAGACTAAACCCTCCAGTTTATATAGACATCGGAGGGGACTAGGGTTACACAAAGTCGGTTACAGAGAAAGGAAATAATACATCCGGACACCTAGCTTGCCTTGCATGCAAAGGAGATCCCCATCCGGACACGGGAGGCCGTTTTCTACCTTGTATATTCATGGCCCAATTGTAACGCCCTCGATGCGGCTATATCTCCCACGTGTCGAAGCACGACTTAGAGGCATAACCGCATTGAAAGCAATGTCGCAAGTGAGGTAATCTTCACACAACCCATGTAATACATAAGGAAAAAGATACATAGTTGGCTTACAATCGCCCCTTCACACATGTAACATCCCAAATTTGCAATTTGGAATGTTATACACTAGATCATCATGCATATCATATTTTCATGCATTTTGGTTGATCCTAGAAATTTCACGCAACTCAAGGACCCTCGGAGAGAGAGAGTTGGAGATTTCGTTATTTTCATATTTGAGTTTTCTCAAATTTGAAAAGAGGATCATTTGATTTATTTATTTCATCTTCAATTACTTTTCCAATATCAAAAAAATGAGAGAGGGAATAATATGACTTTCCCAAAGTTAGGAAAAAAATGAAGATTTAATGAATAAATCAAATTTTGGTTTTGCCGGAGTTTTGTTTGTTTTTATTTGGATAGGGAAAAATGCGCGTTTTCAAAAATTGCATTTTAGGCCCGGAGTAAAGTTCTTTTTGTTCGGCTCATTTTTAGGAGTCGGAGAAAATTTACTTTAGATTTTTTGGAGTTCGTTTAGATTTTCTTTCTTTTGTTTTTTCTGCACGCGTAACCGATTTAAAAAAAGGGGCACAGGCCCAGCCGCCTTGGCCAAGGCTGGACCAGCCGTGCGCGCCAGCCGCCAGCCCCACCGCCAGGCCGAGTCCCAGCGGGACTCCAAGCCGCCGCCGCCTCCCCTTGCCCCTTCCCCAAGCAAGAGACCCCCCCTCCTATATAAATACCCAACACCCCCCCCTCTACCCACACAAGCCCCAAGCCCCAAGCCGCCGCCGCCTATAGCCGCCGCCCGGAGCCCCGCCTCCCGAGGTAGCCCCGCGCCGCGCCTCCTCTTTCTTTTCCCCGGTTCGGTTTTTCTTAAAAGAACCGTTCCGTTTCTTTTCCGTTTTCTTACCGGTTTTTCTTTTCGGTTTTCTTCCGAAACCGTAGATCGGTTTTCGTTCTTCTTTTGGACCGTTCGTCTCAACGAACGTGATCACCAATTTTTCCCGGTTAACGAACGCCCGTTCGTTTAACCGTTCGTCTCTTTCTTTTCGTCGGATTTGTTCCGCGATCGTGATCTCAGATCCGATCTTCGTTCTAGTCTTTCTTCTCGCTCGTTTATCGGAATCAGGTAATTCAAGCGCCTGGAGTTTCGTTTCGAAACCGCCGTTCCGACTAATCAACTTGAACAAGTTTTTGGCCACAGTAAAATTTGACCTAGTTTGAACCTGCTAGAACCGAGTTGTGTTCTTCCGCCGTTTGTTTTCCATTTCTTTGTTCGGTTCATTCTTTCTTTGCAACCGGAGTTCTTAAGTTGAACTTTCTGGTTCGTTCTCTTGTTCGAGTTTTACCTGTGCATTAGATGAGTTCTTATTGTGTGCTTGTTGTTTGTCTGCGATAGATCACCCGGATTGCGCTTCTTGTTACTTCGAAACCCTAGGTCTCGCGGATCATCAGCAAGGCAAGTAACACTTTGATCATACCTTTTCTACAACCCAATTTTATTGCATTAGATCAATCCTCTCACATTGCATGATTAGGATCTAATTAAATTGTGGGATGGGAAGTAGATGAGGTAGTACCTATTACCTGTTTATTATGAAACCTTTGGGAGTTACTTCTACGTTTGCTTATTATGCCATGCTATGCTAGTAGACGTGGATTGGGTGAGTGATATCCATGACAGATGTGAGTTTATTAATTCTAATGGTTTATCTAAGGTGGCAACTTAAACACACATCTGGGTGGATTGAGGCACCTGATGTCTATCAGGACTTGCCTGTTTTATTTCGGACCGCCACCCAGGCTCAAAGGGATCATAAGATCATTCATGCTAGTAACTTCCGTGTGCAGCCACAAGCCATTATGGGCTCTGGCATAGTTGATTAAGTCGTGCGAACTCTTACGGGTAGACTAGCAGATGTAGGGGATATAGGTGGTACGGTCTACCCACATGTAAGGTGCTAGCGCTTCTGAAAGACTATGTCTCGGTCATCCGTCTTCTCAAACACCATGTAGTGCGAGAGACCAAACGGAGGCGATCGAGTCTTGTGGGGAAAAGTGCGCAAACCTCTGCAGAGTGTACAAACTAATCATGATTAGCCGTGTCCCCGGTTATGGACAACTTGAGTATCTAGTACTTGAATATCATGTGAATCTCATCACGTTACTTCTAATTAATGTTGTTGGGTTTTAATTGTTCACTTAATTGGGATCGGAATGCTGTCAACCATTCTCGATGTTTAACAACTACCATGATAGTTAAATAAATTTATTTCTTTGCAGTAGGGAAAAACTGGCTTTACGCAAAACTGTAACCATAGAGCTTTCCACCAGCCATATATGCATATAGTATAGCTGTTCCATTCCATTACTCTCTATGTGTTACATTGCCAGCATATTCCATGTGCTGACCCGTTTTCGGGCTGCAACTTCTCATGTTGCAGACTTTTCAGACGACGAGTAAGGTGCTTTTAGGTCGTGGTTCTATACTCAGTGATGCCGTTGGAGTTGATGGACCCATTTATCTTCCGAGTCTTCCGCTGTTATCGTTATTAGATGGCCTTAAGCCATATTTATTGTAATAAGTCTCTTTGAGACAACGATGTAATAAGTGTGTGATTGCCACTCTGCTATAAATCCTTCGATGTACTGTGTGGTGTTAGCATTACTGATCCAGGGATGACACCGGAGCACAGTAGACTTGATCCATTCGGGTCGGGTCGCCACAGAGATGGTATCAGAGCACACGCTGACTGTAGGACACGACCACTAAGTTAAAGCCATAGATCACCATTCTCTTCTCATTTTCTAACTCCTCATCTTTTCTACTCTTTTAGGATGACGAACGCGAAGATTAAGTATGCTCAACCGGATGAAGGCACACTTTTTGGATTTCACCTGAAGGAAGTCACCAAGTACCTGAACATTGGATTACCAAGCTTCACGGGAACCTTCAACGCCACTCTGCCTGAAGAGGAGCGCTGGAAGATTCAAGCTCACGTTCCGGGAAGGACATTCGCGCCAATCAAGAAGCCCATAGATAGTGCTTTCAATGCACCAACCTGGAGTCTGGGAAAGAGCATGGCAGCTCATATCACCATGGGACGCATTGGAGAAGTTTATCAAGAAGACCTTAAGGACACTATCTACCAGATTTGCGGACGCCGAGATGAACAATGGGAGTTAGTCAGCACCAAGAAGGATAGATCCATTGCATCTTTCATCCAGGAGTTAAACCAGCACATTCGACGCCACGAGAACCAGATGTGCAATGATATGATAGAGTTGAAGAATGCAAAGGCAAGGATCATCGAGCTAGAAGGAGAACTGAAGTCTACACGCAAGGACTACATGGACGAGATCGTAGCTCTAGCAAGACACAATGGCGATCTTAAGCAGGAGATTGAAGAACTCAAGAGGAAGTTAGCATCCAAGGAGGAAGACGAGTACGTCGCATGTCCGGACAACTACATCATCATCGACGACACCGATTCGGATCCAAGTGAACCCGACTTTGAAGACGAAGCTGGAGCAGATATCATGGAGTCTTCCACCGGTTCAAATTTCTAGATGATCACCAGATAGTAGTAGTATTCCCCCATGTAAACACAATAGATTGAGCACTTTTGCGATAGTTAGACTGTTTGTAAGCCCTTGTTTGATTGAATGAAGTGATTTTGTGTGCTTTTGCTCATGTGCATTGGGGTAGTGTTTTCCCTTTAGACCTCACTCTATTCTTAATTCTCGTCTCTTCTAAACCCTTAGATGCCTCCGAGACGTGACAATGGATTCCCACCGGAGCTCACTCAGTTGATCCAGCAGCAAAATCAATTGATGCAGATGTTAGTCCAGAACCAGCAGAACAACAACAACAACCCACCACCACCACCACCTATTGACCACTTAGCCCGTTTCCTTAGGCTGAATCCGCCGGTGTTTTCCAGTAGCACCGACCCAATAGTAGCAGACGATTGGCTCCGCAAGATAGGAAGGGAGTTGACCACCGCAGGATGCACGGATGGTGAGAAAGTTAAGTTTGCCGCTCACCAGCTTGACGGACCCGCGGCAGCATGGTGGGAGAATTTCACAGCCACTTACCCAGTTGACACTGTCACATGGGATCAGTTTCAGCAAGCTTTCCGCACTGCCCATGTTTCAGCAGGAGCTATGGCCATGAAGAAGCGTGAGTTTCGCAACTTACGCCAAGGAGGAAGGACAGTTTGGTAGTACGTTGACGACTTCAGCAAGTTAGCACGTTATGCCCCAGATGACGTTGCTACGGATGCAGCTAAGCAGGAGAAGTTTCTGGAAGGACTGAATGATGAACTAAGCATGCAATTGATGGTAGCAAGTTTCAACAACTACCAGGAGTTGGTAGATCGTGCCATCATGATTGAAGGAAAGCAACAACAGATTGAGAACCGTAAGAGGAAGTATGGACAGGGGAAGTATAACTCTGGAGCCCAGCAGAAGCCCCGTTTTGCCCCTAAACCGGGATTTCAGTTTTAGCATACCCATGGAGGAGGTAGCTCGCACAACCATAATGGCCACAAGAATGGTAATGGGAATGGAGGAAGCAACGGCCAGAACTGTACCACCCCATCAACCCCAACCAAGAGAGATCTGAGTCAAGTCAACTGTTTCAAGTGTTCCAAGACCGGACATTATGCCAATGAATGTCCTGAAGGCCAGAATGGAAATGGCAATGGAAGCTCTGGGAAGAAGCCGAACCCTTTCAATAGGGGACAGGTGAACCACATTAATGTGGAGGAGGTTGAAGATCAGCCTGATGCAGTAATCGGTAAGTTTCTGGTTAAGTCATTTACCGCACTCGTTCTTTTTGATACTGGTGCATCGCATTCATACATATCAAGGGGATTTGTGGATAAATATAACCTGCCAACCCAAGCCCTTAGGTCACCCATGTTAGTAAGCTCACCAGGAGCGGAGTTTATGGCTAGACGATGGTGTGATCGGTTACCATTAAGGATTGGTAACTATGTGTTTCCCTCAGACCTAATAGTATTGGAATCTCAAGGTCTGGATGTGATTCTTGGTATGGATTGGCTGTCGATGTATGGAGGAAACATCGATTGCGCCAGTAAGACAATTTTGCTTACCACACCAGAAGGAAGAAGGATCAAGTATGTATCCCGGCATGTGCCAAACAGGACACAAGTAAACTGCTTAACAGGAGTTGTGCAAGAAGAAGTACCAGTGGTAAAGGATTTTCCTAATGTATTTCCTGCGGAATTACCAGGCATGCCACCGGATAGAGACATTGAGTTTTTGATTGAGTTATTGCCAGGTACAGGCCCAATATCGAAGCGACCGTACCGGATGCCAGCAAAGGATTTGGTGGAAATTAAGAATCAGATTAAGGAGTTACTGGAGAAAGGTTACATTCGCCCAAGTTCTTCGCCTTGGGGATCACCCGTACTTCTAGTGGAAAAGAAGGATGGATCATTAAGGATGGTTGTAGATTATCGGGGATTGAATTAAGTAACCATCAAGAACAAGTACCCACTGCCAATGATCAACAATCTGTTTGATCGGTTGCAAGGAGCTAAAGTGTTTTCCAAGATCAATTTGCGATCAGGGTACCATCAATTGAAGATTCGAGAGCAGGACAAACCTAAGACAGCATTCACCACGAGATATGGACTGTATGAGTATACCGTTATGTCATTTGGATTGACTAACGCACCTGCCTATTTTATGAACCTGATGAACAAAGTGTTTATGGAGTTTTTGGATAAGTTCGTCGTAGTGTTCATTGATGACATCCTGGTTTATTCAAAGAATGAAGAGGAGCATAAGGAACATTTGCGTTTGGTTTTGGAGAAACTAAGGGAACATCAGTTATACGCCAAATTCAGCAAATGTGAGTTTTGGTTGAAGGAAGTTGGATTCCTCGGACACGTTATATCCGGAGAAGGTATAGCAGTTGACCCCACTAAGGTCGAGACCGTAACCGAATGGGAATCACCAACGACAGTTGGAGAGATCCGGAGTTTTCTTGGACTCGCAGGATACTATCGGAGATTCATTGAGAATTTTTCAAAGATTATAAAGCCTATGACTGAATTGTTGAAGAAGGATACTAAGTTCAATTGGACTGAGGAATGTGAGGCTAGTTTCCAGGAATTGAAGAAACGCTTGGTTCCCTCACCAGTATTGATTTTGCCAGATCAGACCAAGGATTATGAGGTGTATTGCGACGCTTCACGTCGAGGACTTGGAGCAGTGCTTATGCAGGAAGGGAGAGTTGTTTCGTATGCTTCACGGCAACTGAAGCCTCATGAGTTGAATTATGCCACGCATGATTTGGAGTTAGCAGCTGTAGTGCATGCATTGAAGACGTGGAGACATTTCCTCATTGGAAATCATTGTGAGGTGTACACGGATCACAAGAGTTTGAAGTACATTTTCACTCAAAAGGAGTTGAACCTCCGACAAAGGAGATGGTTGGAGCTCATCAAGGATTATGACATGAGATTGCATTACCATCCCGGAAAAGCTAATGTAGTAGCTGACGCATTGAGCCGTAAGAGCCATGTCAATACTCTAATGACGGGGAAAATACCCAAGGAGTTAGCAGAAAACCTTCGTGAGCTATGTTTGGAAATAGTTCCGAGAGGCTATGTAGCAATGTTGGAGATTCAGTCAACATTGATGGATAAAATTAGAGAAGCTCAGAAATCTGACAAGGAGATTGCTACTATAAAAGAGAAATTGAGCGAAGGAAAAGCAAAGGGATTTCATGAGGATGAGCACGATACCCTATGGTTTGAGGACCGTGTTTATGTGCCAAATGACCCGGAGATCAGGAAGTTGATTTTGCAAGAGGCACATGATTCACCGTATTCGATTCACCCAGGGAATACCAAGATGTATTTGGATTTGAAGGAAACATTCTGGTGGACCGGAATGAAGAAGGATATTGCAGCATATGTAGCAGTTTGTGACGTATGTCAGAGAGTAAAGGCAGAGCATCAGAAGCCAGCAGGATTGTTACAACCATTGCCGATACCCGAATGGAAGTGGGATAAGATAGGCATGGATTTTATCATAGGACTACCCAGGACAAAATCAGGCTATGACTCGATATGGGTAGTTGTTGATCGTTTGACAAAGGTAGCACATTTCATTCCAGTTAAGACCACTTACACCAGTGCTAAGTTGGCAAAGATATACATGACTAGGATCATTTGTTTGCATGGAGTTCCGAGGAGTATCATATCAGATAGAGGAACCCAATTTACCTCAAAGTTTTGGAATAAGTTGCATGAAACTTTAGGAACCAGACTAGAGTTCAGCACAACTTTTCATCCACAGACAGATGGACAGACCGAGAGAGTCAATCAGATTTTGGAAGATATGCTGAGAGCTTGTGCACTAGATTATGGATCTAGCTGGGACGATAACTTGCCGTATGCGGAGTTTTCTTATAACAACAGTTACCAAACCAGTTTGAAGATGGCACCTTTCGAAGCTTTATACGGAAGGAGGTGCAGGACACCGTTGTCATGGGACGAAGTTGGAGACCGTCAATTCTTTGGACCAGATTTGATTAAGGAGTCTGAACGGAAAGTTAAGTTGATTCGCAATAGGCTCAAGGTAGCCCAGTCCAGGCAGAAGAGCTACGCGGATTCTAAATGAAAGGAGACAGTTTACGAAACTGGAGACAACGTTTACCTTCGAGTATCCCCACTTCGAGGAGTTAAGCGCTTTGGAGTTAAAGGAAAGTTAGCACCGCGTTTCGTTGGACCGTATAAGATCTTGCAACGCATGGGAGAAGTCGCTTATAAGTTGGAATTACCAGAGGGACTGCCAGGAGTTCATGATGTATTCCATGTTTCTCAGCTAAAGAAATGTCATGCCGAGATGGCGGAGGTACCGCTAAGAGATACAGTACCGCTTGAAGCGATTCAGTTGGAGGATGACTTAACATATGAGGAGAAGCCAGTCAAGATTCTCGATTATGCCAGCAGAGTTACCCGCAGCAAGGTTATCAAGTTTTGCAAAGTTCAGTGGAACCACCACTCAGAGGATGAAGCCACCTGGGAAAGAGAAGAAGATTTGCTCAAGGAGCACCCTCACCTATTTTCTAGCCAACCCGAATCTCGAGGGCGAGATTCATCTTAAGGGGGATAGGTTTGTAACATCCCAAATTTGCAATTTGGAATGTTATACACTAGATCATCATGCATATCATATTTTCATGCATTTTGGTTGATCCTAGAAATTTCACGCAACTCAAGGACCCTCGGAGAGAGAGTTGGAGATTTCGTTATTTTCATATTTGAGTTTTCTCAAATTTGAAAAGAGGATCATTTGATTCATTTATTTCATCTTCAATTATTTTTCCAATATCAAAAAAAATGAGAGAGGGAATAATATGACTTTCCCAAAGTTAGGAAAAAAAATGAAGATTTAATGAATAAATCAAATTTTGGTTTTGCCGGAGTTTTGTTTGTTTTTATTTGGATAGGGAAAAATGTGTGTTTTCAAAAATTGCATTTTAGGCCCGGAGTAAAGTTCTTTTTGTTCGGCTCATTTTTAGGAGTCAGAGAAAATTTACTTTAGATTTTTTGGAGTTCGTTTAGATTTTCTTTCTTTTGTTTTTTCTGCGCGCTTAACCGATTTAAAAAAAAAGGGGCACAGGCCCAGCTGCCTGGGCCAAGGCCGGCCCAGCCATGCGCGCCAGCCGCCAGCCCCGCCGCCAGGCCGAGTCCCAGCGGGACTCCAAGCCGCCGCCGCCGCCTCTCCTTGCCCCTTCCCCAAGCAACAGACCCCCCCTCCTATATAAATACCCAACACCCCCCCCCTCTCCCCACACCAGCCCCAAGCCGCCGCCTATAGCCGCCGCCGCCGCCTGGAGCCCCGCCTCCCGAGGTAGCCCCGCGCAGCGCCTCCTTTTTCTTTTCCCCGGTTCGGTTTTTCTTAAAAGAACTGTTCCGTTTCTTTTCCGTTTTCTTACCGGTTTTTCTTTTAGGTTTTCTTCCGAAACCCTAGATCGGTTTTCGTTCTTCTTTCGGACCGTTCGTCTCAACGAACGTGATCACTGATTTTTCCCGGTTAACGAACGTCCGTTCGTTTAATCGTTCGTCTCTTTCTTTTCGTCGGATTTGTTCCGCGATCGTGATCTCAGATCCGATCTTCATTCTAGTCTTTCTTCTCGCTCGTTTATCGGAATCAGGTAATTCAAGCGCCTGGAGTTTCGTTTCGAAACCGCCGTTCCGACTAATCAACTTGAACAAGTTTTTGGCCACAGTAAAATTTGACCTAGTTTCAACCTGCTAGAACCGAGTTATGTTCTTCCGCCGTTTGTTTTCCGTTTCTTTGTTCGGTTCGTTCTTTCTTTGCAACCGGAGTTCTTAAGTTGAACTTTCTGGTTCGTTCTCTTGTTCGAGTTTTACCTGTGCATTAGATGAGTTCTTATTGTGTGCTTGTTGTTTGTCTGCGATAGATCACCCGGATTGCGCCGCTTGTTACTTCGAAACCCTAGGTCTCGCGGATCATCAGCAAGGCAAGTAACACTTTGATCATACCTTTTCTACAACCCAGTTTTATTGCATTAGATCAATCCTCTCACATTGCATGATTAGGATCTAATTAAATTGTGGGATGGGAAGTAGATGAGGTAGTACCTATTACCTGTTTATTATGAAACCTTTGGGAGTTACTTCTACGTTTGCTTATTATGCCATGCTATGCTAGTAGACGTGGATTGGGTGAGTGATATCCATGACAGATGTGAGTTTATTAATTCTAATGGTTTATCTAAGGTGGCAACTTAAACACACATCTGGGTGGATTGAGGCACCTGATGTCTATCAGGACTTGCCTATTTTATTTCGGACCGCCACCCAGGCTCAAAGGGATCATAAGATCATTCATGCTAGTAACTTCCGTGTGCAGCCACAAGCCATTATGGGCTCTGGCATAGTTGATTAAGTCGTGCGAACTCTTACGGGTAGACTAGCAGATGTAGGGAATATAGGTGGTACGGTCTACCCACATGTAAGGTGCTAGCGCTTCTGAAAGACTATGTCTCGGTCATCCGTCTTCTCAAACACCATGTAGTGCGAGAGACCAAATGGAGGCGATCGAGTCTTGTGGGGAAAAGTGCGCAAACCTCTGCAGAGTGTACAAACTAATCATGATTAGCCGTGTCCCCGGTTATGGACAACTTGAGTATCTAGTACTTGAATATCATGTGAATCTCATCACGTTACTTCTAATTAATGTTGTTGGGTTTTAATTGTTCACTTAATTGGGATCGGAATGCTGTGAACCATTCTCGATGTTTAACAACTACCATGATAGTTAAATAAATTTATTTCTTTGCAGTAGGGAAAAACTGGCTTTACGCAAAACTGTAACCATAGAGCTTTCCACCAGCCATATATGCATATAGTATAGCTGTTCCATTCCATTACTCTCTATGTGTTACATTGCCAGCATATTCCATGTGCTGACCCGTTTTCGGGCTGCAACTTCTCATGTTGCAGACTTTACAGACGACGAGTAAGGTGCTTTTAGGTCGTGGTTCTATACTCAGTGATGCCGTTGGAGTTGATGGACCCATTTATCTTCTGAGTCTTTCGCTGTTATCGTTATTAGATGGCCTTAAGCCATATTTATTGTAATAAGTCTCTTTGAGACAACGATGTAATAAGTGTGTGATTGCCACTCTGCTATAAATCCTTCGATGTACTTTGTGGTGTCAGCATTACTGATCCAGGGATGACACCGGAGCACAGTAGACTTGATCCATTCGGGTCGGGTCGCCACAACACAGTACATGAATAAAGCATTACATCAAACAGATACAATCAAGGTCCGACTACGGAACCAAAATAAAAGAAGAACCCCAAATGCGACAAGGTTCCCGATCGACCCCAACTGGGCTCCACTATTGATCAACTAGAATGAAACAACACAAAGGGCAAGATCTTCAGCGAGATCCTCCTGAGCTTGGTTGCGTCATCTGCACGGACTCATCGGCACCTGCAAGCTGGTTTTGGAAGTATCTGTGAGCCACGGGGACTCAGCAATCTCGCACCCTCGCGATCAAGACTATTTAAGCTTATGGGAAAGGTAAAGGTTTGAGGTGGAGCTATGGTAAGCGACTAGCATATATGGTGGCTAACATACGCAAAAGAAAGCGAGAAGAGAAGGCAAAGCACGGTCGAGAAACTATGATCAAGAAGTGATCCTAGAACAACCTACGTCAAACATAACTCCAACACCGTGTTCACTTCCCGGACTCCGCCGGAAAGAGACCATCACGGTTACACACGCAGTTGACTCATTTTTAATTAAGTTAAGGTTCAAGTTATCTACAACCAGACATTAACAAATTCCCATCTGCCCATAACTGCGGGCACGACTTTCGGAAGTTCAAATCCCTGCAGGGGAGTCCCAACTTAGCCCATGACAAGCTCTCACGGTCAACGAAGGAATAGACCTCCTCCCGAGATATTCCGATCAGACTCGGTATCTCGGTTCTACAAGACACTTCGACAAGTCAAGACATCGGGTAGGCCAGCCCAGAGTTGCCCCTGATAGCCCCGGACGTCGCTCGGTTGGACCAACACTCAAAGGAGCACTGGCCCGGGGGGGTTAAAATAATGATGACCCTTGGGCGCGTGACCCCCAAGGGAAAAGAAAAGGCTAGGTGGCGAATGGTAAAACCAATGCTGGGCATTGCTGGAAGAGCTTTATTCAGGGCGAATTGTCAAGGGGTTCCCATTATTACCCAACCGCGTAAGGAACGCAAAATCCGGGAACATAACACCGATATGACGGAAACTAGGGCGGCAAGAGTGGAAAAAAACACCAGGAATAAGGTCAAGCCTTCCACCCTTTACCAAGTATATAGATGCGTTAATTAAATAAGATATATTGTGATATCCCAACAAGTAAAACATGTTCCAACAAGGAACAACATCTCCATGTTCCAACAAGGAACAAACTTCAATCTTCACCTGCAACTAACAACGCTATAAGAGGGGCTGAGCAAAGCGGTAACATAACCAATCAACGGTTTGCTAGGACAAGGTGGGTTAGAGGCTTGGTTCAATAATATAGGAGGCATGATAAGCAAGTGGTAGGTATCGCAGCATAGGCATAGCAAAAGAGCGAGCATCTAGCAAGCAAAGATAGAAGTGATTTCGAGGGTATGATCATCTTGCCTGAGATCCCGCAAGGAAGAAGAACGAGTCCATGAAGAAGATAAAAGGACATAGATGAACGGGTCCTCACAAACGCGACGTTAACGGAACCAACCCGAAGAAGTAAACACCGGAAAAGAAGCACACAACATAGTAAACAACCAACACATGAACATGGTATGATATGCGAGATGCAGTATGCGATGCATATGCATGATTGGACAAGGAATGCATGAACCTGGCCTCAGCATGGAAATACAATTGTGCCACTGGAAATATGAGATGAAATTGCTTGAAAACGATATAAAGATCACCGGAATCGGAGTTACGGTTTGGAAATGGCAAGCGATTCAAATATGGCACCGATCTGCGATTTACAGCAAGTAGCCATCTAAATGCAACATGATGAACATGCTACGGCACCAAAACATGGCATCAAAATACATGGCAGGAAACCATTCATGAAGCTTAACAAAAGTCTAGCACTGAGCTACGGCCAATTCATCCATTAACAAGTTCAAACAAGCATGGCAAAAATGCATTTGGTAAACAGATTTCAGGCTTAGTGAAATTAACACTTGTCTGGAACTTCAGATCAGGTAGCACACTTTGGGAGCATGAAAACAATATGCTACAGGACCTGAACATGGCAAATTAAAGCATGGCATGGAGCTACTCAAAGAGCTTAACAAAAGTCCCTTAGTGACCTTGAGCCAAAAGGGATCAGAAAATACAATTGCAAGCATAATCAGTTCTCAGACTTAGTGAAAACTGGAGCATGCTGAAACAGATATCAAGTAGGCACGTTTACGAGCTCGATGCACTGACTACAGAGCAAGTCATGAAAATCTAAGCATACACCCAACAAGAATACACAAAATGCAAGCTAGACATGGCAAGAACAATAACATAGCATGCACGGATCAACTACAACATCATCGGCAAAATCGCTAACAAGTAGACAATCTGCCCAGATTCATGAAATGGCAAAAGTAGAGCTCGATTGACTCAAGCTAGGGTGCTCCATAATTGCAAACAAAGACATGGATGGATAGAGCACTACAAGATTAACAGGCTGGGGAGGGCGGATCCGGTCGTCGGCGAGCAGATCGGGCCGGATCCGGGCAACGCCGGCGAGAGGAGATGGCAGGGCGGTGCAGCACGAGCGCCGGAGGGCGGCGCTGGCCGAGGATGGCGGGGTCGCGGTGGGAGGTCGCCGGCAGGAGCGGAGAAGGTGACAGCGGGCGGTGGTACTCGAGGGGCGGCGGCACGGCCGGATGGGCCGGGAGGGCCCGACCCGGGCCCCGGCGGGCCGCGACGGGTGCGGGAGAGAGAGGAGGCGCGGTGGGTTGACGTGGCGCGCTTCGGTTGGCCGGGAGCGGCCCTCGGGGAGACGTGGCGCGCGGTGATAGGTCGGGCAACGTGGCTGGGCGGCGGGAGGACGCGTCCGGCGCGCGCGGACATGTCCGGCTGCGGAGTGGGAAGAAGCTAGAGTTTGGACTGCGCGAAAAATTGGGGAGAGCCACATATTTATTGGTAGAGGGAGCTAGGAGAGTCCAAATGAGGTGCGGTTTTCGGCCACGTGATCGTGATTGAACGACTGAGATGATGGAGGAGGTTTAGGTGGGTTTTGGGCCACTTTGAAAGGGTGTTGGGCTGCAACACACACGAGGCCTTTTCGGTCCCTCGGTTAACCGTTGGAGTATCAAACGAAGTCCAAATGGCACGAAACTTGACAGGCGGTCTACCGGTAGTAAACCAAGGCCGCTTGGCAAGTCTCGGTCCAATCCAGAATTGTTTAACCCCCACACATGAAAGAAAGGTAGAAACGACCACCGGAGGAGAACGGAGCGCCGGAATGCAAAACGGACAACGGGGAAAATGCTCGGATGCATGAGATGAACAAGTATGCAAATGAAATGCACGTGATGACATGATATGCAATGCATGACACGCCAGCAATGGCAAGGCAACAACAACGAATAACTGGACGACACCTGGCACATCGGTCTTGGGGTGTTACAACACTCCACCACTACGAGAGGATCTCGTCCCGAGATCTAGAATGGCACCGGAGGGGAAAGGAAGAGGAAGAGGTGAGGTGAAACTATGTTGCTTCTCTGACAAACGAGTGAAACCAGAGAACCTTGAAAAAGGTTAAGACATTTCGAGAAAAGAATGCAACGGAGATAAACAAAGTTGACAATCTCCGTTAGAAAAGAGGAACAAGGAAAAAAACAACTTCGGCCAGCACTCCGATTGAAAAGAAAAAGGAATTGAATAAGAACTTGATAAGATGATAGAACTTGAAAAGAGGGCACGACAACCCGGTTAAATGGATAATCATGAAAAGAACATGATCTTTGACAAGCGAGATGATGGGTTGAGAAGAGCAACATCACAATGCCTCCGGAACGAAAGAATAGAATATAGATAATTGAAATAAAAGAATGGAGAAGAAAATGCCACTTCTGCCACAAAAGAGCTTGAAGAGGTATCTTTAGGAGAAGGGTCGAACGGAGTGGTTGGCACACCAACAATGAAAAGAATACGCTTGATATGGTCTTATAGGATACATCTCAAATTATGAGGTGACAACCTGCCACTCATGGGAAAAAGAATTTGATTAGTAAGAACAAGGAGACGAGAAACTTATTTCATCTGGAGGATAAATGAAGAACTTGGATCATTTATAAGCACCATAAATAGCAACAATCCTTAGGGAAGGCTTTGGTGAAATATAACCCAAGATAATTCCAATGACGAGATTGATGGATTTAAAATATCTCATTCTTGACAACATGTGAATCATGAAAAATGAACTCGAATTATCAAAAATGACATAATACCACCTCCAATGATACGGAAGAAAGAATTGCACTCCGGATGCAAGATGAAGAAAACTTGAGCTTCTTAGCAAAGAATGTCGATGAACACTTCGAGAAGGAATTAAATCCTTGATGAATCCATCATGTAGAACCTCCATGAAGAACTCCGGTAACAAAAGGATAACGAGAAGAAAAGGGAAGTTGAAAACACAAGGTGAAACCTTGTAATGCTTTAGGTGTATCTTTGTGATGATATAATTGCGAGAGTTTGGAACTCCGGAAAAGAAAGATAGAGCACCTCAAACCGAGAATGTGATATGATGAACCACGCCGGAAAGCAGGAAATTAGATCACTTGAATGAAACAAGAATAAGAATTATGTTATGCGTATCCTTCATCAATTTAAGTTGATGACAAGCAACGGATTGCAAACAACTTATTCCCGTTGGAAGGTTTTAGAGAGATATGGCGCAAACTTGAGAAAGTCTTCAACGATCCACCAGTAGAATTTGAAAAGCATGAATGCATAAATATGATACATGAAGGAAGAAAAGTCTTGAACGAACCACCGTAAGAATTGAAAAAGAACGAATAAAACATGAAGAAACACCGGTAAGGATTAGAAAATACACGAAGATGCTTGAGAGAATTTAGATCCATGAGAACGATGAGATTATGAGCTGATTAGAGAATCCTTGATTTAAGTACCGGTATGATTTGGAGAATGAGAGCTGAAAGCTGAGAATGAGTACTTCTGAGGTGATGGGCTCCGGATGATCAAACTGAACAGAATCTTGAATTGCTCCGGAAGGGTGAAAAGAGTTCTCACAACCGAAAAATAATTATGAGAGGATGGTGACAAGCTAGAATAACAAATTCTCAAGAGAACGGATAAGGATTTAAGAGGAACTCTTCTTCGGTCTTCAAATCCGAGAATGACGAGAACAACATCACCAAAAATCATTGAGATCTCCGGGATTAAAATTGGAAAGGTTGAACCAACGATGAAAAGAATTATAAGATCTTGGAGAAAAGCATTTGACTGATGATAACTCATTCTTACGTCAAACTTGGAAAAGAATTTGGGGATAGCTCTGGGAAAATAAGAAGAGTCAGGTAAGATCCTGGGAAAAGACCTGTGGGTTAGGGCCCACTCAAAAGAAAACACCGTTGAATGATTTAAAAGAGAGATTGCACCGGTTGAATTAAATGGCTTGAATGAGATAACATCCTCAAAAGATCTTGAACGACTGCAGAGTGGAAACACGAATCTTTGAGATATCTTGAGCACTCCGGAACAATTGAATAGCGAGTAATGAATAACTGAATATAAGGTGCACCGGCATGAGAAAACATTTGAAATACGTAAAAGAATATGAACAACACCAAAAGCTTGAATTAACTCCACCGTAGAAGGAAAAGAACGAAGAATGATGAGCTTGAAGCTCCTTTAGAATCTTCATGAAAATCACCGGGTAAGAACATTGACGGAAAAGAATGGAGAGACTTCACAAAAATAAAAGGATACTTGATAAAGAAATCTGAGTCCTTGAAGAAAACAAGGGTGGGAGGGTGGGAAAAAAAGACAACTTGGAACAGATGAAACAAATACCATTGAGAAGAAATGATAATTGATCTTCCTGATGTTGAAATGATCGGATCCACTTGAAAAGAAAACACGCCGGTTGAAAAGGATTGACATGACAGACTCGATGATCGAGAAGGATTAGTATTCACATCGAAGTATGAGAACACCGCTTAGAAAAGGTATGGAATCAACACTTGACTTCGAAGCAACTCGAATACCACATCTCAAAACAAAACAAAGGATTGGCTTGCGGAATAAGCCGGAACAAACATATGATAGAGATTTCGTCCGAAGTTTTCGTGGTGGGGCCTACACGGGCTCGATCGTACAACACCATCATGTACAAGGCAGTGCACATGACATACGAAGCGTCCCCGAGTCGGCATAGCCCAGGACTCTTTAAGACACAATGAGACCACTGTAAAACCGACCGTGAATAGGCAGACCACTAGACGTCGAACCCCAATTTCATATCATACATCTGTCGGAAATATTTCCTAAGAGCTACTTGAATTCCCACCTATGAAACTCCCGAACCTTTCCGGTTATGCAATCAGGTGTTGGGGATAGAGGGGAAGCATAATATCTCACCCAAATCTAGCAAATCGTACATCCAGCTGTATCCATCCTTCAACACATAACCAAGAAACCTTCAGAAATCGTCTACCTCAACCTTCGAAAAGCATCCGTTATACAAGTTATGGCGATAGTCCCGAACTCCCGCCCAGTACTGGGTGGCGTCGAGGTTATCTCACCAACGAACTGCATAAAAGAGATTTTCGATGTCGGCGTACTAAACTCAAGTATTCCAGAACTGCAACGATAAAATTATGACGACAACACCTCAGAGCTCAACTCCCCGGGACACTGCCACAAAACCCCTGACAGGAGGCACCAAGACAATGTTCTCGTCACAAAACCATCGGAACGATTCCAAGATACCCGCGTGATCCTAAAAAAAATTTAGTGACATTTGAGAAGAGAAGAGTCAAAAACTCTACGTCAGGATACCTTACGAGAGCGATGAGGAGACTGGGAAGTAAAAAGAATTCCTAAACCCTCCGATATATAATTCCTAAATGACTCAAAACATTTTTTCTAGACTCAACTCAGCTGCTAGTTCGATCAAGCAATGGGGCTCCTAAGGTCGGGGAAGGCTCTGATTACCAACTTGTAACGCCCTTGATGTGGCTATATCTCCCACGTGTCGAAGCACAACTTAGAGGCATAACTGCATTGAAAGCAATGTCGCAAGTGAGGTAATCTTCACACAACCCATGTAATACATAAGGAAAAAGATACATAGTTGGCTTACAATCGCCACTTCACACAATACATGAATAAAGCATTACATCAAACAGATACAATCAAGGTCCGACTATGGAACCAAAATAAAAGAAGAACCCCAAATGCGACAAGGTTCCCGATCGACCCCAACTAGGCTCCACTACTGATCAACTAGAACGAAACAACACAAAGGGCAAGATCTTCATCGAGCTCCTCCTGAGCTTGGTTGCGTCATCTGCACGGACTCATCGGCACCTGCAAGCTGGTTTTGGAAGTATCTGTGGGCCACGAGGACTCAGCAATCTCGCACCCTCGCGATCAAGACTATTTAAGCTTATGGGAAAGGTAAAGGTATGAGGTGAAGCTGCAGCAAGCGACTAGCATATATGGTGGCTAACATACGCAAAAGAGAGCGAGAAGAGAAGGCAAAGCACAGTCGAGAAACTATGATCAAGAAGTGATCCTAGAACAACCTACGTCAAACATAACTCCAACACCGTGTTCACTTCCCGGACTCCGCCGGAAAGAGACCATCACGGTTACACACGCAGTTGACTCATTTTTAATTAAGTTAAGGTTCAAGTTATCTACAACCGGACATTAACAAATTCCCATCTTCCCATAACCGCGGGCACGGCTTTCAAAAGTGCAAATCCCTGTAGGGGAGTCACAACTTAGCCCATGACAAGCTCTCACGGTCAACGAAGGAATAGACCTCCTCCCGAGATATTCCGATCAAACTCGGTATCTCGGTTCTACAAGACACTTCGACAAGTTAAAACAAATCCAGCAACACCACCCAGATGTGCCGACAAATCCCGATAGGAGCTGCACATATCTCGTTCTCAGGGCACACCGGATGAGCAAGACATCGGGTAGGCCAGCCCAGAGTTGCCCCTGGTAGCCCCGGACGTCGCTCGGTTGGACCAACACTCAGAGGAGCACTGGCCCGGGGGGGTTAAAATAATGATGACCCTTGGGCGCGTGACCCCCAAGGGAAAAGAAAAGGCTAGGTGGAGAATGGTAAAACCAATGTTGGGCATTGCTGGAAGAGTTTTATTCAGGGCGAACTGTCAAGGGGTTCCCATTATTACCCAACCGCGTAAGGAACACAAAATCCGGGAACATAACACCAATATGACGGAAACTAGGGCGGCAAGAGTGGAACAAAACACTAGGCATAAGGCCGAGCCTTCCACCCTTTACCGTGTATATAGATGCATTAATTAAATAAGATATATTGTGATATCCCAACAAGAAAAACATGTTCCAACAAGGAACAACATCTCCATGTTCCAACAAGGAACAAACTTCAATCTTCACCTGCAACTAAGAACGCTATAAGAGGGGCTGAGCAAAGCGGTAACATAGCCAATCAACGGTTTGCTAGGACAAGGTGGGTTAGAGGCTTGGTTCAATAATATAGGAGGCATGATAAGCAAGTGGTAGGTATTGCAGCATAGGCATAGCAAAAGAGCGAGCATCTAGCAAGCAAAGATAGAAGTGATTTCGAGGGTATGATCATCTTGCCTGAGATCCCGCAAGGAAGAAGAACGAGTCCATGAAGAAGATAAACGGACGTAGACGAACGGGTCCTCACAAACGCGACGTTAACGGAACCAACCCGAAGAAGCAAACATCGGAAAAGAAGCACACAACATAGTAAACAACCAACACATGAACATGGTATGATATGCGAGATGCGGTATGCGATGCATATGCATGATTGGACAAGGAATGCATGAACCTGGTCTCAACTTGGAAATCCAAGTGTGCCACTCGAAGAAGGGATGAAATCGCTTGAAAACGATATAAAGATCACCGGAATCGGAATTACGGTTTGGAAATGGCAAGCGATTCAAATATAGCACCGATCTGCGATTTACAAGTAGCCATCTAAATGCAACAAGATGAACATGCTACAGCACACAAACATGGCATCAAAATACATGGTAGGAAACCATTCATGAAGCTTAACAAAAATCTAGCACTGAGCTACGGCCAATTCATCCATTAACAGGTTCAAACAAGCATGGCAAAAATGCATTTGGTAAACAGATTTCACACTTAGTGAAATTAACACTTGTCTGGAACTTCAGATCAGGTAGCACACTTTGGGAGCATGAAAACAATATGCTACAGGACCTGAACATGGCAAAGTAAAGCATGGAATGGAGCTACTCAAAGAGCTTAACAAAATTCCCTTAGTGACCTTGAGCCAAAAGGGATCAGAAAATACAATTGCAAGCATGTGAACAAGGCAAAAACATAATCAGTTCTCAGACTTAGTGAAAACTGGAGCATGCTGAAATAGATATCAAGTAGGCACGTTTACGAGCTCGATGCACTCACTACAGAGCAATTCATGACAATCTAAGCATACACCCAACAAGAATACACAAAATGCAAGCTAGACATGGCAAGAACAATAACATAGCATGCACGGATCAACTAGAACATCATCGGCAAAATCGCTAACTAGTAGACAATCTGCCCAGATTCACGAAATGGCAAAAGTAGAGCTCGATTGACTCAAACTAGGGTGCTCCATAATTGCAAAAAAAGCCATGGATGGATAGAGAACTACAAGATTAACAAATCATCCTTACTGATCATCCTCAAAAGAGGCACAGATCACTAGGAAATCAGCATTAACGAATGCACCACTTTGCAGGCTTGTGCTAGTCACCACACACATCACAAAAATACATGGGTTGCATCTATGGATAGATGGCAAAACATATAACAAAACTCATGAAGAGCTCAGGGGCATATCATGCACACATTAATCACGGCAAAAATGACAAATAGCTAATTGGAGCAGCAGATCTGACAATTATCTCAGATAGCACTCTTCTAACAGCATTTCGGGCATCAAGATGAACTCAAATGAAAATGATGCAATGAGATGAAATGATGTACTCTCTGAGACTAACATTCTGATATGCTATATGCATGAATCGGAGCTACGGATGCAAAGTTATGATGCGATGAAGATGGGCATGTTAAAGTGGGAATCTCCGGGACTTAGACGAAATCTCACCCTCGAGTCTAGGGTTGACCCGGCACGGTTTACGAGGTGGCGACGGATCTGACCGGAATTCGACGGGAGCTCGCCGAGGAAGTGGTCGGACGAAGGCCGGGGAGGGCGGATCCGGTCGCCGGAGAGCAGATCGGGCCGGATCCGGGCAACGCCGGGGAGAGGAGACGGCGGGGCGGTGCAGCACGAGCGCCGGAGGGCGGCGCTGGCCAAGGACGGCAGGGTCGCGGTGGGAGGTCGCCGGCAGGAGCGGAGAAGGCGACAGCGGGCGGTGGCGCTCGAGGCGCGAGCGAGCGGGAGGCCGAGGGGCGGCGGCACGGCCGGATGGGCCGGGAGGGCCCGACCCGGGCCCCGGTGGGCCGCGGCGGGTGCGGGAGAGAGAGGAGGCGCGGCGGGTTGACGTGGCATGCTCCGGTTGGCCGGGAGCGGCCCTCGGGGAGACGTGGCACGCAGTGATAGGTCGGGCAACGTGGCTGGGCGGCGGGAGGACGCGTCCGGCGGGCGCGGACATGTCCGGCGGCGGAGTGGGAATAAGCTAGAGTTTGGACTGCGCGGAAAATCGGGGAGAGCCACATATTTATAGGTAGAGGGAGCTAGGAGAGTCCAAATGAGGTGCGGTTTTCGGCCACGCGATCGTGATCGAACGACCGAGATGATGGAGGAGGTTTAGGTGGGTTTTGGGCCACTTTGAAAGGGTGTTGGGCTGCAACACACACGAGGCCTTTTCGGTCCCTCGGTTAACCGTTGGAGTATCAAACGAAGTCCAAATGGCACGAAACTTGACAGGCGGTCTACCGGTAGTAAACCAAGGCCGCTTGGCATGTCTCGGTCCAATCCGGAAATGTTTAACCCCCACACACGAAAGAAAGGTAGAAACGACCACCGGAGGAGAACGGAGCGCCGGAATGCAAAACGGACAACGGGGAAAATGCTCAGATGCATGAGATGAACAAGTATGCAAATGAAATGCACATGATGACATGATATGCAATGCATGACACGCCAGCAATGGCAAGGCAACAACAACGAATAACTGGACGACACCTGGCACATCGGTCTTGGGGTGTTACACCAATAGTCCGGCCCATGTCCACAGGCCGGTCGCCCGAGGACCCCTTAATCCAGGACTCCCTCAGTAGCCCCTGAACCAGGCTTCAATGACGAGGAGTCCGACACGCAGATTGTCTTCCTCATTGCAAGGCGGGTTCGTCCTCTGAATATTTCAAAGCAGTCCTTCGAAAACATAGGACGTGTCCGGCTCTACAAAATAGGCTCTTTAAAGAGTATAATACTTAACAAGTCCCATGTACTGACATTTTTGTACTGAGACGCCACGTCTCCGCCCAGTCATTATTTCGAACCTTTTTAGCCTCTTGTTCCATGTTTCGAGATGAGGCTTTTATTGGCATGTCTTGTCAAAGCAGAGATCGTGTCCCCTTATCATGGGATTCTCATCAATACGGGCGTGGGTAATCCAACCGCGCCGCCTGCACGGCCCTTGGGGAATAAGCGAGTTTTAAGGCGAGTGGGGAGGCGCTTGATATTCGCTGCCTTTATAAAGAGATAAGGATTCACCTCTTTCACCCACGCCTCCTTTCTCTCTGCCCATCCACTCTCAAGCTCCAGCGCCCAAGCTCCCATATTTTCCTCCTCAAAAAAGCACTCCAGCCATGTCTGGATCCGGAGCACAAGGCAAGTGGATGACCTCCTCCGTCACGAAGAAGGGCATTATGAAGCTCCGGGAGGCAGGGTACTTGGCCTCGGAAATCGCCCACCTGCTTCCGGCCAAGGGGCTGATCGTCCCCACCCCTGAGTCTCATGAGAGGGTGGTATTCATCCCCCACTTCATCCGCGGACTGGGTTTTCCTCTCCACCCATTCGTCCTTGGACTCATGTTTTACTACGGGCTAGATTTCCATGATCTGGCCCCAAATTCTTTCCTCAACATCTCAGCATTCATTGTCGTGTGTGAGGCCTTCCTCCTCATCCCACCTCACTTCGGCTTGTGGCTGAAGACCTTCAATGTGAAGCCGAAGGTGGTGGGCGGTCAAGACGTAGAGTGCAGAGGCGCCATGGTGAGCAAGATTTCCAACGTCCCATGGACGAAAGGTACCTTCATGGAGACCGTTAAGGGGTGGCAGAAGTAGTGGTTCTATGTCACAGAGCCCCGCGACAACACCTGGGCTGCGGCTCCTGAATTCAAATCCGGGGCCCCAATGCGGCTTACCTCCTGGCAAGAGAAGGGCCTAGACTGGGCATCATCGGATGAGCTAGTTGCGCTGCAAATGCGCATCAAGAGGATGGTGGACAAGAATATCAAGCTCGTCAATGTGATCCATGCGATGCTTTTTCGCCGGATACTTGCTTGCTAGAGGTGGACTTGCAATTTATGGGAGTTCAATCCGGCCAAGCACCAGACCCTTAAACAGTTCTTCGGCGCTACTCACGAAGACATCTAGAGGGTGCTTTTTAAGGCCAATGAAACGTGGCCGAAGACGACCGAGGACCGTGGGTACAACCTGGCCCATCCCGCGAGTCAGGTAAATTTTCTATATTTCGAGATGTATCCTTCACCTGTATATTCAACGAAGATGTCTAAGCTCCCCTATCAATCTTTCCAAGTCTGGACAAAGAATGTGGAGCGGATCCACTACCCGGCTCCACTGCCGGAAGACCCAGCATTCCCACTTCTAACGAAGATGCTGGTTACGATGCCTTACCAGGCGCCGGAGAAGAGGGGCAAGAAGAAGGCCAAGGACACCCGAAGTGGCCTCCGCCACAAAGGCACTTCGAATGTGACGTCCGAACACGCCGAAACCCATTCCTCCCCCGCTGCCGAAGATGACGAGGAGGAGGAGGAAGAAGAGGAGGAAAGCAACTTTCCCCCCGAGGGGGAAGGAAGAAAAGGCCGGCCTCCACGGATCTGGAGGCAGAGGCGCCCAAGAAGGGGAGGGTCCCCATCGCGGACAACTCCGCATTGGATACGGATAGCATCTCTGAGTGGCGCCCCCGGGAGAAGCCCCTGGCCGAATCGTAATTACTCAAAAGCACCTATGAACACATATATCCACCATATTTATTTCATGGATTTAACGTGTTGAATCATACGCTGCAGTCCGGCTCACGCCCGCCCCCAGCGATCCTCATCTTCGGGGAACTCGCTGGATCCAAATGTGATGGACATCGGGTCACTTCCGGAGGCCTTCTCTCCCAAGGCCATGGACGACGCCGAGGTGTTTTCCCGAAGGACCTTCCCAGGCCAGGGAGAGGAACAAGAAACCGTCAGGGCGGCGCCAGAAGGTGAGACCTCGGCCGCCGGACACATGGGGGAGCAAATCTCGACAGAGACTGGCGATGGGGGCCCTGTCCAATTCGGCCCCCAGCCGAACACTATTCCAGAGGCCCATACGGCTCTGGAATCAGGCAAACAGCCTCCTTCACAAGAAGGAGGTGCACCTATTCCGCTGGTGACCTCTGTCCATCCAGAGGCGCGGGATACTTTACAGGAAGCACTGCAGAGTGCTTCTATTGTCGAAGAGCACCGTACCCTCATGGGTATGGTGGTTGAGAGGGGTCTATCCGCTAGGAGCGGACTGACCGAAGCCTGCACCCGCCTTCTGACAGGCTTTGAGGCATGCGACATAATTTATGCAAAAAAGAATATCATAGTATAGATAGTAGCCCCTAAGACATTGTCCGGTGCTCGAAAAGAGAAGCCGAACAGAGGATCAAATAATCTTTGCAGGAGACTAACCAATATATGTCTGTATGAATAAGCAGGCGTTGATGCTGGCTGCGACCTCCCACTCTGCTGAAGTCTCTAAACCGAAGCAGAGTTTGGAGTGGGCCGAGGAAGAGCTCGGCCATGTTAAAAAACAATTAGAGGACCAGCAAGGTATGCAATGGTCTATTCAGATGTAGAAAGATATGAATTGGGTATGTTGATCATACTATCATGATATTTCGTAGGGGCTGCGACCGAGGTGGATACCCTCAAGAAGTCGCTAGCCAAGGCCCAATAGAGAGCGGCAAAGGAACAAGCCGCCCGCGAAAAGCACGAGGCTAGGGTCGGGGAGGTCCAGCAGGAGCTCCAGGATGCCACAAAGAAATGCGAGTCCTTGGAGCGCCAGATTTCAGACCAAGAGTCTGAACTTGCTAAGGCCTGCCAAAGCGCGCAAGAGGCCAGGGGCGAAGCCCAGGGCGCCCTCCAGGAGATCTAGGAGACCAGGAAAATCGCGGCGGGTAAGGCCTTTATTATGCAGAGAAAATTTGTGAAGAAAAGGTATCTCTTATTGACCCGGATTTGGAGTTCTCTAGGAGCATTTCCGGATCTGCCACGCAGTGTTGCTGACGCAGCAGAGTTCTTCCGAGCCGAGGAGGGGAGCTCGACGGAGAAGCTGTTCTGGTCGCAATACCTTGCGCCAGAACATCCGGTACCCTTTAGCAATCAGCTGAAACAGCTGATCAAACTGCATAGGGCGGCCGAACTGGCCATGAAGGATTTGATAATCCGGCTATGGCCTGCTGACGCCCTGCCCAGCAGCTACTTCGGACTCGTGAAGCGGTCAGTCGTCATGGTGCAGTGGGCGAAGATGGACACCGTGAAGCTCGCAACCGAGGGACCACCCCTGGGCAAGGAGAACTGCACGCTTAAGCGGTATTTTGAGGATGTCCTGAGGGGATCCCGCATTGTAGAGGGCCAGTGTTCGAAAGACGTTATCTTTGAATGAATACATTCATGTGTATCCCATCCTGTATTATGTAAACAAGGCCGATATGTAATATAATGCCGGTTGTTTATTTAAAATTTTACCTCATGTGCGGCCGTTTTATTAAATCTGAGAGTTGGCCAGTCGTCGGCTTTAGCCCCCACGTAGGTAGTACGGCGGTGTTCGGGTTGGAACATAAACACTGTTGGTCCAAGATTTTGGTCCTTGAAGGAGGTGTTTAGCGCAACGAACTAGGCAATCAGACTATGTGGCTTTATCACCCTCACTTAGCCATAGGAGTTTGACAATAGAAATGTAGGTGCAGCCCCTAGTTGGCATTTGTTAATCTGAACTAGGGTGCTCTAGACACCTAATCAGGTGGATGCCGATCCATCGCATAATGCGGGAAAAAATCGCAAGAGATATTAACCTCCGAACAGCTGACCAGCTCTCGCTGCATCATGACAGTCATTTTTTGGTTTTCTCTACTAAGGTGCTCATTCGGATAAACTAGGACACAATCGCATTAGTTCTCTCTTTACTACCCTAGCCGATAGGACGGAACTTAAGGTAGCAAGCACAGGAGCCGGGCAACCCAACTACTGACCAAAGACATGATTTGGAGCCGATGCATATAATGCTAAATTCGGGGTGCCGAACTATACTATAAAAAGTGTTCGGACTTGTTGCCATAGCATGGGGCGCAATGAAGCCCCTGGCGAATTAAGGCGTACCAAAGTGTACGGATGTAATCGATAAGAATAGTGAAATAGAATGAAGTAAAAAGCCAGTGCCACATGAGTTGGGTTGCAAACTATTTTCATTATAATTTGATTAATACGTCAAAGCATATTTGTACAAATGGTGCGATAAGCAACGGGGCTATTTAACATGCCGAGACCAAGGGGGAGCTTCGCGCGGGTCCTGAAAATAGGTAGAGTGATTGTCAAGAAGACCACCTAGAGATTCCCCCACACCTCCATGTTACTTGCCACCTTGGTATATCCATCCTTCGAAAGGATCGATGATCAGGCCGTCGAGAGGAGCCCGTGGAGAAGAAACCTGGAAAGGAAAAAAAGGAAAGGAAAAATATGTGTGTCTGGGGGGTCGAGCCATAATATGGACCACAACCGAGTGACGCCTCCGTCTTTGCCCATGGTATTTTGAGTGCATAGTTATGTACGCACGGTATGTATGCTGCTACGTGTTCGGGACTGAGACGGAGGCCAAATTGCTAGTTGAACTCTTGACGAGCTAGACTGTCCTGCTGCGGAGTAGTCCGGACTCGTTTGACAGTGTCCGGGAGCTTGGCCGCTGAATTAAAATTCTGCTTGATAAGGTCGTCTGTACTTCCTCTGCTAGGGCCGCGGTGTGATCCTCGGTACAGAGGGAGCGTTTCATGTTTCCATTAACTGTTATGACACCGCATGGTCCGGGCATCTTGAGTTCGAGATAAGCATAGTGCGGCACCGCATTGAATCGAGCAAATGCGGTTCGTCCGAGCAGTGTGTGATAGCCGCTGTGAAAAGGGACGATCTCGAAGATCAAGTCTTCGCTTCAGAAGTTTTTCGAGGATCCGAAGACGACTTCCAATGTGATTGAGCCTGTGCAGCGGGCCTCTACGCCTGGTACTACTCCTTTAAAGGTAGTTTTTGTGGGCTCGACCCTTGATGGATCGATGCCCATCTTGCGGACTGTGTCCTGATATAGCAGGTTGAGGCTGCTGCCACCGTCCATGAGGATGCGCGTAAGGTGGAATCCATCAATGATTGAGTCGAGGACCAATGCGGTTGAACCGCCATGACAGATACTGGTCGGATGATCCCTGCAATCGAAGGTGATCGGACAGGACGACCTTGGGTTGAATTTTGGGGCGACTGGCTCTATCACGTAAACGTCCCTGAGCGCTTGTTTGCGCTCCCTTTTGGGTATATTTGTAGCGTATATCATGCTTACCGTTTTAACCTGGGGGGAAACTTCTTCTGTCCCCCTGTGTTCGGCGGACGGGGCTCCTCGTCGTCATTCTCACTTTGTGACCCCTTCTCCTTGTCTTCGGCATTTAACTTGCCGGCCTGTTTAAAGACCCAACAACTCCGGCGGGTATGATTGGTTGGTTTATCAGGGGTGCCATGGATCTAACATGGACGATCGAGTATGTGGTCCAAGCAGGAAGACCCGGATTGTTCCTTTTATATAGCTTATTCCCCTGGCTGGACTTGGAGCCACTAAATCCCGCGTTGACCGCCGTGTCATCAGTATTTTCACCATTGTTTCGATGCTTATGCCTGTTGCGTCGGGGCTTGCCGTTGCTATTCTTGGCTTCGGAGGTGCCAGGTTTGCTTGCATTATGATTGCTATGGGCTAGCCAACTATCTTCGCCTGCACAAAAGCAGGTCATAAGTGCCGTGATGGCCTCCATGGACTTCCGCTTTTCTTGGCCGAGGTGTCAGGCGAGCCATTTGTCGCGGATGTTCTACTTAAAGGCCGCTAGGGCTTCGGCATCCAGGAAGTCGACGATCTAGTTCTTTTTAGTTAAGACCCTTGTCCAGAATTTCCTGGCTGACTCTCCGGGATGTTGAACTATGTGACTTAAGTCGTCAGCATCCGGGGGTCAGACGTATGTGCCTTGGAAGTTGTCGCGGAAGGCGTACTCCAAGTCCTCCCAGCTGCCAATGGAGTTTTGGGACAGGCTGTTCAACCAGTGCCGAGTTGGTCCCTTGAGTTTTAGCGGGAGGTATTCGATGGCATGAAGATCATCACCGCGGGCCATATGAATATGGAGAAGAAAGTCCTCAATCCATACAGTAGGATCTCTTGTTCCATCATATGATTCAATATTTACGGGTTTAAACCCTTCTGGGAATTCATGCTCCATTACTTCATCAGTGAAGCAGAGGGGGTGTGCGGCGCCTCTATATCGGGCCAGGTCATGACGTAGCTCGGATGGAGTCCGTTTGCGGTTTTCGGCCGGGGCGTGATTATGCTTGTCATGTTTAGCTTGATAGCTGTCGCCGTGCGTCGGGGCATGCCCCCGCGATCCTTAGATCGATCTGGCCGGACCTGCTCTATTCTTCAGGTCCTGCCGCAAGTCATATGTGTATCCCAGAGCTGTTGTGTCTCTGCCCTTACGGCGAGATAGTATGCGCCGGTGTTCATCTTGAGTTGCCGTTTTCTCCCAGCCACGTGGTGGTCGGTCAGCCGTATCACGTGCTGCTGGTACGGGCTCAAGTGCCTCGTCGTCGAATTGAGGTAGTAGTTTACGCTTCGGGTAACTTTTGGTTGGGCGCACGAGGCCGTATTCCTCGGCTGCCAGGACATTAGTCCATCTGTCATTGAGTAGATCTTGATCAGCCTGAAGCTGCTGTTGTTTCTTTTTCAGGCTCCTTGAAGTGGCTATTAGTCGTTGCTTAAAGCGCTCCTGCTCGAGAGGTTCCTCACGCACGATAAAGTCTTCATCCCCGAGGCTGTCCTCATCCTCGGAGAGTGGAAGGTAATTACTGCCCTCCGAGTCTTTGTTTGCGGCCTGTTCATCAGGGCTAACTTGCCCATCCTCCCGATCGTCTTGTTCGGAGTTTTGCTCGACGGGGTTTTCTTGGTCTTCGGCATTGTCCAGAGTATTGTTGTCTCTCGTGCCGGCGTTGATGTCTTTACCGTGGTGTGGTTTAGAGTGGCGTCGTCGGCGTTTTGGTTGTATCTCAGGAGGTTTATCCTCTACTGGATTTTTCTCGTTATCGCCATCACCCTCTTTGGGTGTATCGACCATGTATACGTCATATGAAGAGGTGGCCGTCCAGCATCCGGTAAACGGCGGGTTTTGGGCCTGCTCTTCTCCGGCATCGTCATCCATACCGTCGATGTCTTCGGAGCCGTAATCGAGCATGTCAGTTAAGTCCTCGACAGTGGCGATGAAGTGGGTGGTGGGTTGGACGTTAAATTCCCTGCTCTCAGCCCCTAGTCCGAGCTGGGCGTAGTTCGGACGTTTCTCCTCTGAAATAACGAGGGATCACATCAAGTCCAGAGCCTTTCTTAAAGGCGAGGTTTGTCCAGGGAGAAAAGAATTTGTGGAGTACGGCAGGAAGGGGACTCCATGGCCGAGATCACACGATGTTGTCTCCGAGGTTTCGGAGCTAGTGTCCGGAGAAGAGTCCAGCTTTGTGATGGTTGCCAGTGACACTGCTTCCTCCGACTCTCCCGTACTGGGCTTACTAGCCGCAGATAGTCCGGCGGGTTTAGAAATCCCGTGTTCGAACCTGGCGATGCGCTCCGGCTCTAAGGCCGGAGCGGAGGTTGGGGTCGTGAATCCTTGGAAGGTCAAGTCTCCTCGGATATCAGCGACATAATCCAGGTTTCCAAAACTAATATGGTAACCTAGGGCGTAGCTGTCGATCTGCTCTAGATGGCCAAGCGAGTTGGCCTGCAGTGCGAAGCCACCGAATACGAAGATCTGGCCAGGGAGAAAAACCTCCTGATGCGGAGCATCCTACGATCATCCCCATGTACACTGCGACTACTCCCCATGCCCCAAGAGGACATACAATGAGACCTCGACTATACGCCATTGGACACAAGGTTAACTGGCTCCTCTCCGATCCTTCACTTTCCACATGTGAGAGATGGTTACTACCTCAAATCTATATGCTATGCATGACCAGGAACCAAGAGGGAGACCATGGAACAACTAGGAGCATTGGACGAGAAGGCGAGGACACCAAGCGCGAGGAAGAAGAGGAAGAGCTGCCAATGAAGATCCAGCAAGCGGGTGTCCGGCCTCCAACGGACGACCGGCCACACTTCCCAGCGAGTAGACGTCCGATGCCACCGGACGACCAGCACATCTACACCCGAGGCAAATCAGTGGAAGACCGACGACACGAGACCACCGGTGACCAGATGACTGCCCGCTACCGAACGCCCGGTGCCACCTCAACCGAGCCAAAGTGAGCGGAAGTCCGGCGACTACCGGACGTCCGGAATCCCACGGGCCACCGGACGACCGGTCCCCAGTGGACGTCCGGTACCTGTCTGCGCACAGTTACAGGCCCGAGGCCCATGTATCCCTCTCCCACTTACCCCTTCGTGGACCTAGACTATATATACTCCTCCACCTCCTCCTAGTTAGGGTTAGAAAAGTAGTAGCTCATTAGAGATAGAGCTTTGCTCATCCATATCGGATCTACTCCACGAGAGAGACCGCGGCCTCTACAGAGAAGATCCACCTTGGATTCAAGACCCCTCACGGGAAGATCCCCTCGTAGATTCAAGACCTCATTACGGAGAAGAACCGGTTACCTCTTGTATCGTCCTTTGTTGGATTTGGATCGTGTATCTCTTTGTGTTTCGAGGATCTAGCACATGTGTGATCGTTCTTGTTGGTTTGAGTGATTCTCTCGTGTTTTCCCTCGTGTTCTTCATGTTCTTCGTGGGATCCGCTCCTTTCGTGAAAGATTGGCCATCTTCGGTTCCACCCTACATCATATTGGTATCATGAGCCACGTTGATCACGATTTCAGAGCCTCCCCTCTTCGTTTTCTAGCTTGATTTTGTTGTGTTCTTCCCTAATTTCGAAAATCCCCACCACAAATAGCCTCATTTTTTGTGATTTGCTGGTTTGATGAACTTTTGTTGATGTTGATCCATGGATTTGCTTGGTTTCGAGTGGATCTAGCATCTCCCCAAGTTTCCCCATCTTTCATCGACAAAATCTCATCAGTTTTGCCCCTGAAATCATCAATTTTTGCCCAAAATCGCGTCCCAAAACTCGCATCTCGCGTTGACCCTGATACACCGGACGGCCGTCACTTTACCGGATGTCCGGAGCCCCAGGAACCACCGGACATCCCACCTTAAGGGACGACCGGAACCCCTAACCCGAGCTGTAATTACAGGATTTCTGACCCAGCCGGACGTCCGGCGACCGGACGTCCGTCCATTGCTAGTGTAAAAGCTGACTTCGCTGAAATTCTGTTTCGGCCATAACTAATTCATCCGAACTCCGATTTTGACGTTCTTTAGCTCGTTTTGAAGCTCTTGATATCCCTCTTCCCATAAAAATAATACCAACACAATTTGACTCCATAAATGTTTTGAAACTTTGGCATCTTTGCCTAGGGCTTCCACCACATCATCCGCTACACCACCATCGACTTCCGCAACCAAACCCATTGTGATCCATATAGCATTAGTGGTTTCTTGAGTAGTGATTTGAGTCTACTAATGTGTTTGGCTACTTAGGGACGGTTGCTTTTTCATCAACCACCACCACCATTTCCGCATAGGCTTGCCCACCATACACTTCCGCCACCCCAACTTAACCCAATTTTGTTTGAGTTGTGAGTTGTGTCTCCTAAGGTGTTTCGGCTACTTAGGGACGGTGACCTCAACTTAGACATCGTGTATAGTAAACCACCTTACCCTCCATTTTCGCATTGCCTACTCGCAAAACCCATCATTGCATTTCCGCAATCCCATTGAGCTTCCGCAACCACCACTGCATTCCCGCTACCACCATTTAACATTTGAGATTTTGAGTTTGCGGTTTTTCCGTTTCCTAAGGTGTTTCAGCTACTTAGGGACGAGTCTCCATCATCTTGGTATCTACATCAAGAACACCGCCACTCATCATCGCCAAGGACGGTAACCTCCATATCATCTTGGTATCGTGGTATCCCTCCATTGTATATTCCCTTGCCATTGCATTGATAACCCCTAGCCTATTTTGCATTACTTGCCTATCGAGACTAGCCATTTGAGTATTGTCGGCAATGTTACTTGTGCACATTAGTGATCTACACCTTCCATTGCATACATACCATATCATATTGGTATCATATCATCCCTTGTGCCACAAGTTTGTTCCCGCATATATACAATTGCTATCTTGGTTTGTGCATTGTGCAAAAGTGGCCATACAAAAAGAGCTTTTAAGCAAAAGAGAAAGAGCAAAGAAGCTTGTAAGCAATAGCCATAGTATCATACCATATTGCATATAAGATTGTAATATCCGATCATCTTGGATCATACCACTGAAACATCATACATAGCATACTTGGGATAGAAATTTGAGACATTTTGCATCTTATAGGTTGTGCACAAGTGTCGTATCTGCCTATTTACCAATCGTTCTAGAGTCTCTCTTGAGTTGTGCAACACGAGCATTTTCCGTGGATTTCACATTTTGTGCTCATCCTTGGTTGCACGACCCCATTTATCTATCCGCGTGTGCATTTCTGTGTGTCATTCATTGCTATTGTTCTACTTGTTTTACTTGCGAATTTGTAAATCTCTTTCAACATTATTGACTCTTGCTAACATTTTGCATTAAATTTTTTGTGCCATTATCCTCACCGAGCTCCACCATAAGCCTTATTTGTGTAGGTGTGAGAAATCGACAAAATCGGTACAAATTGTGCTATTTCCTTGTTACATGATTGAGTGATCATTGATCCATCTTCAACATCGGTCAAGGTACATTTGGTATAGTCCTTCTCTTTCTCCCACTCACATTTGGTATAGTTCTTCTCTTTCAACATCGGTCAATGACAGCGTGAACAACTACATCACCAAAGCGTCACTCTTTGATCTACAACGACAAATGCAAGGCGCACAATCAAGATTGCGAGAGCGCATTGAGAACCTCTCCATCGACATTCGTCACTCCGAAGCAAGGAAAAGGGACTACATCGACAACAAGATTTCCGTACAAAAGGAGGAGCAAGATGCAAGGATGGAGGAGATTCGGACCTTGTTGATCAACCGTTCTTCCCCTTCATCATCCTCAAGGCGGCGACGTTCAAGTCACAAGTCTTCGGAGAGCAAAAATGATGCAAGTGCAAGTCGTCCACGTCCATATCTCCATGGTGACCACCATCACGTTCGTGATCCACCTCGTCATGAAGGGCAAGTCACCTCCAAGCAACATGTGCACGACGACGACGAACGACATCTACTACGAGCTCAAGTGTGACAACGCCAACATCATCATGACGATGCTCACCAAGCACAAACATACAACTCCCAACGAGCCCTACTTCACGCTAAGGCCAAGATTCAAGAGCATAAGAGAAGACTGCGAGACGAACACCACCAAGATGGAGCTACGGCTACAACAACCACTTCGGCATCTTCGCCTTTGGACGTACGGCATCTTTGCCTACTTCCCTTGAGTTCGCCTACCTCGACAACATCAAGTACAAGGCGACCACCTACGAGCGAGGGCGACACTTCCATCTACGGAAGCCCCCCAAGGAAGATGGCCGAGCATGGGACATTCACTTCGGTCATGGAGACGAGCTACGAGGTGCCACATCATATGGGCCTCCTACAACAAGACGGCGACAAGAAGGTCGAGCAAGGGCTTCCCCTTCGACCACGGCGACAAGCACGGACCTCTTCAACAACATGAAGACGGCGCCCATATTGGACTCATACTCCGAGTCAAGCTACGAGACCGCACATGATACCTTATATTTGGTCTTAGAGGAGAGTGATGATGTGCCATCTTCTGCCTTCATCCACGGCTATGACTATGACATGATTGAGCATGGAGACATTTGCACCAACATCTCTCTGACACCGACATGTGAAGAGATGCCCCAATTGCCATGTGAGGAGGGCCACCACCCCACGAGTGATATGAGTGACTCCACCATATGTGACATTGAGTGCATTTCCTATGAGAGGATGAGTGTGACCACCACTAGACCCACACTTGAGAGCATGCCACACATCCTATGTGAGGTTGAGAGCCATTTGAGTGACTCCACCAACCATATGAGTGAGTGCATCCAAGAGGAAGTGAGTGAGCCACAACACGTAGTGCGTGAGGTAGTTGATGTGAGGCCACTTTGATTTCTAATGACTTAACCTCTACTCCTAGTGTGTTTTCTTCTTTGGTGCTAGGTCTCCTACGTGATGACACGCCTATCCTCGACGAGTCCATTCCTCCAATGGAGACAACGATGGCCATGGTGGAAGAAGATGCACCCCCACATGGTTCCATCAAGATGAAGATGACCACGACTTGGTCTTCGACACCTCACCTACAACACATGAGAGATGCTCCAAAGGTAACATAGGTGATGGTGCTTCTCTTGTCACACTAGTGGACTTTTTTTACGAATGATCGCTTGCATGATGTTGACACAACTATTCCCATGCTTCATGATAGTGTGACTTCCTCATGTCATGACTTACCTATTTATGATGAATATGATGACGAGCATGTTGAGTTGCCTAGTTGTGATGTTATGATCCATAGGACATCATGTTAAAATTCTTTTGGTCACATCATGTTTGACAATCCATTAAACTTGTCATATGCTATGAGTGAGATCTCACACATTGCATCATTTCAATCTCAAGATAGTAGCTATGCATGCCCCATTAAAATAAATCCCATTTGCACTTATGGCATAGATGACGAGATGATGGTCATTGAATTTTGTTTTTCATGTGATGATATTTCCATGCTTCCTTTACATGATTTGCACAATTCATCTACTATAACATGCCATGATCACAATGTTCCAAATATGCATTGTTTTGGATGTTGTCAATATTCTCCGTGTGATGTTTCCATTAATGCTCATGAGGAGACCCCCATAGTTTCCTCATACATATTAGGAGATTTTGATGCCTTCCATACTTCGCATGATTCCCATAATTGCTTGCACCATACGCATTCCATGAATAACAATGCTCTACATATTTCCCATGATGCATTACAAAATTTGAGTCTCCGTTATGCTATACACAATAATAAACCTCTCATGATGGATGACATGTTTCTATATCACGCATCTCATTTATTTGAGCATTGGCTATTTTGTGCTAACCAACACAAACATGTGCGCATCATGATGGATGATGTGTACATATACCATGCACACACAATTTTTCCTTTCTATTTGTTTTGTGTAGGTACTCACGTATACTCGTCAACCTCTCAATCCCAAGAGTTGACGAAACGAGCTCTTGAGAGCAAAGATGACTTGGGATCCCGTGGACTACCATTAGCACCGTTCCATTCGCGCAAGAACTACGCGCATCTCTTCTACATGGCTCTCACACGACTATGGGCTATATATGACTTGTTACCTTATGCCCATTCTACCATGTCCACTTTGCATCTTATGCTTTTTTCTATGCCTTGGCCATGCAATTGCGACCCTTGCTTGCATTTACCCATGATTCACCATTTTACTACTCATATGTGTATTTGCATGCTTGGTGGAGATCCTTGTTGCTATTGCCATGTTTACCATGTGCCTCATGCTATTCTTGCTTGTTGTGTTGGGAGAGTCATAATGTCCCATTGCTATTTACATATGGCCTCTCGCCAATGCATTGATGATACTTTGCTCATATCCTCCTTTCATGCTTGTGTTATGTCATGTGAAATATTCATGCACACTATTTGCACCCATGACATGCTTGCCATGATTCCTTCTAGTACGTTCCATCTTTGCACTACTAGCTTGCTTGACTTGATCACTATGATTGCTTGCTTTGTCGCATCACCCATGTTCAACTCTTACTCGCTTTCTTGGGTTGATGACATATATGCTCTTGCCTCTCACTTGATTTGACTTGATCATTGTCTCTTGTCTCCATTAGTGGCATCTCTCATATCCCCTATGCTTATTGATCATGGAGACTTGGACATATTACTTGTGATGCATGCTTGTTTCATTGAGACTATTGTCTTTGGTTGTTCTCGCATCATATGCCTCCATACTAAAATGCTCCCTTGTACTTTCTTATGATGAGCATGATGCATACACTTGTTAGGTATCTTACCACACGAATGATAGGTTTTGCACTTCCGCTAACCTCATTTGTTTTTCTGAGTGTTTGTCACGTTCTTTCATTTTGAAGGATTCACAAGAAGGTACCGTCATGAGACAACTTGGTCATATCAAGGTGCATACGATGTGTGGCACCAACATCTTTGTGAACATTCCTAAGGTGAAATCCTTCCATTTGAGCCATCCTCAAATATGCATATTGGATGGGTCATTCTTTCATTGTTGTTTCCTTCTTGTTGTCTACATGATACATCTCGCGAACAGAGGAGCGGCATTGGAGTTTAGCTCTATGGACCTTCACATTGAGGAGCGCTCGGACTTATTGGATGCACCTTCGGACCTCCACTCATGCCACGACATCGAGCATTGGTACACCGACACCTCCATATTTGTTGATTGTACTCACACATGTCATGCTCGATGGACATATCATACACATGACAAATTTGCATCTTATGCATGGATTGACTCGGATTATGATTGCCTTGTTGCATCTTGTATTCCCATGTCATCCATGATATATGAACTTGTGCATTTCCTTAGCAAATTTGTTGTGATATTTCTTGATGGCATCATCATACATCATGATCATATTGTCCATCATCAATTGCATGATCACATACTCATATTGAGCACCCACTATCATGTTCATGCTTTTGATAAACCATCCCATTATGACATCATTTCGCAACAATGGTTGCATTGATCACATTCACAATACATTTGTGTGCACAATGAATGCTTTTGCTCCCATGAATGCTTTGCATATCATTCTATATCATCTTGATAAGCTTCATGCGCTTCGTCACGAACAATCTTGCCGAACAGACTCATTCTTATTTGATGGACACTTTGTGTGTGCTAACCATTGTATTTCTGAGTGTTGTTTGCGTTTGCTCTTTTTTGCATGTATACTCCTCCGGCGACACCTTGGAGTACTTGGATTGCGCCATGACGTCCACTTCGTCCAACTACAAGTGCGTCCACGACAACCGTTTCCATGGTGATGAGGATCACAATCCGAGATCGGATCTTTCCCAAGGGGGGGGAGATGATGCGGAGCATCCTACGATCATCCCCATGTACACTACGACTACTCCCCATGCCCCAAGAGGACATACAATGAGACCTCGACAATACACCATTGGACACAAGGTGAACTCGCTCCTCTCGGAACCTTCACTTTCCTCATGTGAGACATGGATACTACCTCAAATCTATATGCTATGCATGACCAGGAACCAAGAGGGAGACCATGGAACAACTAGGAGCATTGGACGAGAAGGCGAGGACACCAAGCGCGAGGAAGAAGAGGAAGAGCTGCCACCGAAGCTCCAGCAAGCGGATGTCCGGCCTCCAACGGAGGACCGACCACACCTCCCAGCGAGCGGACATCCGACGCCATCGGACGATCGACACATCTACACCCGAGCCAAATCAGCGGAAGACCGACGACATCGGACGACCCCCAGCTACCGGACGTCCGGTGCCACCTCAACCGAGCCAAAGTGAGTGGAAATCCGGCGACTACCGGACTTCCGGAACCCCACGAGCCACTGGACGACCGGTCCCCAGCGGGCGTCCGGTACCTGTCTGTGCATAGTTACGAGCCTGAGGCCCATGTACCCCTCTCCCACTTACCCCTTCGTGGACCTAGACTATATATACTCCTCCACCTCCTCCTAGTTGGGGTTAGCAAAGTAGTAGCTCATTAGGGATAGAGCTTTGCTCATCCATATTGGATCTACTCCACGAGAGAGACCGCGGCCTCTAGGGAGAAGATCCACCTTGGATTCAAGACCCCTCACGGGAAGATCCCCTCGTGGATTCAAGACATCCTTACGGATAAGAACCGGTTACCTCTTGTATCATCCTTTGTTGGATTTGGATCATGTATGTCTTTGTGTTTCGAGGATCTAGAACATGTGTGATCATTCTTGTTTGTTTGAGTGATTCTTTTGTGTTTCCCCTTGTGTTTCCCCTCGTGTTCTTTGTGTTCTTCGTGGGATCCGCTCCTTTCTTGAACGATCGGCCATCTAGGGTTCCACCCTACATCATCACCCGCAGGCCAGGATCATTGTGGATGATTGATGGAGCCATCGAACCTTCTGGCTGCGACACAGTCGAACTCTCAATGAAAGCACCAATGTCGGTGTCAAAACTGGCGGATCTCGGGTAGGGGGTGAAGGAAATATGCCCTAGAGGCAATAATAAAGTTATTATTTATTTCCTTGTATCATGATAAATGTTTTTTATTCATGCTAGAATTGTATTAACCGGAAACATAATACATGTGTGAATACATAGACAAACAGAGTGTCACTAGTATGCCTCTACTTGACTAGCTCGTTGATCAAAGATGGTTATGTTTCCTAACCATAGACATGAGTTGTTATTTGGTTAACGGGATCACATCATTAGGAGAATGATGTGATTGACTTGACCCATTCCATTAGCTTAGAACTTGATCGTTTAGTTTGTTGCTATTGCTTTCTTCATAACTTATATATGTTCCTATGACTATGAGATTATGCAACTCCCATTTACCGGAGGAACACTTTGTGTGCTACCAAACGTCACAACGTAACTGGGTGATTATAAAGGTGCTCTACAGGTGTCTCTGAAGGTATTTGTTGGCTTGGCATATTTCGAGATTAGGATTTGTCACTCCGATTGTCGGAGAGGTATCTCTGGGCCCTCTCGGTAATGCACATCACTCAAGCCTTGCAAGCATTGCAAATAATAAGTTAGTTGCGGGATGATGTATTACGGAATGAGTAAAGAGACTTGCGGGTAACGAGATTGAACTAGGTATTGAGATACCGACGATCGAATCTCGGGCAAGTAACATACCGATGACAAAAGGAACAACGTATATTGTTATGCGGTCTGACCGATCAAGATCTTCGTAGAATATGTAGGAGCCAATATGAGCATCTAGGTTCCGCTATTGGTTATTGACCGGAGACGTGTCTCGGTCATGTCTACATAGTTCTCGAACCCGTAGGGTCCGCACGCTTAAAGTTCGGTGACGATCATAATTAGCGTTTTTGTGTTTTGATGTACCGAAGGTTGTTCGGTGTCCCGGATGTGACCACGGACATGACGAGGAGTCTCGAAATGGTCGAGACATAAAGATTGATATATTGGAAGCCTATATTTAGATATCGGAAATGTTCCGGGTGAAATCGGGATTTTACCGGAGTACCGGGGGTTACCGGAACCCCCCCGGGGGTTATTGGGCCTACATGGGCCCTAAGGGAGAAGAGGAGGGCCGGCCAGGGCCGGCCAGGGCAGGCCGCGTGCCCCCCCCCCTAGTCCGAATAGGACAAGGAAGGGGGGCGGCGCCCCCCTTTCCTCTTTCTCCCTTCCCCCTTCCTTTTCCAACAAGGCAAGAGGGGGGAGTCCTACTCCCGGTGGGAGTAGGACTCCTCCCGGCGCACCCCTTGGGCCGGTCGCACCTCCCCCTCTCCCTCCTTTCTATACGGGGGCAAGGGGGCACCCCATGACACACAAGTTGATCTTCGTGATTGTTCCTTAGCCGTGTGAGGTGCCCCCTTCCACCATATTCCACCTCGGTCATATCGTAGTTGTGCTTAGGCGAAGCCCTGTGTCGGTAGAACATCATCACCGTCATCACGCCGTCGTGCTGACAAAACTCTCCCTCAACACTTTGCTGGATCAGAGCTCGAGGGACGTCACCGAGTTGAACGTGTGCAGAACTCGGAGGTGTCGTACGTTCGGTACATGGATCAGTCGGATCGAGAAGACGTACGACTACTTCCTCTACGTTGTGTCAATGCTTCCGTTGTCGGTCTACGAGGGTACGTAGACAACAATCTCCCCTCTCGTTGCTATGCATCATCATGATCTTGCGTGTGCGTAGGAATTTTTTTGAAATTACTACGTTCCCCAACAATGGCATCCGAGCCTAGGTTTTATGCGTTGATGTTATGCATGAGTAGAACACAAGTGAGTTTTGGGCGATATAAGTCATACTGCTTACCAGCATGTCATACTTTGGTTCGGCGGTATTGTTGGATGAAGCGGCCCGGACCGACATTACGCGTACGCTTACGCGAGACTAGTTCTACCGACGTGCTTTGCACACAATTGCCTGGTGGGTGTCAGTTTCTCCAACTTTAGTTGAACCATGTGTGGCTACGCCCGGTCCTTGCGAAGGTTAAAACAACACCAACTTGACAAACTATCGTTGTGGTTTTGATGCGTAGGTAAGAACGGTTCTTGCTAAGCCCGTAGCAGCCACGTAAAACTTGCAACAACAAAGTAGAAGACGTCTAACTTGTTTTTGCAGGGCATGTTGTGATGTGATATGGTCAAGACATGATGCTAAATTTTATTGTGTGAGATGATCATGTTTTGTAACTGAGTTATCGGCAACTGGCACGAGCCATATGGTTGTCGCTTTATTGTATGCAATACAATCGCGCTGTAATGCTTTACTTTATCACTAAGCGGTAGCGATAGTCGTGGAAGCATAAGATTCGCGAGACGACAACGATGCTACGATGGAGATCAAGGTGTCGCGCCGGTGACGATGGTGATCATGACGGTACTTCGGAGATGGAGATCACAAGTACAAGATGATGATGGCCATATCATATCACTTATATTGATTGCATGTGATGTTTATCTTTTATGCATCTTATCTTGCTTTGATTGACGGTAGCATTATAAGATGACCCCTCACTAAATTATCAAAGTATAAGTGTTCTCCCTGAGTATGCACCGTTGTGAAAGTTCTTCATGCTGAGACACCACGTGATGATCGGGTGTGATAGGCTCTACGTTCAAATACAACGGGTGCAAAACAGTTGCACACACGGAATACTCAGGTTAAACTTGACGAGCCTAGCATATAACAGATATGGCCTCGGAACACGGAGACCGAAAGGTCGAGCGTGAATCATATAGTAGATATGATCAACATATTGATGTTCACCATTGATACTACTCCATCTCATGTGATGATCGGACATGGTTTAGTTGATTTGGATCACGTGATCACTTAGAGGATTAGAGGGATATCTTTCTAAGTGGGAGTTCTTAAGTAGTATGATTTATTGAACTTAAATTTATCATGAACTTAGTACCTGATAGTATCTTGCTTGTCTATGTTTGATTGTAGATAGATGGCTCATGTTGTTGTTCAGTTGAATTTTAATGCGTTCCTTGAGAAAGCAAAGTTGAAAGATGATGGTAGCAATTATACGGACTGGGTCCGTAACTTGAGGATTATCCTCATTGCTGCACAGAAGAATTACGTCCTGGAAGCACCGGATGTTATGAACGTCTAGCAGAGCAAAGCTGATGACTACTCGATAGTTCAGTGTGCCATGCTTTACGGCTTAGAACCGGGTCTTTAACGATGTTTTGAATGTCATGGAGCATATGAGATGTTCCAGGAGTTGAAGTTAATATTTCAAGCAAATGCCCTGATTGAGAGATATGAAGTCTCCAATAAGTTCTATAGCTGCAAGATGGAGGAGAATAGTTCTGTCAGTGAACATATACTCAAAATGTCCGGGTATCATAATCACTTGACTCAACTGGGGGTTAATCTTCCTGTTGATAGTGTCATTGACAGAGTTCTTCAATCACTGCCACCAAGCTACAAAAGCTTCGTGATGAACTATAATATGCAAGGGATGAATAAGACTATTCCTGAGCTCTTTGCGATGCTAAAAGCCGCGGAGGTAGAAATCAAGAAGGAGCATCAAGTCTTGATGGTCAATAAGACCACCAGTTTCAAGAAAAAGGGCAAAGGGAAAAATAAAGGGAACTTCAAGAAGAACAGCAAACAAGTTGCTGCTCAGGAGAAGAAACCCAAGTCGGGACCTAAGCCTGAGACTAAGTGCTTCTACTGCAAGCAGACTGGTCACTGGAAGCGGAACTGCCCCAAGTATTTGGCGGATAAGAAGGATGGCAAAGTGAACAAAGGTATATGTGATATACATGTTATTGATGTGTACCTTACTAATGCTCGCAGTAGCACCTAGGTATTTGATACTGGTTCTGTTGCTAACATTTGCAACTCGAAAAAGGGGCTACGGATTAAGTGAAGATTGGCTAAGGACGAGGTGACAATGCGCGTGGGAAATGGTTCCAAAGTCGATGTGATCGCAGTCGGCACGCTACCTCTACATCTACCTTCGGGATTAGTATTAGACCTAAATAATTGTTATTTGGTGCCAGCGTTGAGCATGAACATTATATCTGGATCTTGTTTGATGCGAGACGGTTATTCATTTAAATCAAAGAATAATGGTAGTTCTATTTATATGAGTAATATCTTTTATGGTCATGCACCCTTGAAGAGTGGTATATTTTTGATGAATCTCGATAGTAGTGATACACATATTCATAATGTTGAAATCAAAAGATGCAGAATTGATAATGATAGTGCAACTTATTTGTGGCACTGCCATTTAGGTCATATCGGTGTAAAGTGCATGAAGAAACTCCATACTGATGGACTTTTGGAACCACTTGATTATGAATCACTTGGTACTTGCGAACTGTGCCTCATGGGTAAGATGACCAAAACGCCGTTCTCCGGTACTATGGAGAGAGCAACGGATTTGTTGGAAATCATACATACAGATGTATGTGGTCCAATGAATGTTGAGGCTCGTGGCAGATATTGTTATTTTCTCACCTTCACAGATGATTTAAGAAGATATGGGTATATCTACTTAATGAAACATAAGTCTGAAACGTTTGAAAAGTTCAAAGAATTTCAGAGTGAAGTTGAAAATCAATGTAACAAGAAAATAAAGTTTCTATGATCTGATCGTGGAGGAGAATATTTGAGTTACGAGTTTGGTCTACATTTGAAACAATGCGGAATAGTTTCGCAACTCACGCCACCCGGAACACCACAGCGTAATGGTGTGTTCGAACGTCGTAATCGTACTTTATTAGATATGGTGCGATCTATGATGTCTCTTACTGATTTACCGCTATCGTTTTGGGGTTATGCTTTAGAGACGGCTGCATTCACGTTAAATAGGACACCATCAAAATCCATTCAGACGACGCCTTATGAACTGTGGTTTGGCAAGAAACCAAAGTTGTCGTTTCTGAAAGTTTGGGGCTGTGATGCTTATGTCAAAAAGCTTCAACCTGATAAGCTCGAACCCAAATCGGAGAAATTTGTCTTCATAGGATACCCAAAGGAGACTGTTGGGTACACCTTCTATCACAGATCCGAAGGAAAAAACTTTTGTTGCTAAATTCGGAGTTTTTCTAGAGAAGGAGTTTCTCTCGAAAGAAGTGAGTGGGAGAAAAGTAGAACTTGATGAGGTAACTGTACCTGCTCCCTTATTGGAAAGTAGTACATCACAGAAACTGGTTTCTGTGACACCTACACCAATTAGTGCGGAAGCTAATGATAATGATCATGAAACTTCAGATCAAGTTACTACCGAACCTCGTAGATCAACCAGAGTAAGATCCGCACCAAAGTGGTATGGTAATCTTGTTCTGGAAGTCATGCTACTAGATCATGATGAACCTACGAACTATGAAGAAGCGATGGTGAGCCCAGATTCCACAAAATGGCTAGAAGCCATGAAATCTCAGATGGGATCCATGTATGAGAACAAAGTGAGGACTTTGGTTGACTTGCCCGTTGATCGGCAAGCAATTGAGAATAAATGGATCTTCAAGAAGAAGCCTGACGCTGACGGTAATGTTACTGTCTACAAAGCTTGACTTGTTGCGAAAGGTTTTCGACAAGTTCAAGGGATTGACTACGATGAGACCTTCTCACCCGTAGCGATGCTTAAGTCTGTCCCAATCATGTTAGCAATTGCCGCATTTTATGATTATGAAATTTGGCAAATGGATGTCAAAACTGCATTCCTGAATGGATTTCTGGAAGAAGATTTGTATATGATGCAACCAGAAGGTTTTATCGATCCAAAGGGAGCTAACAAAGTGTGCAAGCTCCAGCGATCCATTTATGGACTGGTGCAAGCCTCTCGGAGTTGGAATAAACGCTTTGATAGTGTGATCAAAGCATTTGGTTTTATACAGACTTTTGGAGAAGCCTGTATTTACAAGAAAGTGAGTGGGAGCTCTGTAGCATTTCTGATATTATATGTGGATGACAAATTATTGATTGGAAATAATATATAATTTCTGGGCATTAAGGGAGCAGGTACTTGAATAAGAGTTTTTCAATGAAAGACCTCGGTGAAGCTGCTTACATATTGGGCATTAAGATCTATAGAGATAGATCAAGATGCTTAATTGGACTTTCACAAAGCACATACCTTGACAAAGTTTTGAAGAAGTTCAAAATGGATCAAGCAAAGAAAGGGTTCTTGCCTGTGTTACAAGGTGTGAAGTTGAGTAAAACTCAATGTCCGACCACTGCATAAGATAGAGAGTAAATGAAAGATGTTCCCTATATATGCTTCAGCCATAGGCTCTGTCATGTATGCAATGCTGTGTACCAGACCTGATGTGTGCCTTGCTATAAGTTTAGCAGGGAGGTACCAAAGTAATCCAGGAGTGGATCACTGGACAGCGGTCAAGAACATCCTGAAGTACCTGAAAAGAACTAAGGATATATTTCTCGTATATGGAGGTGACAAAGAGCTCATCGTAAATGGTTACATTGATGCAAGCTTTGACACTGATCTGGACGATTCTAAATCGCAAACCGGATACGTGTTTACATTAAACGGTGGAGCTGTTAGTTGGTGCAGTTCTAAACAAAGCGTCGTGGCGGGATCTACATGTGAAGCGGAGTACATAGCTTCTTTAGAAGTAGCAAATGAAGGAGTCTGGATGAAGGAGTTCATATCCGATCTAGGTGTCATACCTAGTGCATCGGGTCTAATGAAAATATTTTGTGACAATACTGGTGCAATTGCCTTGGCAAAGGAATCCAGATTTCACAAGAGAACCAAGCACATCAAGAGACGCTTCAATTCCATTCGGGATTTAGTCCAAGTGGGAGACATAGAAATTTGCAAGATACATACGGATCTGAATGTTGCAGACCCGCTGACTAAGCCTCTTCCACGAGCAAAACATGATCAACACCAAGGCTCCATGGGTTTTAGAATCATTACTGTGTAATCTAGATTATTGACTCTAGTGCAAGTGGGAGACTGAAGGAAGTATGCCCTAGAGGCAATAATAAAGTTATTATTTATTTCCTTGTATCATGATAAATGTTTATTATTCATGCTAGAATTGTATTAACCGGAAACATAATACATGTGTGAATACATAGACAAACAGAGTGTCACTAGTATGCCTCTACTTGACTAGCTCGTTGATCAAAGATGGTTATGTTTCCTAACCATAGACATGAGTTGTTATTTGGTTAACGGGATCACATGATTAGGAGAATGGTTTGATTGACTTGACCCATTCTATTAGCTTAGCACTTGAACGTTTAGTTTGTTGCTATTGCTTTCTTCATAACTTATATATGTTCCTATGACTATGACATTATGCAACTCCCGTTTACCGGAGGAACACTTTGTGTGCTACCAAACGTCACAATGTAACTGGGTGATTATAAAGGTGCTCTACAGGTGTCTCCGAAGGTATTTGTTGGGTTGGCGTATTTCGAGATTAGGATTTGTCACTCCGATTGTCGGAGAGGTATCTCTCAGCCCTCTCAGCAATGCACATCACTCAAGCCTTGCAAGCATTGCAACTAATAAGTTAGTTGCGGGATGATGTATTACGGAACGAGTAAAGAGACTTGCCGGTAACGAGATTGAACTAGGTATTGAGATACCGATGATCGAATCTCGGGCAAGTAACATACCGATGACAAAAGGAACAACGTATATTGTTATGCGGTCTGACGGATAAAGATCTTCGTAGAATATGTAGGAGCGAATATGAGCATCCAGGTTCCGCTACTGGTTATTGACCGGAGACATGTCTCAGTCATGTCTACATAGTTCTCGAACCCGTAGGGTCCGCGTGCTTAAAGTTCGGTGACGATCATAATTAGGGTTTTTGTGTTTTGATGTACCGAAGGTTGTTCGGTGTCCCGGATGTGACCACGGACATGATGAGGAGTCTCGAAATGGTCGAGACATAAAGATTGATATATTGGAAGCCTATATTTGGATATCGAAAACGTTCCGGGTGAAATCGGGATTTTACCGGAGTACCGGGGGTTACCGGAACCCCCCGCCCCTCGGGGGGTTATTGGGCCTACATGGGCGCTAAGGGAGAAGAGGAGGGCCGGCCAGGGCAGGCCGCGCCCCCTAGTCCGAATAGGACAAGGAAGGGGGGGCGGCGCCCCCCTTTCCTCTTTCTCCCTTCCCCCTTCCTTTTCCAACAAGGCAAGAGGGGGGAGTCCTACTCCCGGTGGGAGTAGGACTCCTCCAGGCGCACCCCTTGGGCCGGCCGCACCTCCCCCTCTCCCTCTTTTATATACGGGGGCAAGGGGCACCCCATGACACACAAGTTGATCTTCGTGATCGTTCCTTAGCCATGTGTGGTGCCCCCTTCCACCATATTCCACCTCGGTCATATCATAGCGGTGCTTAGGCGAAGCCCTGCGTCGGTAGAACATCATCACCGTCATCACGCCGTCATGCTGACGAAACTCTCCATCAACACTTTGCTGGATCGGAGCTCGAGGGACGTCACCGAGTTGAACGTGTGCAGAACTCGGAGGTGCCGTACGTTCAGTACTTGGATTGGTCGGATCGAGAAGACGTACGACTACTTCCTCTACGTTGTGTCAACGCTTCCGTTGCCGGTCTACGAGGGTACGTAAACAACACTCTCCCCTCTCGTTGCTATGCATCATCATGATCTTGCGTGTGCGTAGGATTTTTTTTGAAATTACTATGTTCCCCAACAGGGGGTCCTGAACTGTGCGTCTAAGGTCGATGGTAACAGGAGACATGGGACACGATGTTTACCCAGGTTCGAGCCCTCTTGATGGAGGTAATACCCTACGTCCTGCTTTATTGATCTTGATGAGTATGAGGATTACAAGAGTTGATCTACCATGAGATCGATGTGGCCAAACCCTAGAAGTCTAGCCTGTATGATTGTGATTGTTCTCTACAGACCAAAACCCTTCGGTTTATATAGACACCGGAGGGGACTAGGGTTAGACAAAGTCGGTTACAGAGAAAGGAAACAATACATCCGGACGCCTAGCTTGCCTTCCACGCAAAGGAGAGCCCCGTCCGGACACGGGAGGAAGTCTTCTACCTTGTATCTTCATAGCCCAATAGTTCAGCCCATGTCCACAGGCCGGTCTCCCGAGGACCCCTTAATCCAGGGCTCCCTCAATCACCGCCGCTGGCAACATGTTCGGAACCGCGGGTGGAAGCCGTTCGCCCATGCGCATGGCCTGCAGGGGAGGTGTACCCTCCACTTCAGGCACGACAGTGCAGCGACCCTCTACGCCAGGGTCTTCGAGGAGAATGGCAGGCGCCTGGGGTGCTACCCGGAGGGCGACAGCGACGACAATGACATCCACCCCTCCTCTGATTATGGCCAGAGGGGCGGCAACATCTGCGGTGGTGAGCTCGCTCTCGGCAACGGCCGCAATGCCTCCAGCAGTGGCTGCTCCTCCTTGGGGGAGAGCACGAGTGACGGCGACTATGACGAGCCGCCAAGCTGCCGAGTTCGGACCGGGAAGGGCGACGAGCTGCCTCGCTGGCGTGCCTCGATGAAGCATGAGGAAGACTCCGACTGAGCTCCGGCACTGCTGGAGCCAGGTCTCAGGAGCCGATGTGGTCACACGGCTACTTTTGCTTCTTTCTTTCTCCTGCATCAGAAAAATAGAATGCTCTGTCGGGGCGTGTAATGAACCATGGTGCTTGCACCACTATATTATTGTTTTTTATTGCTTCCTGGTATCCGTGTTGCTGCTGATTGTGATTGCGATGACTTGGAATGTGCTTGTGGTAGACTCCCATGCCGCGAGAGCATGCCTCACTAGGGCTTGTACTTCCTGCACGCCCCTCATTCCTGGGAAGTACTCCTGGGTTTTCCACCTTGAAGATTCAAATGTCCTCAACGCCCGGGAGGCACCCTATGGCTGCAGGGTTAGGGGACCTCCGGAGGTGCCATGCCTCGCGCGAGCCCCCGAGCGTGGGCCGGCCGTCGCTGGTACGCCGTGCCGTGATGCCCAGAGGCACGAACTCAAGAGAGTGTGTATGCCCGTAAGCTCGTTTGAGAGCGTCGCGCGAGGATTAAGACGCCAAAGGCTAGGACACCAAGGCTTTGGTGAGGTGTGTTTGCGGGCGGCCCCAACGCTGAAGGAAATATGCCCTAGAGGCAATAATAAATTTATTATTTATTTCCTTATATCATGATAAATGTTTATTATTCATGCTAGAATTGTATTAACCGGAAACATAATACATGTGTGAATACATAGACAAACAAAGTGTCACTAGTATGCCTCTACTTGACTAGCTCGTTAATCAAAGATGGTTATGTTTCCTAACCATGAACAAGGAGTTGTTATTTGATTAACGGGATCACATCATTAAGTGAATGATCTGATTGACATGACCCATTCCATTAGCTTAGCACCCGATCGTTTAGTATGTTGCTATTGCTTTTTTCATGACTTATACATGTTCCTATGACTATGAGATTATGCAACTCCCGTTTACCAGAGGAACACTTTGTGTGCTACCAAACGTCACAACATAACTGGGTGATTATAAAGGACCTCTACAAGTGTCTCCAAAGGTACATGTTGGGTTGGCGTATTTCGAGATTAGGATTTGTCACTCCGATTGTCGGAGAGGTATCTCTGGGCCCTCTCGGTAATTCACATCACTTAAGCCTTGCAAGCATTGCAACTAATGAGTTAGTTGTGGGATGATGTATTACAGAACGAGTAAAGAGACTTGCCGGTAACGAGATTGAACTAGGTATTGGAATACCGACGATCGAATCTCGGGCAAGTAACATACCGATGACAAAGGGAACAACGTATGTTGTTATGCGGTCTGACCGATAAAGATCTTCGTAGAATATGTAGGAGCCAATATGAGCATCCAGGTTCCGCTATTGGTTATTGACCGGAGACGTGTCTCGGTCATGTCTACATTGTTCTCGAACCCGTAGGGTCCGCACGCTTAAGGTTACGATGACAGTTATATTATGAGTTTATGCATTTTGATGTACCGAAGTTTTTTCGGAGTCCCAGATGTGATCACGGACATGACGAGGAGTCTCGAAATGGTCGAGACATAAAGATTGATATATTGGAAGCCTATATTTGGATATCGGAAGTGTTCCGGGTGAAATCGGGATTTTACCGGAGTACCGGGAGGTTACCGGAACCCCCCGGGAGGTACATGGGCCTTAGTGGGCCTTAGTGGAAGAAGAGGAGAGGCGGCCAGAGCTGGGCCACGTGCCCCTCCCCCCTAATCCGAATAGGACAAGGAGAGAGGTGGCCGGCGCCCCCTTCCTTCTCTCTCTCTCTTTTCCCACCTCGCGAATCCTATTCCAACTAGGATTGGGGGAGAAGTCCTACTCCCGGAGGGAGTAGGACTCCTCCTGGCGCGCCCTATGATGGCCGGCCGGCCTCTCCCCCTTGGTTCTTTATATACGGAGGCAGGGGCACCCCAGAGACACACAAGTTGATCCACGTGATCGTACTCTTAGCCGTGTGCGGTGCCCCCTTCCACAATAGTCCTCGATAATATTGTAGCGGTGCTTAGGCGAAGCCCTGCGACGGTAGTGCATCAAGATCGTCACCACGTCGTCGTGCTGACGGAACTCTTCCCCGACACTTTGCTGGATCGGAGTCCGGGGGTCGTCATCAAGCTGAACGTGTGCTAGAACTCGGAGGTGCCGTAGTTTCGGTGCTTGATCGGTCGGGCCGTGGAGACGTATGACTACATCAACTAAACGCTTCCGTTGTCGATCTACAAGGGTACGTAGATCACACTCTCCCCTCGTTGCTATGCATCACCATGATCTTGCGTGTGCGTAGGAATTTTTTTGAAATTACTATGTTCCCCAACAGTGGCATCCGAGCCTAGGTTTTATGTGTTGATGTTATATGCACGAGTAGAACACAAGCGAGTTGTGGGCGATATAAGTCATACTGCTTACCGGCATGTCATACTTTGGTTCGGCGGTATTGTTGGACGAAGCGGCCCGGACCGACATTACGAGTACGCTTACGCGAGACCGGTTCTCCCGACGTGCTTTGCACATAGGTGGCTTGCGGGTGACAGTTTCTCCAACTTTAGTTGAACCGAGTGTGGCTACGCCCGGTCCTTGCGAAGGTTAAAATAGCACCAACTTGACAAACTATCATTGTGGTTTTGATGCATAGGTAAGATTGGTTGTTGCTTAAGCCCGTAGCAGCCACGTAAAACTTGCAACAACAAAGTAGAGGACGTCTAACTTGTTTTTGTAGGGCATGTTGTGATGTGGTATGGTCAAGACATGATGCTAAATTTTATTGTATGAGATGATCATGTTTTGTAACCGAGTTATCGGCAACTGGCAGGAGCCATATGGTTGTCGCTTTATTGTATGCAATGCAATCGCGCTGTAATGCTTTACTTTATCACTAAGCGGTAGCGATAGTCGTGGAAGCATAAGATTGGCGAGACGACAACGATGCTACGATGGAGATCAAGGTGTCACGCCGGTGACGATGGTGATCACGACGGTGCTTCGGAGATGGAGATCACAAGCACAAGATGATGGCCATATCATATCACTTATATTGATTGCATGTGATGTTTATCTTTTATGCATCTTATCTTGCTTTGATTGACGGTAGCATTATAAGATGATCTCTCACTAATTATCAAGAAGTGTTCTCCCTGAGTATGCACCGTTGTGAAAGTTCTTCGTGCTGAGACACCACGTGATGATTGGGTGTGATAGGCTCTACGTTCAAATACAACGGGTGCAAAACAGTTGCACACGCGGAATACTCAGGTTATACTTGACGAGCCAAGCATATACAGATATGGCCTCGGAACACGGAGACCAAAAGGTCGAGCGTGAATCATATAGTAGATATGATCAACATAGTGATGTTCACCAATGAAACTATTCCATCTCACGTGATGATCGGACATGGTTTAGTTGATTTGGATCACGTAATCACTTAGAGGATTAGAGGGATGTCTATCTAAGTGGGAGTTCTTAAGTAATATGATTAATTGAACTTAAATTTATCATGAACTTAGTCCTGGTAGTATTTTGCAAATCATGTTGTAGATCAATAGCTCGCGTTGTTGCTTCCCTGTGTTTATTTTGATATGTTCCTAGAGAAAATTGTGTTGAAAGATGTTAGTAGCAAAGATGCGGATTGGATCCGTGATCTGAGGTTTATCCTCATTGCTGCACAGAAGAATTATGTCCTTGATGCACCGCTAGGTGACAGACCTATTGCAGGAGCAGATGCAGACATTATGAACGTTTGGCTAGCTCAATATGATGACTACTTGATAGTTTAGTGCACCATGCTTAACGGCTTAGAATCGGGACTTCAAAGACGTTTTGAACGTCATGGACCATATGAGATGTTCCTGGAGTTGAAGTTAATATTTCAAGCAAATACCCGAGTTGAGAGATATGAAGTCTCCAACAAGTTCTATAGCTAAAAGATGGAGGAGAATCGCTCAAGCAGTGAGAATGTGCTCAGATTGTCTGGGTACTACAATCGCTTGAATCAAGTGGGAGTTAATCTTCCAGATAAAATAGTGATTGACAGAATTCTCTAGTCACCATCACCAAGTTAGTAGAACTTCGTGATGAACTATAATATGCAAGGGATAACGGAAATGATTCCCAAGCTCTTCGTAATGCTGAAATTGACGAAGGTAGAAATCGAGAAAAACATCAAGTGTTGATGGTAAACAAGACCACTAGTTTCAAGAAAAGGGCAGAGGGAAGAAGGGGAACTTCAAGAAGAACGGCAAGCAAGTTGCTGCTCAAGTGAAGAAGCCCAAGTCTGGTCCTAAGCCTGAGACTAAGTGCTTCTACTGCAAAGGGACTGGTCACTGGAAGCGGAACTGCCCCAAGTATTTGGCGGATAAGAAGGATGGCAAAGTGAACAAAAGTATATTTGATATACATGTTATTGATTCGACTTTACTAGTGTTTATAGCAACCCCTCAGTATTTGATACTGGATCAGTTGCTAAGAGTAGTAACTGGAAACAGGAGTTGCAGAATAAACAGAGACTAGTTAAGGGTGAAGTGACGATGTGTGTTGGAAGTAGTTCCAAGATTGATATGATCATCATCGCACACTCCCCTATACTTTCGGGATTAGTGTTGAACCTAAATAAGTGTTATTTGGTTTTTGCGTTGAGCATGAATATGATTTGATCATGTTTATTGCAATACGGTTATTCATTAAAGTCAGAGAATAATTGTTGTTCTGTTTACATGAATAAAACCTTCGATGGTCATACACCCAATGAAACAAGTTCATTGGATCTCGATCGTAGTGATACACATATTCATAATATTGAAACCAAAAGATGCAAAGTTAATAATGATAGTGCAACTTATTTGTGGCACTGCCGTTTAGGTCATATTGGTGTAAAGCACATGAAGAAACTCCATGCTGATGGGCTTTTGGAATCACTTGATTATGAATCACTTGATGCTTGCGAACCATGCCTTATGGGCAAGATGACTAAAACGCCGTTCTCCGGAACAATGAAGCAAGCAACAGATTTGTTGGAAATCATACATAATGATGTATGTGGTCCGATGAATATTAAGGCTTGCAGCAGGTATCATTATTTTCTGACCTTCACAGATGATTTGAGCAGATATGGGGATATCTACTTGATGAAACATAAGTCTGAAACATTTGAACAGTTCAAAGAATTTCAGAGTGAAGTGGAAAATCATCATGACAAGAAAATAAAAGTTTCTACGATATGATCGCAGAGGTAAAATATTTGAGTTACGAGTTTGGCCTTCAATTAAAACAATGTGAAATAGTTTCACTACTCACGCCACCTGGAACACCATAGTGTAATGGTGTGTCTGAACGTCATAACCGTACTTTATTAGATATAGTGCGATCTATGATGTCTCTTACCGATCTACCACTATCGTTTTGGGGTTATGCATTAGAGACAGCTGCATTCACGTTAAATAGGGCACCATCTAAATCCGTTGAGACGACACCGTGTGAACTATGGTTTGGCAAGAAACCTAAGCTGTCGTTTCTTAAAGTTTGAAGTTGCGATGCTTATGTGAAAAAGTTTCATCTCGATAAGCTCAAACTCAAATCGGAGAAATATGTCTTCATAGGATACCCAAAGGAGACAGTTGGGTACACCTTCTATCACAGATCCGAAGGCAAGACATTCATTGCTAAGAATGGATCCTTTCTAGAGAAGGAGTTTCTCTCGAAAGAAGTGAGTGGGAGGAAAGTAGAGAACTTGATGAGGTAACTGTACCTGCTCCCTTATTGGAAAGTAGTTCATCACAGAAATCTGTTCGTGTGACTACCACACCAATTAGTGAGGAAGCTAATGATGATGATCATGTAACTTCAGATCAAGTTACTATCGAATCTCGTAGGTAAACCAGAGTGAGATCCGCACTAGAGTGGTACGGTAATCCTATTCTGGAGGTCATGTTACTTGACCATGACGAACTTGCGAACTATGAGGAAGCGATGATGAGCCCAGATTCCGCGAAATGGTTTGAGGCCATGAAATCTGAGATATGATCCATGTATGAGAACAAAGTATGGACTTTGATGGATTTGCCCGATGATCGGCAAGCCATAGAAAATAAATGGATCTTCAAGAGAAAGACGGACGCTGATAGTAGTGTTACTATCTACAAAGCTAGAATTGTCGCAAAAAGGTTTTCGACAAGTTCAAGGTGTTGACTACGATGAGAGTTTCTCACTCGTATCTATGCTTAAGTCTGTCCGAATCATGTTAGCAATTGCCGCATTTTACAAAATCCGGCAAATGGATAAACAAAATTGCATTCCTTAATGGATTTATTAAAGAAGAGTTGTATATGATGCAACCAGAAGGTTTTGTCGATCCAAAGGGAGCTAACAAAATGTGCAAGCTCCAGCGATCCATCTATGGACTGGTGCAAACATCTCGGAGTTGGAATATACGCTTTGATAAGTTGATCAAAGCATATAGTTTTATACAGACTTGCGGTGAAGCCTGTTTTTACAAGAAAGTGAGTGGGAGCACTACAACATTTCTGATAAAGTATATGTGAAAGACATATTGTTGATCGGATATAATGTAGAATTATTCTGCAAAGCATAAAGGAATGTTTGAAAGGAGTTTTTCAAGGAAAGACCTCGGTGAAGCTGCTTACATATTGAGTATCAAGATCTATAGAGATAGATCAAGACGCTTGATAAGTTTTTTCAATGAGTACATACCTTGACAAGATTTTGAAGTAGTTCAAAATGGAACAGTCAAAGAAAAGGTTTCTTGCCTGTGTTACAAGGTGTGAAGTTGAGTAAGACTCAAAGCCCGACCTTGGCAGAAGATAGAAAGAGAATGAAAATCATTCCCTATGCCTCAGTCATAGGTTCTATAAAGTATGCCATGTTGTGTACCAGATCTATTGTATACCATACACCGTGTTAAGAGAGGGAGTACAATAGTGATCTAGGAGTAGATCAATGGACAGCGGTCAAAATTATCCTTACTGGAATAAGGATATGTTTCTCGATTACGGAGGTGACAAAAGGTTCGTCGTAAAGGGTTACGTCGATGCAAGTTTTGACACTGATCCAGATGACTCTAAGTCTCAATCTGGATACATATTGAAAGTGGGAGCAATTAGCTAGAGTAGCTCCATGCAGAGCATTGTTGACATAGAAATTTGCAAAATACATGCGGATCTGAATGTGGCAGAGCCATTGACTAAACTTCTCTCACAAGCAAAACATGATCACTTTTTTGGTCTTAATCACATAGCGGTGTGAACTAGATTATTGAATCTAGTAAACCCTTTGGGTGTTAGTCACATGGAGATGTGAACCAATCACATAAAGATGTGAACTATTGATGTTAAATCACATGGCGATGTGATCTAGATTATTGACTCTAGTGCAAGGGGGAGACTGAAGGAAATATGCCCTAGAGGCAATAATAAAGTTATTATTTATTTCCTTATATCATGATAAATGTTTATTATTCATGCTAGAATTGTATTAATCGGAAACATAATACATGTGTGAATACATAGACAAACAAAGTGTCACTAGTATGCCTCTACTTGACTAGCTCGTTAATCAAAGATGGTTATGTTTCCTAACCATGAACAAGGAGTTGTTATTTGATTAACGGGATCACATCATTAAGTGAATGATCTGATTGACATGACCCATTCCATTAGCTTAGCACCCGATCGTTTAGTATGTAGCTATTGCTTTCTTCATGACTTATACATGTTCCTATGACTATGAGATTATGCAACTCCCGTTTACCAGAGGAACACTTTGTGTGCTACCAAACGTCACAACGTAACTGGGTGATTATAAAGGAGCTCTACAGGTGTCTCTAAAGGTACATGTTGGGTTGGCGTATTTCGAGATTAGGATTTGTCACTCCGATTGTCGGAGAGGTATCTCTGGGCCACCTCGGTAATGGACATCACTTAAGCCTTGCAAGCATTGCAACTAATGAGTTAGTTGCGGGATGATGTATTACAGAACGAGTAAAGAGACTTGCCGGTAACGAGATTGAAGTAGGTATTGGAATACTGACGATCGAATCTCGGGCAAGTAACATACCGATGACAAAGGGAACAACGTATGTTGTTATGCGGTCTGACCGATAAAGATCTTCGTAGAATATGTAGGAGCCAATATGAGCTTCCAGGTTCCGCTATTGGTTATTGACCGGAGACGTGTCTCGGTCATGTCTACATTGTTCTCGAACCCGTAGGGTCCACACGCTTAAGGTTACGATGACAGTTATATTATGAGTTTATGCATTTTGATGTACCGAAGTTTGTTCGGAGTCCCGGATGTGATCACGGACATGACGAGGAGTCTCGAAATGGTCGAGACATAAAGATTGATATGTTGGAAGCCTATATTTGGATATCGGAAGTGTTCCGGGTGAAATCGGGATTTTACCGGAGTACCGGGAGGTTACCGGAACCCCCAGGGAGGTACATGGGCCTTAATGGGCCTTAGTGGAAGAAGAGGAGAGGCGGCCAGAGCTGGGCCGCGCGCCCCTCCCCCCTAGTCCGAATAGGACAAGGAGAGAGGTGGCCGGCGCCCCCTTCCTTCTCTCTCTCTCTTTTCCCACCTCGCGAATCCTATTCCAACTAGGATTGGGGGAGAAGTCCTACTCCCGAAGGGAGTAGGACTCCTCCTGGCGCGCCTTATGATGGCCGGCCGGCCTCTCCCCCTTGGTCCTTTATATACGGAGGCAGGGGCACCCCAGAGACACACAAGTTGATCCACGTGATCATACTCTTAGCCGTGTGCGGTGCCCCCTTCCACAATAGTCCTCGATAATATTGTAGAGGTGCTTAGGCGAAGCCCTGCGACGGTAGTGCATCAAGATCGTCACCATGCCGTCGTGCTGACGGAACTCTTCCCCGACACTTTGCTGGATCGGAGTCCGGGGATCGTCATCGAGCTGAACGTGTGCTAGAAATCGGAGGTGCCGTACTTTCGGTGCTTGATCGGTCGGGCCGTGGAGACGTACGACTACATCAACTAAACGCTTCCGTTGTCAATCTACAAGGGTACGTAGATCACACTCTCCCCTCGTTGTTATGCATCACCATGATCTTGCGTGTGCGTAGGAAATTTTTTGAAATTACTACGTTCCCCAACAAACGCACACATCGTGCCCAGCCCCCATGCGCATGATGATACGTCCATTTTGCATCATGTTTTCGTACTGTTATTTATATTGTTTTATGCATAATAAAGCCTTTTGGAGTAATTCTAATGCCTTTTCTCTCACAATATGCAAGGTTCACACAAAGAGGGAGAATACCGGCAGCTAGAATTCTGGACCTGAAAAAGCTACATCAGGCTACCTATTCGACACAACTCCAAATGAGTTGAAACTTCACAGAGATTTTTTATGGAGTATATAAGAAATATTGGAGCATATAAGTACCATAGGGGCCCACCAGGTGGGCACAACCCACCTGGGCGCGCCAGGGAGCCCAGGCGGGCCCTGGTGGGTTGTGCCCTCCTTGGCCCACCTCCGGTGCCCCTCTTCTGGTATATAAGTCATTTTGACCTAGAAAAACTAAGGAGGAGAGGACTTTCGGGACTAAGCGCCGCTGTCTCGAGGCGGAACTTTGGCAAGAGCCCTCCGGCGGAGCGATTCTGCTGGGGGAACTTCCCTCCTGGAGGGGGAAATCATCGTCATCATCATCACCAACAACTCTCCCATCTTCGGGAGGGCAATCTCCATCAACATCTTCAACAACACCATCACCTTTCAAACCCTAATTCATCTCTTGTGTTCAATTTTTGTACTGGTACCATAGGTTGGTGCTTGTGGGTGACTAGTAGTGTTGATTACATCTTGTAGTTGATTACTGTATGGTTTATTTGGTAGAAGATTATATGTTCAGATCCATTATGCTATTTAATACCCCTGTGATCTTGAGCATGATTATCATTTGTGAGTAGTTACTTTTGTTCTTGAGGCCACGAGAGAAATCTTGTTGCAATTAATCATGTGAACATGATATGTGTTAGATATTTTGATGGTATGTATGTTGTGATTCCCATAGTGGTGTCATGTGAACATCGACTACATGAAATTTCACCATATTTGGGCCTAAGGGAATGCATTGGGGAGTAGTTATTAGATGATGGGTTGCCAGAGTGACAAAAGCTTAAACCCTAGTTTATGCGCTATTGCATAAGGGGCTGATTTGGATCCAAAAGTTTAATGCTATGGTTAGAATTTATTATTAATACTTTTCTCGTAGTTGTGGATGCTTGCGAGGGGGTTAATCATAATTAGGAGGTTTGTTTAGGTAAGAATAGCACCTAAGCACCGGTCCACCCACATATCAAATTATCAAAGTAGCGAACACAGATCAAGCCAATATGTTGAAAGTGACTAGATGAAATTCCCGTGTACCCTCAAGAACGCTTTGCTTATTATAAGAGACCGTTTTGTCCTGGCCTTTGCCTCAAAAGGATTAGGCTACCTTGCTGCACTTTTATTACCATTACCATTACTTGCTCGTTACAGATTATCTTGCTATCAAACTACTCATTACTTATAATTTCAGTGCTTGCAGAGAATACCTTGCTGAAAACCACTTGTCATTTCCTTCTGCTCCTCGTTGGGTTCGACACTCTTACTTATCGAAATGACTATGATTGATCCCATATACTTGTGGGTCATCAAGGCTATTTTCTGGCGCCGTTGCCGGGGAGTGAAGCGCTCTTGGTAAGTGGAAATCGGTAATGAAAAATTATTACTATGTGCTGAAATTTATTGTCACTTATTACGATGGAGAACAATCCTTTGAGGAGTTTGTTCGGGGTATCTTCAACTCGACCAGAACCACAATTAGTTACCCCACAACCTACTGCACCTACTGAAAATATTGGTCATGAAATTCCTTCGGGTATGATAGAACAACTGCTAGCTAATGCTTATGCAGGAGACGGAGCCTGTGGCGGGATATCCACTGCCACCTATGGGACCAAGAGGCCCCTTGCTGGTTCGGCAGGGGGACGTCGCGTTGCACAAAGAGAAGACCAGCGCATGGAAGCATGACAGAGAACGCACAAACAATCTACCCAGGTTCGTGCCGCCGTGAGGTGTAAAACCCTACTCCTGCTTTGGTGGATTGATGGTGGAATGGAGGGGTGAAGCGCAGTACACTTGCCCAGCAGGGGTCGCCTAAGGGCAGCAGCGACTACGCGCGTATGGGGTGTGGGTTCATCAACTTTCCAACCCTTTCTACACTTGCCATGGGCCTCCTTTTATAGATTAAGGGGTCACCACAATGGCAAACTAGTCATTATGCATTGATATGATAGCAAACAGTGCTATCATACCTAACTCTGCGGGCTGACAAGGCACATTAAATGCACCGCTTAGTATCACATCACTAGTTGCGCGACAAGGCTTGCTAGGCTATCTTGCGAGCTCCGCGCATGTTCTCTTGACACGTCGCAGTACGGGTGTCACCTGCGTGTTTCTTCTGTAGGAAATGGCTGCCATGTGGTGAATGGGTGCCACTTAATCATCTTGCGGCTTGACACCGCATTGACGGACGACGTGGGTCATGCTGGAGTGGTTGGTGAGGTGGTTTTGCGTCCGCGAGCCCCGCCGGGACCCTGCCGGGATGTCTCGATCGTTTTCTTCTCGGGGTGGCCTTTCCCCTTGCCAGGCTCGCCTGTCCGGCGAGGGAGTCCCTTCTCTTAGCGACATCTTGATTCTCTATCTTGGCCTTAGTCTCTCTGAGCTGCATATTGGTTCTTTGAATCTCTTGACTTCTCGTACTCTGGTCTGGTCTTGGCTTGTCCATGCACTAGTCAGGAGAAAATGCATACCCCTGTATATTTTCCCCGACATAAGACCCCGAGCCTGATCCATAAGTGTCGCGTGGCATGTTGGGTTAGGCCCGAAACAGTGCATGGACACGTGCCAGGAGAGAGTTGTGCGTGCCATTTTGCCATGGCGACCAGTCAATCCAACGTCCACTTTGCGCATTTATTGCGCGTCGTGGGGTTGTGCACTATTGCAGTTATGGTAAAATGGTAACTTTCTGAATTGTCGCGCCTCTGCCCCACTTTTCCCCCTTAAGAGTAGGAAAAACAGAGCGACATGAATCACCTATTTCTCGCCCAGCTCCTCCATCTTCTTCCTCCACAAGCCAAATGATAGTTCCTTTCCTCGCTGCTCCACACTGCCGCCCTCTCGATCGAATCCCTCACCCTCCGCGTCGCCGCAAGAATGGGGAAGAAACCCGCGGAGAAGAAGAAGTTGTCGGCCACGGCGAAGGAGGCCGCTGACGAGGGGAGCAAGAGGTCGGCGAAGCTGAACAAGAAGCAGAGCGAGGACGTCGTCTTCGTCCCATCCTCCTTGAGCGGCCCCATTCTTCAGGCGAAGTATGGGTATCTATGGGGGCGGCCCATCGAGAAAGGGCACGGGGCACCCATAGTTTATGAAGCAGGTGAGGTGGACCCCCTGACTCTTATCGATCCTTTGTTGATTACTTCATCTGCGGTCTGTGTCCTCCCTTTTCTGAGTTCTTTGTGGCAATCATGAACATCTATGGATTCCAGCTCCTCAATTTCACGCCAAATGCAATGGCGACCATGGCCATCTTCACAAATTTGTGTGAGAATTTCGTTGGAGTGAAGCCCAATGTGGATCTATTCCTGCATTACTTCATCCCGCGGGTGGAGAGCAGAGTCAACCGCTCCAGAATCATCAGTTGGATGCCGCGCTCCCCAAGGAAGACATGGGATTACCTCCCTGGGTACCAGCGCGAGAGATGGGACGAATGGAGAGGGGACTAGTGTTGGATCTAGGACAAGGAAGCCCCCGAGTTTTGTGAAGCGCGGCAGGAGTGCGTCGAGCGCGGCAAGGATTGGAGCACCAAGGGCCTTACCGAGGATAGGTTGCGCTCGGCAATCAACATGATCACCCGCCTGGCGGCTGCCGAGTTAACCATTGAGCATGTGGGGGCAGATTTTCTCCTCCGCCGCATCTCACCACTGCAGGAAAGGGACAGACCTGTGTGGTTGTATGGAGACGCGGAAAACAGGATGAGGTTGCTGTCGGGGCTAGCCAACAACTTGTCAGTTTATGGCCATGGCTGGTTGTGCGACCAACTGTTTGGCCGCTTTGAGTTGTTCAAGCTTCCGGCAACCATCATCCCCCTGAATATCAAGTCTGCCTGGGACCAAATACTGAAGTGGATGCCGCGTTGCAACACTGAAGGGGTATCAGGCTCTTGGAAGCTCCCCACTCTCGATGAAGAGCTCCAGTGGTCGAGCGCCCTGGTGGAGAGGGCCACCAAGACTAAGGGTGTGATGTACAAGCGCACCTCTACTATGGAGGTGGCGTATATTCTGAGGAGGGTTGAGGAGGACAAGGCTGCCCGCCTCACGGAGATGGAGAAGGCCGCGAAGGCCGGAAAGGGCAAAGGGAAAGCTGGTAGCGGAAGCTCGCCCCAGGGCGATAGCGAAGCGCAAGCCGCGGAGGGATCTGCCAGCGAAGAGGTTGCCGAGGTTGACTTTGCCGGGCTGGATGCCCTAGCCACGGTAGCAACGGAGCTCCAGGAGCTCCATGAGGAGGAGAGGGAGAAGGACGTGGCTACGACCCCCAAAGATGAGTGGCTTGCAGCTCGACCGCAAGCCCCTGCGCCAGACACTGACCAGCGCACCCGCAGGCACGCCGTGGCCCGAGGAGCGGCGACCTCCAACCCAGCACCAGCCACCAAGAGGGTGAAGAAGACCTCCACCAAGCCTACCAAGGCCAAGGTGGCATGTCACCAAACCCCTCACCTTGCTTAGGCCAAGGCTTCTTTCGCCAATCGGCTCACGGCCACAGAGGCAGAGTCCAGCCCCCGCTCCAGCTCGAGCTCCTCGCAGAGCTCATCTTCCCTGGAGCTCCTGATGTCACGACAGGCACCGAAGCTGCTGGGGAGTTCGGCCCCCCACCTCAAAAGATAAGACGAAAGTCCCCACCTCCCATGGAGTTCAACTTGAACTCCATGCTCCTCGCGGGAGAGTAAGGAGGATATTTCCTTTCATGGATAAGTTCTGCATGTCCAATTACTTTTGCTGACTGACCTCTTGTCTTTGTTTTTCATTGCCGATCAGGGAGGTGGAGGATGACACGGAGACCCTCGTCCATGGTTCCCGGAAGAGGCTCCGGCGCCTAGGCTCGTTGGAGGGCATGGAGAGCTCAGCCTTGGTGGGGACGGGTGCAGAAGACCCCATGCCGAGCACCCAGTCCAGCCCTCAGCCTGGGAGCAGAGACTTGGCCCCGCTGGCCGGAGATGATGGAGACAACCTCTCCGCCCCCCCCCAAGCGGAGGAGGAGGCAAGACGACGCAGGGCGAGCCCCTCCCCGAAGGGCATGTTTCCCCCGCCGCTCAAACCGAAGGAACAGTCGCAGAATCTTCCGCGGCTGAGACTGCGCGGAAGGCTGCCGAGTCTACCCCGGCAGAGGATGATGACCCACAACTATAGGGGATCTATCGTAGTCCTTTTGGAGACAAGAATTGGATACAAGAGATGAACTAGGGTTTTGAGATGAGATGGTGCTGATGAAGATGTTGATGGAGATTGCCCTCTCCCGATGAGAGGAGCGTTGGTGATGACGATGGCGATGATTTCCCCCTCCGGGAGGGAAGTTTCCCCGGCAGAACAGCTCTGTCGAAGCTCTAGATTGGATCCACCAAGGTTCTGCCTCGTGGCGGCGGAGTTTCATCCCGAAAGGTTGTTTCTTAATTTTTTTTCTCGACGAAAGACTTCATATAGGAGAAGATGGTCATCGGAGAGCCACCAGGGGGCCCACGAGGTAGGGGGGCGTGCCCTGGGGGGGCGCGCCCTCCACCCTCGTGAGCAGGGTGTGGGCCCCCTGGTCTTCATCTTTGGCGAGGATTTTTCATTATTTATTATAAGGTATTCCGTGGAGTTTCAAGACTTTTGGAGTTGTGCAGAATAGGTCTCTAATATTTGCTCCTTTTCCAGCCCAGAATTCCAGCTGCCGGCATTCTCCCTCCTTATGTAAACCTTGTAAAATAAGAGAGAATAGCCATAAGTATTGTGACATAATGTGAAATAAAGGCCCATAATGCAATAAATATCGATATAAAAGCATGATGCAAAATGGACGTATCAACTCCCCCAAGCTTAGACCTCGCTTATCCTCAAGCGAAAGCCGATAACGATAAATATGTCCCCATGTTTAGAGGTATAGGCGTCGATAAAAATAAAATACGGGCATGAAGGCATCATGATTATTCTCATAACAGCAACATATATAGATATTATCATATGATTACTTATGTTCAAGTGATGATCTATTCACAATGCAAAAGTATGAATAAGAAACCTTATTGAGAACCAACAAACTATAACCTCAGTCATTGAAGCAATTGCAATTTATCATAACATCAGAAAGAGTCTATGTCAGAGCTAAAAAGCAAGTCCACATACTCAACTATCATCTAGTCCTTCATAATTGCTAACACTCGCGCAATACTTGTGGTTACGGAGTTTTAGCCGGACACAGAGAAAGATAGGGGCTTATAGTTTCGCCCCACAACCTTTTACCTTGAGGGTAATGTCAACAATAATAACTCATGCCCCCTACATCCAATTAGATATATATATCAGGTTCTTTCCAACATGCTGGGCTTGCCAAAGGATAAAATGAAAAAGGAAAGGTGAAGATCACCATGACACTTGCATAAGGTAGAAGATAATAATAGAAGATAGGCCCTTCGCAGAGGGAAGCAGAGGTTGCCATGCGCTTTTACCGCTTGTGTCGGGGATATACCCCACGGCGTAAACCGGCTGGAAGTATAACCTGGCTGGACTTGGCGGTTTACTTGAGATCCGGCTAACACTTGGCGGTTCACTGGCGACCTGCCCTGACCTGGCAGTTTACAAGCAACCCGCCTGGTCATTATGGCTCACTGGTGACCCGACGGGCGGGTCAGATGGATGACGGGGACCACGGCCCACAAGGCCGGTTCACGTTTAATGGTGGGCCGGTTTATGAGGAAAGCACAAGGAATATTCCCTTACAAAGGAAGCAAGACTAGGACTCCACTTGTAATAGAGTAATCATAATCCTAATAGGACTAGTCATGTAAACCGCCCCTTCAACATATATAAGGAGGGGCAGGGCACCCCAAGAGGGACAAGATTCACAAGTTCCACAAGTTGGACAAGTTAGGTTTAGACAATAGCTCTCGAGATAGAGCACTCTTGTAACCGTGATCATCGTCATCAATATCAATGAAGCAGGATGTAGGCTTTTACCTCCACCGTGAGGGGCCGAACCTGGGTAAAACATCACGTCTCTCGTCCCGCTCAAACCCCTCTCAAGCTACCACATAGATGCGTTGGCCTCGCGACTAAGTCCTAACACTAAGGACATCTGCCGTGACAATTCCACGACACCTTGTGATATGAACCTTTAGTATGCAGTCCGTCGCTTTTATTATGTCCACATCACAAGATCATATAAAGCTTATTTCTACCACACTAATCAATCATACATATTTAGAGAGAAATTTTTATTGCTTTGCACCGATGACAACTTACTTGAAGGATCTTACTCAATCCATAGGTAGATATAGTGGACTCTCATGGCAAAACTGGTTTAAGGGTATTTGGAAGCACAAGTAGTATCTCTACTTGGTGCTGACAATTTGGCTAGCATGAGGGGGAAAGGCAAGCTCAACATGTTGGATGATCCATGACAACATACTTTATCTCAGATATAAGAAAACATAACCCATTACATTGTCTTCCTTGTCCAACATCAACTCTTTAGCATGTCATATTTTGATGAGTGCTCCGAATCATAAAAGATGTCAATAATACTATATTTATATGTGAAACCTCTCTTTCCTTATTACTTCCTATTAATTGCAACGATGACCAAAGCTATGTCTGCGAACTCCCAACAACTTTTAATCATCACACTCTTTCTATGTGAAGTCATTACTATCAATAAGATCAATATGAACTTTTGTCTTCTTATTCTTTTTCTCTTTTCTTTTATTCACCCAAGATCATAGCAAGAAAATCAAGCCCTTGACTCAACACTAATCTTTATTATATAGCTCACAGACTCAATTACATAGAAGGATCATAAAGCAAAACTCATGACTAGATCATACTAAGAACTTTTATTCTACTAGATCAAAATATTACCAAAAGGATCAAACTAAGAAAACGGTAAAGATAAAAGTGATGGTGATACGATACCGGGGCACTCCCCCAAGCTTGGCAGTTGCCTAGTGGAGTGACCATACCCATGTGATTACATCTCTCTTTTCGGGGATGGTGATGTGATGTTCTTGGCGATGATGCCCCTCAAGATACGATTCTCCTCCTCAAGCTTGTTGACTTGCTGCTTGAGATCCATTATTTCCTTTCGGAGTTTTCCTGTAACAGCCAAAGCTCCCTGCACCCAAGGGTGCTGCATAGCTGCGGGAGAACCACCGACACTCTTTTTAATATTCTCATAAGAAAGAAATCTAACATTGGAAGGGATAACCGAGTTTGGAATAGCTGAGCTTTGCAGTTCCCCCATCGTGAACCCAGCTCGGAAGCGAGAGGTGACTTCTTGATCCTCCATGGCATCTACCCTCATTAAGTCAGCCTCCATCTCTTCCTTCGTTGCTGGCCCAAAGTGGTCAGGGTCGCTGTTTGCCCTTGGTTCCGGTGCCGGATTAGATACCCGGCTCTCCCCGACTGACTCTTGAGAAGACATCTTGCTCTAATCTACAGCAGCAACAACTCGAAACAAAAACAGAGGATAATTGCGTGATACGGGAGTCAAAACCTTCGGGAGAATATATAATGAATTTTTACCGACCAAAATACATATCGTGCAAGAAAACGGAGTCCGGAAGGCACACGAGGAGCTCACGAGGTAGGGGGCGCGCCCTCCACCCTCGTGAGGCCCTCGTGTCCTTCCCGGACTGCTACTTAATTTTCTATTTTTCTAAATATTCCAAAACGGAGAAATATTGCCTTAAAAATTGTTCTGGAGTCGGTTTACTTACCGTACCACATACCTATTCCTTTTCGGAGTCTAAAACGTTCTGGAAAGTGTCCCTTATGTATTCCTCCGAGGTTACGGTTTCAATAATATTGGTTTCAAAATTTATGGGATTACCTGAGATATAATGTTTAATTGTTTGACCGTTTACCACCTTCGGATTTGTGCCTTTGAAGTTTTTGATTTTTATGGCACCGGAATGATAGACCTCCTCAATAACATAGGGGCCTTCCCATTTAGAGAGAAGTTTTCTTGCAAAAATTCTTAAACGAGAGTTTTATAGGAACACATAATCACCTGCATTAAACTCACGCTTTTGTATCCTTTTTCCATGCCATCTTTTAACCTTTTCTTTAAACAACTTGGCATTTTCATAAGCTTGGGTTCTCCATTCATCAAGTGGGCTAATATCAAATAAACTCTTTTCACCGGCAAGTTTGAAATCATAGTTGATCTCTTTAATAGCCCAATATGCCTTATGTTCTAGTTCGAGAGGTAAGTGACATGCTTTTCCATATACCATTTTATACGGAGACATACCCATAGGATTTTTATATGCACTTCTATAGGCCCATAATGCATCATCAAGTTTCTTGGACCAATTCTTTCTAGACCTATTGACAGTCTTTTGCAAAATTAATTTGAGTTATCTATTACTCAGTTCTACTTGACCACTAGACTGTGGGTGATACGGAGATGCAATTCTATGATTGACGTCATATTTAGCAAGCATTTTACGGAAAGCACCATGAATAAAATGTGAACCACCATCAGTCATTAAATATCTAGGGACTCCAAACCTCGGAAAAATAACTTCTTTAAGCATTTTAATAGAGGTGTTATGATCAACACTACTAGTTGGGATAGCTTCTACCCACTTAGTAATGTAATCAAGAGCAACTAAAATATGTGTATATCCATTAGAGGCAGGAAAAGGTCCCATATAATCAAAGCCCCAAACATCAAACGGTTCAATAACAAGTGAATAATTCATAGGCATTTCTTGACGTCTACTAATGTTACCAATTCTTTGACATTCATCACAAGATAGGACAAACTTACAGGCATCCTTGAAGAGAGTAGGCCAATAAAAACCGGATTGCAATACCTTATGTGCAGTTCTATCTCCCGCGTGGTGTCCTTCATAAGTTTCGGAGTGGCACTTGCGTAGGATCTGTTCCTGTTCATGCTCAGGTACACAACGTCTAATAACACCATCCACTCCTTCTTTATAAAGATGTGGGTCATCCCAAAAGTAATGTCTCAAATCATAGAAGAACTTTTTCTTTTGTTGGTATGTGAAGCTAGGTGGTATAAATTTAGCAACTATGTAATTAGCATAATCAGCATACCAAGGGGTACTACGGGAAGTACTTATGACATTTAATTGTTCATCAGGAAAGCTATCATCAATAGGTAGTGGGTCATCAAGAACATTCTCTAACCTAGATAAGTTGTCTACAACGGGGTTCTCAGCTCCTTTTCTATCAACAATATGCAAATCAAATTCTTGCAGCAAGAGAACCCATCTAATAAGTCTAGGTTTAGCATCTTTCTTCTCCATAAGATATTTAATAGCAGCATGATCAGTGTGGATAGTTACTTTAGAATCAACAATATAAGGTCTGAACTTATCACAAGCAAATACAACTGCTAAAAGTTCTTTTTCAGCAGTAGCATAATTTCTTTGAGCATTGTCTAGAGTCTTATTAGCATAATGGATAACATTTAATTTCTTATCAACTCTTTTCCCTAGAACAACACCTACAACATAATTGCTAGCATCACACATAATTTCAAAGGGTAAATTCCAATTAGGTGGCTGAACAATAGGTGCAGAGACTAATGCTTTCTTAAGTATTTCAAATGCCTCTACACAATCATCATCAAAGACAAATGGTATATATTTTTGGAATAAATTAGTCAGAGGCCGAGAAATTTTTGAGAAGTCCTTAATGAACCTCCTATAAAATCCGGCTTGACCAAGGAAACTTCTTATACCTTTGATGTCCTTGGGACATGGCATCTTTTCAATAGCATCAACCTTGGCTTTATCAACTTCAATACCTCTTTCATAAACTTTATGCCCCAACACAATACCCTCATTAACCATAAAGTGGCACTTTTCCCAATTCTAGACAAGATTAGTTTCTTCACATCTCTGCAAAACTCGATCAAGATTGCTCAAGCAATCATCAAAGAAGATCCATAGACGGAAAAGTCGTCCATGAAAACCTCACAAATCTTTTCACAAAAGTCAGAGAATATAGCCATCATGCATCTTTGAAAGGTAGCAGGTGCATTACATAAACCAAAAGGCATACGTCTATAAGCAAAAGTACGAAAAGGGCATGTCAAAGTAGTCTTTGATTGATCTTTAGCCGACACAGGTATTTGAGAGAAACTAGAATAACCATCTAGAAAGTAGAAATGTGTATGTTTGCATAATCTTTCTAGCATTTAATCAATAAAAGGTAAGGGGTAATGATCTTTCTTAGTAGCCTTATTTAATTTGCGGAAATCAATTACCATCCTATAACCTGTAATAATTCTTTGTGGAATCAATTCATCTTTATCATTAGGAACAACGGTAATACCTCCCTTCTTAGGGACACAATGAACAGGACTTACCCACTGACTATCAGCAACGGGATAAATTATACCTGCCTCCAGAAGCTTTAGTATTTCTTTTCTTACCACTTCTTTCATTTAGGATTCAGACGTCATTGAGGATCACGAACTGGTTTGGCATCTGCTTCCAAATTTATTTTATGTTGACATAGAGTGGGAATAATGCCCTTAAGATCATCAAGAGTATATCCAATAGCAGCATGGTGCTTCTTCAAAGTTTTCAATAATATTTCTTCTTCATGCTCAGAAAGGTTAGCACTAATAATAACATGATATATCTTCTTTTCATCAAGATAAGCATATTTAAGATTAACAGGCAATAGTTTAAGCTCAAACACGGGATCACCCTTAGGTGGAGGAGGATCCCCTAGGATTTCAACAGGCAAATTGTGTTTCAGCATAGGTTCCTGTTTAAAGAATACTTCATCTATTTCCCTTCTTTCATTCATAAACATATCATTCTCATGGTCTAGCAAATATTGTTCTAAAGGATCACTAGGAGGTACGACAATAGAAGCAAGACCAACAATTTCATCCTTACTAGGCAATTCTTCTTCACGGTGTTGTTTACTAAATTTAGAGAAATTAAACTCATGAGTCATATCATCCAAGCCAATAGTAACAACATTCTTTTCGCAGTCTATCCTAGCATTAACTGTATTCAAGAAGGGTCTACCAAATATAATGGGACAAAAGCTATCTTGTGGGGAACTAAGAACAAGAAAATCAGTAGGATATTTAGTTTTCCCGCACAAGACTTCAACATCCATAACAATTCCCATTGCTGAAATAGTATATCTATTAGCAAGTTTAATTGTGACATCAATATCTTCTAACTCAGCAGGTGCAATTTCATGCTTGATTTCTTTATACAAGTCATAAGGTATAACACTAGCACTAGCACCCATATCACATAAGCCATGATTACAATGATCTCCTATTTTAACAGAAATAACAGGCACGCCTACCACAGGTCTATGTTTATATTTAGCCCAAGGTTTAGCAATTCTAGCAGTTTCACCACAAAACTGAATAACATGCCCATCAATATTATCAGACAAGAGCTCATTAATAATATCAATATTAGGTTCAACTTTAACTTGCTCAGGAGGTGTATATGTTTTAATATTGCTTTTACGAACCACAGTTGAAGCTTTAGCATGATCCTTTATTCTAACAGGGAAAGGTGGTTTCTCAACATAAGAAGTGGGAACAATAGGATCATTATAAGTGATAGTCTTTTCTTCAACTTTAATAGGTGCAACTACTTTTACTTCTATGGGAGGATGATATTTAAACCACTTCTCCTTAGGGAGATCAACATAAGTAGCAAAAGATTCACAGAAAGAAGCTACTATCTCAGAATCAAGTCCATATTTAGTGCTAAACTTACAGAAAATATCGGTATCCATAAAAGATTTAACACAATCAAATTAGGTGTCATACTTGACTCCTTACCATTGTCGAGGTCCCAATCTTCAGAGTTGCGTTTAATTCTATCCAATAAATCCCATTTGAATTCAATAGTCTTCATCATAAAAGAGCCAGCACAAGAAGTATCAAGCATGGTGCGATTGTTATCAGAAAGCCGAGCATAAATTTTTTGAATAATCATTTCTCTTGAGAGCTCATGATTGGGGCATGAAAATAATATTGGTTTAAGCCTCCCCCAAGCTTGAGCGATGCTTTCTCCTTCGTGAGGCCAAAAATTATATATATAATTGCAATCACAATGAACAAGATGCATAGGGTAATACTTTTGATGAAATTCCAATTTCAATCTTCTATAGTTCCATGATCTCGTATCATCACATAGCCTATACCATATCAATGCGTCTCCCTTCACAGATAAAGGGAAGACCTTCTTCTTAGCAACATCATTGGGTATACCTGCAAGCTTAAATAATCCACAAACTTCATCCACATGTATTAGGTGTTCATCAGGATGCTTTGTTCCATCTCCTATAAAAGGATTAGCTAGCAGTTTTTCTATCATACCCGAAGGATACTCATAAGGAATTTCATTTTCATATTCATTTTCAATAGGTTTAGTAGGTTGAGGAGCAACTCTTTGCTCTATTGTTCGGGGTGAAGATACCCCGAACAAGCCCCTCAGAGGATTACTTTCCATAGTAACAAGTGACAGTAAATTTCAGCACAGTATATAAATTTTTCCTTACCAAATTCCACCTACCAAAGGCGCTTCACTCCCCGGCAACGGCGCAAGAAAAGATTCTTGATGACCCACAAGTATAGGGGATCTATCATAGTCCTTTCGATAAGTAAGAGTGTCGAACCCAACGAGGAGCAGAAGGAAATGATAAACGGTTTTCAGCAAGGTATTCTCTGCAAGTACTGAAATAAGTGGTAACAGATAGTTTTGTGATAAGATAATTTGTAACGAGCAACAAGTAACAAAAGTAAATAAAGTGCAGCAAGGTGGCCCAATCCTTTTTGTAGCAAAGGACAAGCCTGGACAAACTCTTATATAAGGAAAAGCGCTCCTGAGGACACATGGGAATATTGTCAAGCTAGTTTTCATCACGTTCATATGATTCGCGTTCGGTACTTTGATAATTTGACATGTGGGTGGACCAGTTCCTGGGTACTGTTCTTACTTGAACAAGCATCCCACTTATGATTAACCTCTATTGCAAGCATCCGCAACTACAACAAAAGTTAAGGTAAACCTAACCATAGCATGAAACATATGGATCCAAATCAGCCCCTTACGAAGCAACGCATAAACTAGGGTTTAAGCTTCTGTCACTCTAGCAACCCATCATCTACTTATTACTTCCCAAGGCCTTCCTCTAGGCCCAAATAATGGTGAAGTGTTATGTAGTCGACGTTCACATAACACCACTAGAGGCTAGAAAACATACATCTCATCAAAATATCGAACGAATACCAAATTCACACGACTACTAATAGCAAGACTTCTCCCTTGTCCTCAGGAACAAACGTAACTACTCACAAATCATAAACATGTTCATAATCAGAGGGGTATTAATATGTATGTAGGATCTGAACATATGATCTTCCACCAATTTAACCAACTAGCATCAACTACAAGGAGTAATTAACACTACTAACAACCTATAGCACCAATCCCGGACTTGGAGACTAGAATTGGATACAAGAGATGAACTAGGGTTTTCAGATGATATGGTGCTGATGAAGATGTTGATGGAGATTGCCCTCTCCCAATGAGAGGAGCGTTGGTGATGACGATGGCGATGATTTCCCCCTTCGGGAGGGAAATTTCCCTGGCAGAACAGCCCTGTCAGAGCTCTAGATTGGATCCGCCAAGGTTCCGCCTCGTGGCAGCGGAGTTTCATCCCGAAAGGTTGCTTCTTATTTTTTTTCTCGATGAAAGACTCCATATAGGAGAAGATGGTCATCGGAGAGCCACCAGGGGCCCACGAGGTAGGGGGCGTGCCCTAGGGGGGGGCCTCCCCCGTGAGCAGGGTGTGGGCCCCCTGGTCTTCATCTTTGGCGAGGATTTTTCATTATTTATTATAAGGTATTCCGTGGAGTTTCAGAACTTTTGGAGTTGTGCAGAATAGGTCTCTAATATTTGCTCCTTTTCTAGCCCAGAATTCCAGCTGTCGGCATTCTCCCTCCTTGTGTAAACCTTGTAAAATAAGAGAGAATAGCCATAAGTATTGTGACATAATTTGAAATAGCAGCCCATAATGCAATAAATATCGATATAAGAGCATGATGCAAAATGGACGTATCAGAGGACGAGGCTCATGGCCCGGCAACAGCTGTTACTGGGGAGACATAGACCCCTGCCCGGCAGACCTCCCCAGGTATCTTGTTTAATAATTCTTCTTTTCTTTGATGCTCTGATTGCTTCCACTGGGTTCTTTAGTCGCTTCGAGACTTCTGCTTCTTCATTGTTCACTGGCCTTTTATATGCAGCCCCTCAAACTGAAGAACCAAATTTGCTGGAGGTAGTGGCTGACATAGGAAGGGTTGCCGCGGAAGAAGCCGCGGAGCTCGCAACTGCTAAGTGGCAGGATCTCACTGCTGGAGATGTCCAGGGCTCCTTGGTGGTGATGGAGCATCCTTCTGAGGACATCCTGGTAGGGGAAGTGGTTGTCGAGATGAGATTCCACTCCAGACCACGGGCCCCCTTCCCGCCGCCGGGACCGTTGCTGAGGTTTCGCTACCCCCTTGAGCGCGCTGGCAATGGTGTTGTCGTTGCCTAATATTGGAGCCCCCGGCCTATCCCTCACCATGGATGTAGAGCTTGATGAAGAACTCCAACACCTCCTGGCTCCGCTCTAACAGGGAGTCGAAGAGGCCGATGACTCGGCTGCTGTCACCATGGATTTGTCCTTCATGGAATCCATGGCAGCGGGCATGAAGGAAATGCATGCCCGACATAGTTAGAAGTGGCAGGAGCTCAAGACATGGTGTGAGTCCGCCGGCAAGGTGGACCAGAAGCTGAAGGATAAGTGCTTGGAGCTGTGCGAGTGGCACGACAAGCAATTCAAAGTTCTCCTGAGGCATCAAGAGACGCTCCTGATGATGAGGGAGGACGTCATGGCTCAAGAGGCACGCCTGGCGGACCACAACGCATCTCTGGACGCCAGAGAGCGAGAGATCTCCCTTTGGGACGAGAAGCTCGAAGCCGCCCTTCGGGCCAAGGACGAAAGCTTGGAGGCTCTGGTGCAGCAACGCACTAAGGAATTGGAGGATAAGGATGGAACTGCCCTGGACACCCTTACTACCGACCATGCCACCGAGCTGCAGAAGCTTATTGAAAATCTGGACGCCGCGTCTGCCGCCAAGACTAACCTCGACTGTCAGGTGGCCAAGCTGAACAAGGACCTTGCCGGGAGTGTCAAAGAGGCGGAGAAGCTCAAGGAAGAACCACGGCAGGCGGAGACCCTCTTGGATGATGTGTAGTCGCAACTCTCCTCCAAGACCCAGAGTCTGGATGTAGGCAACGGCACCATCACAGACCGGAATGCCAGGATCGGCACCTTGGAGAGTGCGGCAGAGTCCATCGAGTCCCGCCAGCAGCTGCTATCCAAAAATCCGGACACCACCAAACGTCTTCGGAAGGATGCAGAGGACAAGCTGAAAAACCATGTCGACATGAGCAACCTCTGGATCAAGACCCTGATTGATATTGTAGAGCGCCTTGGTGCCCAAGCTGTGGTGATGGGCATGGATGGCCCAGTCTTCTCAGCCAGTAAGCAGGAGGTCCCGAGCGTCAAGCTGGGGATCTTCTTCGACCAACTGGTCGAGAAGCTGAAGGCGCATGATGAGGGGAGAGCCGAGCGCTTTGCGACATATTCCCAAAAGCTCGCCCATAATGCCCTCTTCATGGTCTTCAACAATATCACCTGCCACCACCCAGAGCTCGATCTTGACGACAGATTCAAGAAGCCGCCAGCGGGTGCTGACGTCGCAGCCGCCGAGAAGAAAGTTGCTCCCTGCGCTGATAGGGTTCTTCAATTTTAAGTCGTTCCTTCTGGCCATTGGACCGAGTACCGGGCCACTGTCATTTCCACCGGCCCTATAATGGAACATGATAAATTTTTTCGTGTTTAGTTATTCTATCCCTAGTGTTTGCGTGGAACAGATACTCTTAGTCTGATCTCTAAATGCGTGTTTTATCCCTTTGAACCCTATATGCTTGTGTTCGTATGATCAATTCCTGTGTATGCTCTGGATGTCTTCCGATATCATATTGCCATGATTGTCGTAAGGGTCCGGCCCTTAACAGTCATCTTGGCATGGATGCGTCTCGAGATATTTTTCCTAGGTAGCTCTTGATGCAGCCTCTTGACCTATGAGCAAGGCTCTGGATAGGACAATGGTGCAATCAAAGAACTAGCCAAGGTTCCATCGCATGAGGGGTTTCACTATACGAACGCTCGCTAGGGTTTAAGGGATAAACGACTCCAAAGACTCGAAAAACATTGATAAGAGGTGATCACGCAAACTTAGCTTTCGTTTCGAGCCCCCTTTTTATTCTATCGGGCCGCGCTCCCTAGCGCGCCCATGGCACTTGGAGGAGCAAAAGCTAATCAAGTGATCTCTTTGTTCCCGGCAGGGACCGACACGCATTCCTTGCGCCTGGCGGGTGCCGGGGCGTAGCGCTGGGCTCTTCTGGTCCTCTTCTCCTTTCCCCTTTTCCTTTCAAGTCAGTCTAGCGGCTGCCATTCCGTGGACCACGCCAATGCAGGTAGCCTTGCTGAAATATGCTTGCCGGGGTGTCTATCAACGGACTCATACCAGCGCTTCGCCAGGATTACCCCCTAATAGGGGAAATACTGGACCGAGCATCGTGCGGTAATCATCGACATCGACGATGCCGAGGCTGAAGCAATTCGACTACGATGAAGGAAAAGGACAGGGAGGAGGCAGCCCACGCTAACACGCTTTGTGCCCCTTCTCCGAATGGTACCCGAACGGTGGGTACACCGTACGGGCCACCGCGACGGGTGTATCACCATCAGCAGCAATCTTTTCTGTAGTCGTCGCCACGGCGAGTCTTGGAGAGCGATAAAATAGCATGGGGGGTAGCCCCCCTCTTCGCTAATGTGTCTTCACGGGTGACACGGTCTATGGCGCTGGCAAAGACGAAGATGGTGTGGAAGTTGATGCGCTGCGCACGCCTTTAGGTTCGCACAAGCGAGCCTCCCCTAGCTGGCGTGCCAAAGATGTCACGGGATATCCACGGGCACCTATGGGACCAAGAGGCCCCTTTCTGGTTCGGCAGGGGGACGTTGCGTTGCACAAAGAGCGGACTAGCGCACGACTCCACGGCAGGGCACACACAAACAATTTACCTAGGTTCGGGCCGCCATGAGGTGTAAAACCCTACTCCTGCTTTGGTGGATTGATGGTGGAATGGAGGTGGTGAAGCGCAGTACACTTGCCCGGTAGGAGTCGCCTAAGGGCAGCAACGACTACGGACGTATGGGGTGTGGGTTCATCAACTTTCCAACCCTTTCTACGGTTTCCATGGGCCTCCTTTTATGGATTAAGGGGTCACCACAATGGCAAAGCAGTCATTATGCATTGATATGATAGCAAACAGTGCTATCATACCTAACTATGTGGGCTGATAGGGCGCATTAAATGCACCGCTTAGTGTCACATCACTGGTTGCCCGGCAAGGCTTGCCGAGCTATCTTGCCAGCTCCACGCCTATTCTCTTGACACGTCGCAGGACGGGTGTCACCAGCGTGTTTCTTCTGTAGGAAATGGCTGCCATGTGGTGAATGGCTACCACTTAATCATCTTGCGGCTTGACACCGCACTGATGGACGGCATGGGTCTTGCTGGAGTGGTTGCTGAGGTGGTTTTGCCTCCGCGAGCCTTGGTAGGACCCTACCAGGGTGTCTTGGTCGTCTGCTTCTGGGGGTGGCCTTCCCCCTTGCCGGGCTCGCCTGTCTGGTGAGGGAGGCCCTTCTCTTGGCGATATCTTGCTTCTCTGTCTTGGCCTTAGTATCACTGAGCTGCCTACTGGTTCTTCGAATCTCTTGACTTCTCGTACTCTAGTCTGGTCTTGGCTTGTCCGTGCACTAGTCAGGGGAAATGCATACCTCTGTATATTTTCCCCGATAGAGCCAAACATCCTGATATGCACTTGATATATGTGGATGAAATTTGTTGATTGTTTAAGCTTGCAGGTTTACCCTGAGATGAAGCTAAGAAGAAGATTTTTCCCTTTATCTTGGAAGGTAAAAGCATTGGCATGGTATAGGCCATGCGATGATATTGGATCTTGGAATTGGAATTGATTGAAATTGGAGTTTCACCAAAAAAAATATCCTATGCATCTAGTTCATCGTGATCAGAATTACATATATAATTTTTGGCCTCGTGAAGGAGAAAGTATCGCTCGAGCTTGGGGTTGGCTTAAGTCAATGTCATATTCATGCCCCAATCATGAGCTCTCAAGAGAAATTATTATTCAGAATTTTGATGCTCGGCTTTCTGGTGATTATCAATCCATGCTTGATACTTCTTGTATTGGTTCCTTTATGAAGAATACTATTGAATTCAGGTGGGATCTTTTAGAAAGAATTAACCGCAACTTTGAAGATTGGGAACTCGACGAAGGTAAAGAGTCTGGTATTAAGCTTTAAGTATGATAGTGTTAAATATTTTATGAATACCGATGCTTTTCAAAAGTTTAGCACTAAATATGGACTTGACTCTGAGATAGTAGCCTCCTTTTGTGAATCTTTTGCTACTCATGTTGACCTCCCTAAGGAGAAGTGGTTTAAATATCATCCACCTATTAAAGAAGAAATTGAAGAACCGATAATAGCTAAAGATGAAACTATTATTTATAATGTTGATCCAGTTGTTCCTACTGCTTATATTGAAAACCACCTTTCCCTGTTAGGATAAAGGAACATGCTAAAGTTTCAACTGTGGTCAATAAAAGTTATAGTAGAACACCTAAACCTTTTAAACAAAACAAGGTAGATCCTAATGTTGCTATGGTTAAAGATCTCTTGGTAGAAAATATACATGGGCATGTTATTTAATTCTGTGATGAAGCTGCTAGAATTGTCAAACCTGGTGAAAAAGATAAACATAGACCAGTTGTTGGCATGCCTGTTGTCTCAGTCAAAATAGGAGATCATTGTTATCATGGCTTATGTGACATAGGTGCTAGCATGAGTGCTATTCCTTTTACATTATTTCAAGAAATTATGAATGATATAACACCTGTTGAAATAGAAGACATAGATGTTACTATTAAACTTGCTAATAGAGACACCATCACACCACTTGGGATTGTTAGAGATGTTGAAGTCTTGTGTGGGAAAATAAAATATCCTACTGATTTTCTTGTTCTTGGTTGCCCACAAGATGACTTTTGTCCCATTATCTTTGGTAGACCATTCTTGAACACCGTTAATGCTAAAATGGATTGTGAGAAGCAAACCGTCGGTGTAAGTTTTGGTGATGAGTCTCATGAGTTTATGTTTTCTATGTTTAGTAGAAAGCACCATAAGAAAGAATTGCCTAGTAAGGATGAAATAATTGGTATTGCTTCTATTGCCGTACCTCCTACTGATCCACTAGAACAATATTTGCTAGACCATGAAAATGATATGCATATGCATGAAAGAAATGAAATAGTTAAAATTTTCTTTTAACAACGTCCTCTGCTTAAACACAATTTTCCTATTAAAACTCTAGGAGGTCCTCCTCCACCTAAAGGTGATCTTGTGTTTGGATGAAAACAATTGCCAGACATTTTGAAATATGCTTATCTTGATGAGAAAAAGATATATCCTGTTATTATTAGTGCTAACCTTTCAAAACATGAAGAAGAAAGATAATTATTCAAGAAATCTTCTGATTCAGCAATTAATCTTCTGATTTATCGCTACTCGAGGGTGACCGATAAGATTATGCCTTATCTTCACCATTTATCTTTTGGGTCGATATCGCTCTGACAAGCGATTTATCAGGAATCTACCAATAAATCAGGCCTATTCATAGCACTATGTTTGCAAAAACTATGTTTATTTGTGTCTTGTGGATCTTGTTATGCAATATGTATTGTTGTCCTATATTGTTTCTCATTATATGAGGATTCAAAGCCTAGGAATCAAGGTAACACTTATATCCAATATTTTCTTGGTGTTGAATATAGCGTATTTTAGTGTTGGGAACCTGGGATTTGCACACAAAAATCCGATTAATCGTCGACCGATCAAATCAATTAGTCAGTTGATTTCCGATTAATCTCTAATCCCCAGGTAATCGAGACGATAACGATAAGCAATATCCTCAACATTGGGAAAGATTATTGAAGGTTCTGAAGAAGCATCGAGCTGCTATTGGATATACTCTTGATGATGTAAAGGGCATTAGTCCTACTCTTTGTCCGCACAAAATTAATATGGAACCTGATGCTAATCCCGTTGTTGCTCACCAATGACGTTTAAATCCTATGATGAAATAAGTGGTACGAACTGAAATACTGAAGCTTTCGGACGCAGGTGTAATCTATCCTATAGCTGATAGTAGATGGGTAAGTCATGTTCATTGTGTCCCTAAGAAGGGAGGTACTACTCTTGTTCCTAATGATAATAATGAACTTATTCCACAAAGAATTGTCACCGGTTACAGAATGGTAATTGATTTCATAAAATTAAATAAAGCTACTAGAAAAGATCATTACCCTCTACCTTTTATTGATCAAATGCTAGAAAGATTGTCAAAGCACATACACTCTAGTTTCCTTGATGGATATTCTGTTTTCTCTCGAATACCTGTCTCACAACGTGATCAAGAGAAAACCACCTTTACTTGTCCTTTTGGAACTTATGCTTATAGACGTATGCCTTTTGGTATATGCAATGCACCTGCTACTTTTCAAAGATGTATGACTGCTATATTCTCTGACTTTTGTGAAAAGATTGTTGAGGTTTTCATGGATGATTTTTCTGTCTACGGAACTTCTTTTGATGATTGCTTAAGCGACCTTGATCGAGTTTTGCGGAGATGTGAGCAAACTAATCTTGTCTTGAATTGGGAGAAGTGCCACTTTATGGTTAATGAAGGTATTGTCTTGGGACATAAATTTTCTGAACGAGGTATTGAGGTGGATAAAGCTAAAGTTGATGCAATTAAGAAAATGATATGTGCTAAAGATATCAAAGGTATTCGTAGTTTCCTCGGTCATGCTGGTTTCTATAGGAGGTTTATTAAAGACATCTCTAAAATTTCTAGGCATCTTACAAATCTTTTACAAAAGGGTGTTCCTTTTTTCTTTTTGATGATGATTGTGTAGAAGCCTTCGAAACAGTTAAGAAAGCCTTAATTTTTGCACCTATTGTTCAACCACCTGATTGGAACTTGCCTTTTGAAATTATGTGTGATGCTAGTGAATATGCTGTTGGTGCTCTTCTAGGACAAAGAGTTGATAAGAAATTAAATGTTATTCATTATGCTAGCAAAACTCTAGACAGTGCCCAACGCAATTATGCTACTACTGAAAAAGAATTCCTAGCCGTGGTGTTTGCTTGTGATAAATTCAGATCTTACATTGTTGATTCTAAAGTAATTGTTCACACCATTCATGATGCTATAAAATATCTCATGGAAAAAAGATGTTAACACTACTGCAGGATGTTGCTAACGCGACACTACAATCAGAGACCCTTCAACGAAACTGTGAGCGATGCAATAATCGCAAACAGTGGTGTAAAAACCCATCAAAAAAGGTGCAAAACGATTGTGATGATGGATGCATAAAAACCGGTTCAGATTTTAGTTGCGTGTGTGATGCAGGGCATATGATTCAGTTCAATTAACTGTTTGCGACGAGATGGAACTAAAGAAATGAGCAGCCAAATCAAGGTGTGTGCAATATACAGCAGACAATTCACTTGGATGAACTCTTTGTGATTAGGCAACACTGTCGGATGTGGGGTTCCGGCTACCCTTAAGGTTCGAACACTGGGGTGCACGCGAAGTCTTTCCCTTCTACCAATCTACGCTCTAGCTCACTAGGATCTTGCGGACGAACTCAACAAACTCGCAACACAGAAAGACACAGGGTTTATACTGGTTCAGGCCACCATTGTGGTGTAATCCCCTACTCCAGTGTGGTGGTGGTGGATTGCCTCTTGGGCTGATGATGAACAGTACAAGGGAAGAATTGCCGCCTGAGGTTGAGGTGTTCTTGCGCGTATGAACTTGTAGTGCGGGGATTCGATCTCTCCCTCCCATGGTGGTGGCTAGTCCTATTTATAGAGGCCCTGGTCCTCTTCCCAAATATCGTGCGGGAAGGGAGCCAACAATGGCAGGCAAATATGAAGGGGGCAGCTAGTACAAGCTATCCTGACAAAAGGTAGTCTGCGCCTGCACAAAGCTTCTGGTGGTGACGCCGTCTGGGCTCCACAATGACCTCCGTCTTGCAGTCCTCCTGGTCTTGGTCTTGTTGCACCGAAATGGCAACCTTTTCCTGAGGGCTCGGTACTCCGCGGCTGCACTTGCCTCCTTTGCACCAAAGAGAAAACAAGGACGCTGCGCGCGCTGGCGCCCGCCTGCTGTCGATCGTCATGGCTTACGTCACGAGAGCCTTGTGAGGTTCGCCTTGCCTTGATATCCCCGCTCCTCGCGAGCCTACCTGACCAGGCCACTCCTGAGGAGGTCTTGACGTTGTCCGCCTCGCGAGGCTTGGCCCATCACGAGGGTCTTGGGTGCCTTGTTGGTGATGGTGGGCCGTACGGCCTTCTGGCTTAGCCACGCCCTGGGCCGCAGGCAGGCAAGTCTGGGGACCCCCATTCCCAGAACACCGACAGTAGCCCCCGGGCCCAAGGTGTGCGCGGGCTTGGCTTCGCGGCGAAGCCAAGGCTCAAGTTCGGAGCACCGCGGGCCCCTAAAGCCTGCGGCCTTGGTTGACGCGTGGCGGTTGATTGGACATGGGCGCCTCTGCTTCCCCATGCTGCCTCGGCAACTGCACGATTTGACAAGTCCCTACAACATGCAAGGGAAACCATCATTACCTGCGATCGTGGGAGGTGCCGGTTGTCCTTCTTCCGCTATAAATGGAGAGGGGGTGGAGCCCCCATCGCCCATCCCTTCCTCGCTTGCTTGCTTCTTCTTTGCTTCGTTGCTTGCAGTGCCTCCGATAGCGCCGCATAGGAAGTTCTCTGCCGCCGAGAAGGGGAAGGCCCCTCGCGAGGGCCCCGGTTCCCCGGTGCCCAAGCACGGTCGCGGCCATCCGTGCAAGCACGCTGCGACCCCTGCCGTGGCCCACCGTCGAGGCGGCACCGTGGCACGCGGAGGGGATCGTCCCAACCATGGCGGTCCAGCTGATGAGGGGAGGCGCGTGATGGTGGTGTGGCCTCCCCACCCACGCTTCCATTCATCGGAGGTGTCGCCAGAGTTCGTTGTCTGGTCGGAGAACCCGGCCGGCAACTGGCTCCAGCTTCCGCGCTTCCTTGTCGATGAACTGCCGGCCCCTGGTCCAGGCGGGCTCTGGTTGCAGGCGGATGGTTGCTGCAGCAAGGCCTCCTAGGTCGCGGTCGAGACTTCCGCCACGGGCAACATAGCCCTGGCCCGCGGTTGGCAGATGTTCGCCCACGCGCGCGGCCTGGGCAGCCGGTGCAAGCTCCACTTCAGGTATGATGGTGGATCGACCCTCTATGTGAGGGTGTTCGGGGAAAACGGTCGCCGTGCCGGGTGCTGCCCCGAGACGAACGACGGGAGGAGGTGCTCGGCCTTGGTGACGGTCGCGACGAGGCTGAGGGCGGGTCTGCCCTCGGCGGTGACCGCGTCTCTTCCAGCTACGGCGGCTCTTCCTCAAGTGACAGCTCTAGCAGCAGTGGCTATGACCAGCCGCCGTGCCACCGCGCCCGCTTCGAAGGAGGCAGCGGGTCATCTGGCCGCCGCGCCTCCGTGAAGCGCGAGGAGGAGTCTGGCTAGGCTCGGGGCGTCGCCAAGGGCCTGCCTCCGTGGATTGCTGTAACGCTGCCTTGTTTAGCTTTTCCTTTTTCCTGCGTCAGAAAATGAAACCAGTATGGGCCCGGAGGGGCGTGTATCAAACTGTGGTTCTTGGCTAGTGCAGTGTGCGTGTTATTCCCATGCCATGTTGTTATTTTGCACCAAAGTTAACTTAACCTGGCGCGTTTGGGATGCCCTTCCCTTCACGAGATGCCTGCGCTTGCTCAGAAACTGCAAAAAATTTGTTAGCGGGTGCTCTAGAGGATTTGTTGTTCACCCAAACTTTGACTTGGCGCTTTGTATCGCGGTACCTGATGGGCACGAATTTAGGAGAGATGTGCCAAATTTCAGGCTCGAACGAGGGTGACTCGCGAGAAGGCAGGGAGCAGAAAAATGCTCGTGAGGGCACCTGCCTAGCCCCCTTGCGGGGCATGCGAGAGAGAGAGAGAGAGAGAGATCAAGAGCAAACCAGAGCCGAAAAACGCAGTAAAAGGTGAAGGAAACAAATCAGGAAGGAACACCAAGGGCAAACTTGATTAAGGAGAAGCGAGTGAACTTCGGAAAGCAAATGAAAAGCCGCGTCCGGCACCTAATCTAGTCTTCAAGTCTTCTCACCAGCGCGGAGCTAAGTGATTGCCACTAGGCGTGGGAGGGAGCCCCAGGGCCTGAGGCCGGCGCTCTTGAGACTCCAGGGTGTGTATAGCCCCAACTCATTATTACGTGAGAGTGTCACGGGCAGCGATTCTTCACAGGCACCCGGCCTTCTTCACAGGCTCTGGGCCTTGCTTCACAGGCTCTGGGCCTTGCTTCATGGGTAGAACCTCCGGAGGTGCTGGATGTTCCAGGCGTTTTGGATAGGTGTCCCTTCTTGCGTCTCCAGGCGCACCGCACCAGGCCTGGAGATGTGGATGACCCTGAAAGGGCCCTCCCACATGGGTGAAAGCTTGTGCAACCCTTCCCTAGAGAGGACCCGCCTCAGGACCAGGTCACCCGTCTCGAGCGTCCTGGAGCGAATGTTGCGGCAGTGGTAACGCCGCAGCGCTTGCTGGTACCTTGCCGCCCTTAATGCGGCTTCGCGACGACGTTCCTCCCCCAGCACAAGGTCCATCCCCCGCATGGCGTCCTACTGCGTTTCGTCGAACGCCAGGACCCGCGCGGAGCAATGCTTGACCTCGTGAGGGAGGACTGCTTCAGCTCCATAGACGGGGAAGAACGAAGTCTCTCCCGTTGGCTTGGTGGCGGTGGTGTGGATGGACCACAGCATGGACTGGAGCTCGTCATGCCAGCCCCTGCCGTAGGCCTCCAGCTTCTTCTTGAAGGTCCTGGTCTTGAGGCCCCTCAGAACCTCAGCGTTGGCGCGCTCAGCCTGACCATTGCTCCTGGGGTGGGCCACCGAAGCGTAGCAGATCTGCGTTTCCAAGGTTAGCACAGTAGGTTTTAAAGAGGTTACTAGTGAACTGCGAGCCGTTATCTGTGATGATACGGTTGGGGACACCGAAGCGGCTCATGAGGCCCTTGATGAACTTGACAGCAGAGCCGGCTGGAATGGTTCGGACGGCTTCCACTTCCGACCATTTGGTGAACTTGTCGATGGTGACGTAGAGATAACGGTAGCCCCATGGCGCTCGTGGGAACGGGCCTAGGATGTCTAGCCCCCAGACCGCGAACGGACACGTGAGCGGGGTGGTTTGGACGCCCTGAGCAGGCTGATGGATTTGCTTGGCGTGGAATTGGCAAGCTTCGCAGGACTTCACCAGCTCGGTTGCATCGTTGAGTGTTGTGGGCCAATAAAATACGCTGCAGAAGGCCTTGCCGACGAGGGTCCGTGATGATGAGTGATGTCCACAGTCCACGCCGTGTATGTCAGTCAGCAGCTCCCTCCCTTGATCACTGGTGATGCAGCGCAGTGTGACATCGTTCGGCCGTTTCCTGTACAACTCGTCGTCCTGGATGCAGTATGCCGTGGCCTGTCGGGCCACGCACTCCGCGTCCTCTTCCTTCTCCAGCAATGTCCCGTACATCAGGTACTCCTTGAACTCCTTGGTCCAGCACTCCTCCTGGGGCTCGAGCGCCAAGAGTAGCCGAGCTCCTGAGGTTGGGCCGCAAGCTGGTGCTCCCGTGGCCGGGGGTTGTGGGAGCTCCTCCCGACGCTGAGTCGTGCTTGAAAGAGGTGGCGTAGCTAACGGCTTGAAGAGCTGCTCTTCGAAGACGCTGGGCTCTTGCGGTTGCCGCTTGGATGCTCTCTTGGCGATGTCGTCGGCTTCCTTGTTGGTCCCTCGGGGCACGTGCTGCAGCTCCAAGCCTGAGAACTGCTTTTCCATCTTGCGCACCTCTGCAAGGTAGGCCTCGATGTGCTCGTCCTTTGGCTCGTACACTTTGTTAGAAAAGTTGACGAGGAGCTGCGAGTCGCCCTTGACGGTAAGGCGTCTCACCCCTAGAGCCGCCGCAGCCTTCAGGCCGGCTATGAGGCCTTCGTATTCTGCGATATTGTTGGAGACCTTCTCGCCGTGCTGGAAGCAGAGTTGCACGGCATAGTAAAGCTTGTCCTGAGTGGGCGAGATCAGCACTGCTCCAGCCCCCGCGCCCTGGTGCGCAAAGGTGCCATCAAAATACATGACCCAGCCGTCTGGTGCCTCACTTCCTGGGGAGGTGGACCGGTCTTCTCCTTCCTCAAGAGTCGGGGCATCTGTCCATTCTGCCACAAAATTGAAGAGCGCGGCTCCCTTGATGACCCTGGTGGTGCTGAACTCCAGCTAGAATGCTTGCAGCTCGATGTTCCATTCAGCGACCCTTCCGGCTGAGTTTGGGCTCCTGAGCACCCTCTCCAATGGGTAAGATGAGACAACCTTGATGGGGTGCCCCTTGAAGAAGTGTCGTAGCTTGCGCGAGGCCACCAAGAGTGCGAGCATGAGCTTTTGTGGCATGGGGTAGCGTGCCCTTAAGTCCCGCAGTACGGTGCTGACGAAGTACACCAGGTGCTCGACAAGGGTTGGCACACTGTTGAGGCTTGGGTCTTGCGGAGATTGTGGCGTATCCCGAGGTGGAGGGTTTCCTAAGACTTGGCCATCCTCGGGAGTTTCCACGACGCTGCCCTGTCGAGCTTGGTCTTCCGCCATTGATGGCTCTGGTGTGCCTTCCTGACCCTGCGCTACATCAGCACTGGCTTGGTGCAGCACACCCTTGTCTCTGCGCTCCTCCCGGGCCGCCACCAGCGCCGCGCTGGCGAAGTACGGGGTGGCGGCGAGGTACAGTACCAGAGGCTCGAGAGGCCACGGCACCAGCATCACCGGGGGGCTAGTGAGGTATTTCTTGAGGTCTTGGAAGGACCGGTCGCCTCCGGGGTCCACTCGAAGGGGGCCTTCTTCTTCATGAGCTTAAAGAAGGGTAAGGCGCGCTCGCCCAGCTTGGAGATGAAACGCTCTAACGAGGTCACCCACCCTGCCAGCTTTTGCATCTCCTTCAGGGTCTGTGGTGGGCTCATGTCACTACTAGGGAAAACCCTAGTAGTAGCGCGGGGTAATTGCTAGTAGTAGCGCGGGGGGCTGCGCTACTCCTAGGGCGCTACAGCTAACTTTTAGCAGTAGCGCTGGTGGTACCCGCGCTACTGCTACTTCTAGTAGTAATAGCGTAGTTGCCACCCGCGCTACTACTACTTAGTTGTAGCGCGGGTCAGAGCCCCGCGCTACTACTAACTAATTCATAATTAAAAAAATAATTGCAGCCATGGTGGCTGCTTCTGCTCGGCATCATCGTCCTCTCCATTCATGGCTGCTACTGGTCCTGGAGGGGATGAAGTTGTTCGTGGTGATGGTGCTTCCCCACCCAACTTGTGCCCGCAGCTCTCATCTACTACTGCTACAAAAGAAGAGAAATTTATTAAAAAGAGGAAGAGAGAGATAGAGAGCAGTAGGAGGAGGAACTCACCGGTGGCCGCCGGAGTTGGTGCCGACGCCCAAAACCCTAGATGAATCTTGGTGACCTGCTGCTGCTTGTCGTGGAACTCTTGACCCGGTGAGGAGGTGCAAGTGGTTGCATCCATGGCGAATCTGGCCGCCGCCATGTGGATGACGCTCTACTGGTTTCTCTCTCCTTCCAACAGCGGAGAAGGAGGAGGATG